>NW_024080714.1:990393-1302681 GCF_003009895.1 Hyaena hyaena | reverse complement strand
TCTTTCTTTCTTTCTTTCTCATAATCAGACAAGTGACAAGATCTAGTTCCTTGCTCTTGCTGCTGTGTGGAAGGTAGATGAGCAGCCCAGGACAGAATGGCTGTGCCGCAGACTCTGCATTTTCATCACTTTGTTGTCTTTGGATGTCCTACTAGGAGGCCAGCTCCACAAGGGAAGTACTTCTGTCTGAATTTTGCACACTGCTACACCCTCAGGGCAATGCAAGAGTGGGTACAAATATGTGTTGCTATTGTTCACATAAGATGATCCATCCTCTGAATAAAGCTCTTGAAATATTCACTGTAATAGATCAAGATAACGACCAGGATACATTTACTAAAAAAATATCTGTGGTGGGGATGCTTATCATTTCTACTTGGCCTAAGAATTCTCAGTGAATATGCCAATGTCACTCTACTTTCAAGCAGAGATTTAATATCTGGAAGCAGCAGTAAGATTGCAGATCACTAAGGCTTCATTACCTTTACAAAACAGACTACAGGGCATTTACTCGTGCGCTCTGAAATATTATCATAAAACTAAACCTCACTTGTCAAAACAAACAAGCAAAGTAAATTCCGTGAGGCATTATAGCCTCAATAGCAATTGCATTATTTTTACAAGCTAATTCATAAAAGCAGATAATTCAAATGGCACACCCCTTCATAAATGCGAATGTGAGACTCCGCAGCATCAATACATCAGGGCAGATGTATAAATAACTACGCCGGTCCCTCAATAAAAGTGTTTTATTCTCATCGCTAGTGGATAAATATGCCATCTGAATAATTTACTTCTTTCCCCTCTTGAAGTCATATTTCTAAAGGTACAAATCCAGATTCATGATTAAGAAAAACTACATTTGATTAGAGTCTGCCAAACTTCAAAAGATGAATACGAATTATGACTGATAAGGATAATAGTAACAATAGTAAAGCATTTGGTATGGGAGTCTCACTACACACACTTCAGCCAATTAGTCATCCAAACATTTCCAATTGTTCATGTATTTTGGCATTGTGTAAACAAAACATCTGAATGAATGACTGCATTTTTCTGTTCTCATTCAAATGTGTTCACGCAAAATTATTGCAACTTTGAAGGAGAGAGTGCTTTTAAAGGTACTTATGCAAAATATGCTTTGATTTGACTTATTGTCACAGGAAAAAAAAAAGATCAATTATTTAGCTAATCTCTTTCCTATCTTATATGTGCACAGGATAAGTAAACCCCACAGATACTAATATGAAGTAACACTTCATATGCATATGATCATTTTTGTTCCAAGTCCCTTTCATATTCCAACTTGAGTAAATATAGAAAGAGCCAAACTAGTTTGGGATCCAGTTTGAGTCTTCTGGAGGATCATATTTTATATATTATATGTATAGTATATATAGTATAGTATATATATACTATTGTATAGTATATATAGTATATATTATATATATTTCTGCATATTATATGTTAATATATATAATATGCAGAAATATATTTATGTATATATATATATATATAATATGCAGAATAGTAAACTTATTCCAGAATGTAAAAATGTATATCCTGATTGTTAAGGGCTCATAGGGTCATATTTCCAGCTTTAGTTGAGCAGAAGTACTTACCTGAAATCATTCACTGGTGTTATAATAACTTCTATATTTGGAGCTTCTAATCTATCCTAATACCAGATCTGTTACCAAGATTTAATCCTAACTACAGGTCTTCATCAAGTAGGTGTAATGGACCTTATTTCTTGATCTTTGGGCAACATTTGCATCATTTGGAATATAAATTGGCATTTCCAATTGAAATGCTCACCTGCTTCTCAAGAGCTATTTCAGACTAGTATCGGCAAGGAATACTTGACTAGCTAAAATATGGTATAGTGTGTCCTGGGGTGTGGGTGAGGGCAGTCTTGAAAAGCTCACAGATTATTGAATTGAATTGTGTAAAGAAGAAACAGGAATTAAAATAGGTGAAATGCAAAGAAATGAACAATATCGGCAAGCATTCTCAAAACAAGTAAGACTATAATATAATTCAAATTTGTTCTTGAAAATACCTTGACTTGAAAGCTTTTGAAATTATTTGATGGAAATTGCTATATAAGCACAGAGCATTAACATTATTAGTAATCATTGTTATAAAACATTAGTTGAAATAGCAACATAGGAACTTGCAGTAAGTTTACAGGCGTAAACATCATGTACCCTGCTAACATTTTGGCAAAAAATAAAATAAATGAACATATACACTGATTATTATTTTTACCCTTTCCACACCTGGAAAATAAACATTATAACTGAGTGAGTAAAACTATCAGATGCATCGAGTGGAATACGATCATCTAGAAATAGGATTCTGACAAGAATGAGTAGTTTCTTTTCCTAACGTGGTTTCATTTAACCCATGTCCTTTATTCAGCACTCTCACATTGAGTGCTGACTACCTTCTAGGCAAGGTACTAGGGACCCCACCAGAGACCAACCGAGCACCTGAAAAAGGCCCCATCTTTAAGATGCTAAGTGCTTAGTGGAATTAACTGACTTTATAATTGTTTTTATAGTAGAAATAGCTAGGATCATTACTAATATTTGATTGAACCTAAACTCAGTAAGTAAAAATGCCAAATGTTTAATTTATCTTTCTTTTATTTTTTTAATATTTAGTTTTTAGAGAGAGAGAGAGAGAGAGAGACAGAAAATGAGAGGGGAGGGGGAGAGAGAGGGAGACACAGAATCAGAAGCAGGCTCCAGGCTCTGAGGTTTCAGCACAGAGCCCAACGTGGGGCTTGAACTCACTGACTGCGAGATCATGACCTGAGCCAAAGTCAGATGCTTAACTGACTGAGCCACCCAGGTGCCCCCCAAATGCTTAATTTCTGTACTTGATATGCATCCAAAGAAACTTCCAAGATCCTTTGGATAATCAGGACAGGTGTTGGGGATGCTTCTCATCTTCTTTCCAAATACAATGCACCTATTTATCATTATATATTGATAGAAAAAGCTACTTCAAAGGGCTTCTTGCCTTTAACAATCTATTATAGACCAACATCTGGCCTCAGTTCATTTTGTAGGTGTGTCCTAAGCCCCAAGAAAAGTAAATACAATAAAATAAATATTTACAGTCAATTAAGTTTAAGATTTACCACTTTAGGGACAAGATAGATTAGAAATTCACCGAAGAAGTTCCTATCCCAACCCCAGAGGATTAAGGGAGGTTGAGGTCTGAATTGATTCCCAGGATAATGAATCCATAATGAAAATTAGTACTTAACATTTTCCATGTCTATCCTGCACATTGTTCAAATCAGGGAGTTTCTCTCTGCCCTCAGTAGTTATCTTCGGCCTATCACAAATTTTGATTCCAATTTTTGTCATGTTGGAAGTTTAAAGAAGTGGAGAATAATTCCTGAAAGGATAACTTATATTATTTCTCACAGTGAGTCAATTACTCTGTAAGCAGAGGAAGAAGTCCGGTATCAGGTCTCTCTCTACAAATGCAAGGTAGGAATAGGTGGCGAAGTAAAATGCTAAAATGTTGCTGTGTAGGGAACGAAAAACAAGTAAGGAGAAATGCCATAATGTGTAAGCTAGGATAGAAAGTGTGGACATCTTGAGTTAATCAGGCCAACTCCACTAATTAGATGACAGTGTCAGGGCTTTGCACTAAAACAACATGTGGAGAACTTGGAAAGGGTCCAGAGGAACACAATATCCATGTTGGAAAGGCTAGAAGAACTGGGGATATTTATTCTGCCAGAAGAAAGCTAAGGGGTGGCTTTTCGTTTGTGTGTCTACATAATAAAGAGCAAAGACAGGGCGACTGGACAAGTTGAAAGGGTCAGACGGCAGCAGGAGGATTTAGGTCGTGTCCCGTCCAGCAATAATCACTTGTTCACATGCTTGGAGGAGGCCTTCAACCAGATATAGGTGATTTGATTACTGCCTGGGCAGAGGAGGTCAAGACCACTAAAACCAGAGAGAGCTGCCTAACTCCCTTGGGAACCACTAACCCACATGTCACAGTCCCTTAGGACAGAAACCACATTCCCTCTGCTCTGCTGCCCCAGCCCCACCCCTACCCTTTGCCAAATACCCACATCAATAGCAATGATCCAGAGCCCAGAAGAGAAGAAACTCTGACTTTCTGTAAATGATGGGTGCAAGGCAGGTGATTAGGGAGTTTCCTTTGTTTTGCTTTCTTTTCTTTTTCCTTTCTTTTCTCTTTAGGAAAAAAATGTAAAGATTCTGAATCTTTGCATTTTTTAATAATAAAAGAAACACAAAAACATAGTAAAATAATTGAAAACATGGCAGTAGTAAATGAGATACAGAAATTCACTATCCAAAATGGTAGCCACTAGCCACATCGGACTCTTGAGCGCATGAAACGTTCAAAGGCGTTGGATAAAACCAGATTATAAAACATTAGATTAAGGAGAATTGTATATTGATTATATGTTGAAGTGATCAAGTTTAGATAGATTACATTTAAAATATGTATTATTAAAGATAATGTCATATGTTTCTCTTTTACTTTTTTAAATGTGGCTACCAGAAAATTTAAAATTAAATGTATGGTTTACTTACTTGCTTCTCCTTACATTTCTGCTGGAGAGTGATAAAATGGAAGATGAAATAAGTTTCCTTTCAGGATGCCTGGGTGGCTCGGTTGGTTAAGCATCAGACTTTGGCTTAGGTCATGATCTCAAGGTTCCTGGGTTTGAGCCCCATGTCAGGCTCTGGCTGACAGTTCAGAGCTTGGAGACTGCTTCAGATTCTGTGTGTGTGTCTCTCTCTCTGCCCCTCCCTGCTCATGCTCTGTCTTTCTTTAAAAAAAAATAAAAAATTTAAAAAAAGTGTTTTAAAAGGATCCCCTTTCCTTCCTACAGTCCTGTCCCCAGCAAAAGCTTTTGAAACACTTTATGTATTCTTAAAGACCTCCTTTGATACATAGAAAGTTAAAAACAAAATGAAACCATTTTCCATGCATTTTCCTGAAATGGTCTGTTTTTTACCAAGCAGCAGATCTAGATTTTTCATTGTTTGTAGAGATGCATCTGCCTCATCCTTTGTTATTGCTTCCTGCATGCTGTAGAGATATCCCCAACATTTATTTAATGTCCTTGTTTATGGAAATTTAAGTTGTTTTTCCACATTTCTATTTTAATAATAACATTGCAGCAATATGTCTACTTGGACAAGCTGGGCCAAAAGAAATGAGAATTTTTCATTTTGATAAAGTCTACCAAATTAGGTTCCAAAAAGTATCAAATTATGTTACCATCTTGAACAAAAATATCAATTTTCCCACACCTTTGCCAAGCTTGTAAAATTTTGTTCAACTTGATGGATGAAGTAAATATCATTTTAATTTAGTTTGCCCTAGCCATGGCTGAGTTCGAGAGCAAAATGGCTTTCTTAATTCTTACAACTTCCTGTTCCAAACCCAACCTGAGACTCAGACTTTTTCACTTTTTCTCCCTCTTCTTCGCTTCCTGTGTGAAATCTCAGACAAATCCTTACATGTTTCCAATAACTGACAGAGTAAAATTCTCCCCAGCTCTTTCAATCATAGGAGCAATCTTGTTTCCAGAAGTAAAATGTCCAGCCCAGGCTCAGAAGCACATAGTTCTTATCCAACTTTAAGCTGCTCTATTCCCCAGCTCCTTGTTTCCAGAAGGAACTCCTCTTTCCGCACTCACTTCCTTCCCTACTTCTTACTTCCTCCTCAGTGACCTACCCCTAATACTCACTTTATTAATTGTGGTTTCTTTCCTTGATGTTTGTAAAATCTCTCTATATATTCTGGATATTAATTCTTTGTCTGATATATACTATGCAACTATTTTCTCCCAGCCTGTTACTTCTTTTTTTTTAACTTTATCATATTTTTTACCAAATATAGATTTTGAATGTTGATTTATCAATCTGTTCATTTAACTTCTGCAGTTTGTATGCTTAGCAAAGTCCTATATACTTCGAGATTATAGAAATAGATTCATATTTATTTTTGTAAAAGCATCATTGAGATGTAACTCACATAATGACAACTTGTCCATTAAAGTGTAACTAATTCAATGTTTTTAAATATATTCCTAGAATTATGCCATCATCAACATGATCAACTTCAGAACGTTTGCATCACCTTAAAAAAGAAACCTGGACCCCTCTTTAGCTTATCACTCGCCCTCAATCCTTCCATCCTCACCAACCTGGGCAACCACTAGTGTATTTCTTGTTTCTATGGATTTGCTTTACTGCGGGCACTTTATACAAATTGAATTGTACGATATGTGGTCTTTGTAACTGGCTTCTTTCACTTAGCGTAATGTTTGCTAGGTTTAACCACATTGTAGCATAAAAAGCATTCCTTTTCACGGCACAGTTATGTATTCATCACTTGATGGGCATTTGGCTTGTTTCCATCTTTTGGTTACTTTGAATAATACTGCTACGAACATTTGTGTACAAGTTTTTGCATGGACATATGCTTTTAATTTGCTTGGGTCTATGCCTAAGACTGGGATTTTTGACTCCAATGAGAGCTCTAGGTTTAACAATTTGACTGCCAGTGTGTTTTGCAAATTGGCTGCACCATTTTCTATTCCCCCCTGAGCAGTGTAAGAGGGTTTCAATTTCTCCACATCCTCACCAACACTTGCTATTGTGATTTTTTTTTATTGAGCTATGAGAGTTCTTTATATATACCAGATACAAATCCCTTATCAAACATACAATTTACAAATATTTTCTCCCATTCACTGCTTGGCTTCACACTTTCTTGGAACTGTCCTTTGGATGCACAAAAGGTTTTGTTATTAATGAAACCCAAGTTATCTATTTGTCCTAAAACTTGTGATTTTGGTGTCATATCTAAGAAGTCGTCCCTAGATTTAAGGTCACAAAATGTTAGCCCTATGTTTTCCTCTAAGAATTGTATAGTTTTAGCTCTGACAGTTGGGTCTCTGATCCATTTTGTGTTAATTCTTGTACATGCTTTGAGATAGAGAACCAGATTTATTCTTTTGCATGTAGATATTCAGTTGTCCCAGTATCATTTCTTGAAAAAATTGTTTTTTCTTCATAGAATGTTAATGCACAATTGTTGAAATTAATTGACAGTTAATGTGAGATAAGACTCGTATCATTTTGTTCTCATGTTTTCATAGATTTGAGTTTTTAAAATTTATTTCACCTGCAATTATTTTGAGGTATGATGTGAGGTAGAGCTCTGACTATTATTTTCTAACCTGGCTAATTGTGACAATGTCATATTTGAATAATAGATGTTCTTTCTTTATGAACTTGAAAATTCATCTTATCTTATGCCATATTTTCCCATGAAAAGTTCTATTTAAGAACTCTTCGTTATGAGAAGTTCATGTCTAGGTGTATGTCTTTGTAACATTATTCTCATTAGCCCTTGCTAAGAACTTGTTTCTTTTTTTTTTTTTTTTGGCAATAGTATTTTTTCTCTTCTTTTGCAATTTCTCTCCCCCATTGTGTCTATTCTCTCTCTCTCTCTCTTTTTTTTTTTTTGAAAAGATGGGTACTTTTGTATGTATCCCTTATGCTTTGTTTCATGTTTTCTAACTCTGTGATTTTCTATTATTTTCTGGATGAATTCTTCCATTTAAACTTTACATTAATTCACTCTTTGTTTGTGTGTATATTTGTATATCTCTGTTATTTCCAAATCCCTTAATTTTTTTAATACAAGTGAATGCAATTTCTTTTCACATCTTTCTGAGGATATTAACTTATTGCAAAAGTCATGGACTTGCTTCTGTGGTGGGCTGTCTCAGGGCTCATGCATATCTCCTCATTCTTAACACTACTGTGCACACAAGCCAGTTGCCAGTACCTGTATTTCTTTGCCTGAGGGCTTTCTCTTGCCTACGAAGCCCACACTGCTGCCAAAATTGCTGTCTGGAGGAATTAAGGAATTAAACCTCAGGGGCAGCCATCGACCACCGACTGTGGAAAGTTGGTATATAATTACCTGAACTCCATCACCCTCAGCTTGGATCTCTGACTCATGTGTTTGACTCTGGATCCTGTTTCCCCAAAGGGACTGAGTTCTCATTGCCACGGTGCTTGCTGGTTTGACGGCATTCCTTTTATTTACTGCCTTCCTGTCCTCTTCTGACATCCTCTCTCTCCTCACGCTCTTTCCCTCACCTTCCAAAGAATTATTTGCACTTGAATCCATGTCTCTGGGTCTGCTGCAGAGGAAACCCAAACTAAGAGACTCTCTCATAGCTCACCCTATTTCTCTGGGCTCTAGTTCTATATTTTTTCTTCTACGTCTCTACTTTTGGTGGCTGGTGATTCTTGTTTCTTTGCTTATCCTTGTATTTGAGATGCCCTGCTATTTTGTTGAGGCTGAGAAACTCATCATAGAGGAAGTCTTTTTTTTTTTTTTATGTTTATTTATTTTTGAGAGAGAGTGAGACAGAGGACAAGTAGGGGTGGGGAGAGAGAGAAGGAGACACAGAAACAAACTCCCGGTTCTGAGATGTCAGCACAGAGCCTGACATGGGGCTCAAACCCACCAACCATGAGATCATGACCTAAGCCAAAGTCAGATGTTTAACCAACTGAGACACCCAGGTGCCCCGAGGAAATCTTGTTAGTATTTCCTTCCTAATTTCATCTCTCCTGCAGCCATATCCCAGGTCCCTAGTTTCAGTTTCTGGTACATCCTTGGTTGGGATGGGAGATGTGAGGATAGAGGGTAAAGATAAGAAACAAATGTAATCTGGTGACAGTGTCCTTAAATGTGGTATATTCCTGATGTGAGTTTATATTACATAGGCACCTTTCTGGGTTTCTCTGAGAGTCCCCACTGGAAAACTCTAGCAGCAACTCCTTTGATACAGAGTAACAGCTGAGATTCCAACCCCCACACTGTGAGTGTCCACACAAGCTTTCTCTTTTGGACACCATTGCTTGTTCCCAATGCAGCTTCCTCTCCCCACTCTCACCATAGCCTTTTTATAGACATAAATCAAGCAAGCCATCAAATTCCACAGCAAACATGGCAGATTATCCAAGAGGCTCCCTTAACCCCTCTCACCCAAACACACACAATTTGATTTAAAGAGAAAAAGAGACATCTCTGGTAGGGGGAGATAGAGCAATGACGTGATACCTCTCACAATGTAAGTCCTCTTTTCCTGTGTCCCATCTCCTACCTTAACTTCCTTTCTGGAATGGGTTTGGAAACTTTCTTTAAGAAATCTTTTCTTACTCCAACATCATAACAATATTCTCTTTTTATTTTCTCCTAAAAGTTTTTAAAGTTTTATTTTTGACATTTAGACTCTTAATAAGGCAGTGAATTCTTCACTCTACTTAAAGTCAGGGGCACCTGGGCGGCTCAGTCAGTTGGGTGTCCAACTTTGGCTCAGGTCATGATCTCACAGTCTGTGGGTTCAGACCCCACGTTGGGTTCTGTGCTTACAGCTCAGACCCTGGAGCTGCTTTGAATTCTGTGTCTCCCTCTCTCCCTGCCTCTCTCTTGTTCATGTTCTATTTCTCTCCCTCTCTCTCTTTCTCTCTCAAAAATAAACATTAAAATTTTTTTAAAAATTAAAAAAAGAAAATCATAATGCCTGAGGTTCCCCAATGGGTAACTCCAAAGAGAACAAAGCAGCCATGACTAGCTTTGGTTTCAAATGAGATTTTTTTTTTTTCTTTTAAATACATAGTGACATCTCTGGGGATCTAGATTTTGTTAAGAGAGAAATGATGTCTGGATTCCAAAATACCTCTTTTGCACATCAACCCATTTGGATGATAAGGGTTGACCAAGGAAAGTTTCCATCCCACCTTGGAGAAAATGAAGAGTTTTTCTAACATGGATGTAGAAAAAGGAGAGAAGAGGATGAATTGCAGAAGAGGTTGGAGTTCAGTTTGGGGTGTCTCACTCCAGCCACAGTCCTGGCTGGCAGCTGGGATACTCCCAATCACTTCATTGAATAATTTCACAGATAATGAAAATATTAAGTGTCCTTATATAAGTGCCATATCCAACATGACATCAACCATGTTGTAGGTCAAAAATGACTAAGGGGAGAATCTCATCATAGAAAGGACTAGAGATAATATTCTGTGTATCTCCCAGCTTCCACGTAGAATAGAAAGATTTGTTTCTTTTGGCCAAAGGCACTTTCCATGTTTTGCAGTAGGTGCATAAGACAGGCCTCGGTAATCCCAACAGTTGCCTCGGACTTGGGGTATAGACCATCAATCTAAGCACATCTCCTGCCTCCAGTGTGAAGTTACAAATGGGTACGATCTAAGATATTTATGTCTCTCTAGGAAGGATCCCAAGTGTGAAATACTTGTTGTGGACTTAATGTTTCAGTCCAAAATTCTCATCATTCTTTCTCTAACTCTATGCCCAACTCTCGTGAAAGTCCCGAGAGTTTCTTGGGGGAGAAAAGAAAATTTGAGGATGTGAGATGCAGTGAACCTGCCGGGTGAAGTTTGCTGGTCAGTGACGGGAGCTGTAGGGAGGTCAGCTAACCTAGGTATTAGATAGAAGACATGGCTGCGATTCAGAGGAGAGCCATCCAATGCCAAGGTCAAGGCTGTTGGTCAAGTTGAGGGAAGGTTTGTGCTCCCCTTAGTGAGGATTCCAGTATGGACCCTACTCTGTGGCAAGTTTAGAATGACACTGCCCCTCTGACCAGTAAGAACTAGAGGAAGACACTATGAACTGAGGATGTGTAGTCTTCTCCTTCTCTCAAGATACCATCGAGGCAACAAGAAGGGAGAGAAAAGCCTTAAAAGCCTAAACATTTACCTAAGAGAAACTAAATTAACCCCAAAGAGATCTTTTTATCGGAAAGAAATCAATTTACCTTTCACGGGCAGTTTCTCCTCTGTTCACAGAAGAATGGGTCTCAAGCAGAAGATGAACTAAATTACAGAAAATTAAAGAAAACTACCTTTCGTGTGAAATGAAAACTCATTTCAGTGTACCATCAGCCCCGCTGCGTGTAATAAGTCTGTGACTAGTGTCTTTAGACAGAACACTGTTTTGGTCTGATGTTTTTTTAAAGAAAAGTTTTAATGCTAGATTTTATTAACAATATTGACAATGAAACATTTTGTACCTTTAGTGTCACAAGTGTCAGGAAATTATGATGTGCTCCATTTTTCACTTATTTTCAAGGTCTGCAGCAGTCACCAGACTGTGGGATAGAAACACGTGGTTAAAGGTAGAAAGCCCACTGCTCCTGCAGACAATCAATTACTTTTACTTAACTGCAATTATGGTGGGAGGGCAAAACATTTAGCCTTCTCTTAGCTCCCCTATTTGCTTCCGCCTCAGGAAGTACTTTTAGATGCTGCTGTAGATAGTCTCCCTACAGTAAAAGGCTATTAGTGGGATTGCAGCATGGCCAAAGTTACAGCAAAGTGCACCTTCGCTGTGTGAAAGACAGGGAATTTTCTAATGGAACGGCATTAGGAAAGCAGCTGTGAGTGCCCGGCAATATCACAACGAAAGACCCTCAATTACGCTCATCCCCGACTCTCTGGGTCAGGAAGGGCTGAGGCACTGTTCAGCCTGTAAGTGAAGGGACTTCTCAGGCCAATTAAGGGGTAGAGGGAAGAGCTGAAATGGTCAAAAAAGATAATAATAGTTAGAAGTTGGAATCTTAAAAGCAGGTGAAGGAGAAAGAAATGGGTAGGAATAGAGGAGAAAGCACTATTAAAGAAAATATTCTGTTTCAAAAGAGCCAAGCAATGAAAGCAAAAGTAAATAAAACTGAAAAGTGGCTTCTGTCCTCCTCCCCCACATATGGGACTATCACCTAGGGCCACTGCAGAGAGGACAGTCATGGAGTTTCATCCCAAGTGTTGGCTTCCCTTTGCTAACACCCCATCCCTGCATCCCCTGAGTTCCAGTGTATTCTAGAAAATTCTCCCTGTCCTCATGCAGACATTAATCAGGTGTTGAGGATCAGGGGCCATCTTCCTATTCATTGTTTCTCCAGTCACTAAAAGTCACAAATGAACTATCTTTTGAACTCTAGGTCTCTGGAAGCATCCTTCAGTATTCTGTAGCATGAGCCACAGAGGAAAGTAAAGAAAGGGACTATTCTATCAGGCTTGTAGAAATAATGTTCTCCTAATCAAGTATTTCCTGTTCATGACCAGCTGTGCTAACGTCCACATCTAGTCATTAAGTTCATGTTGACCTTTTCCATTGCCATGAACGTTAAGTTAAATACTTTAAAGTAGAATAAATAGAATAAATAGCACATGTGCTCTAAAGTTGGCAGAAGAGCTAAAGCATGATGCAACTTGGTTTGGATATATTAGACAGAGACATGAAGTCCAGAACAAGAAATTCAAACCAGGAACCTTTCCTAGAGAAACATAAATGCCTTTGTGCATGTCCGTTTGTAGTGCCATGCTGGTCCTTCCCCTCTCTCTTCTCAGATGCTCTCCTGGCCTCTCCTGCTCTGCTCTAGACTGCAGGGAACTATATTTCCTGGTTCCCCACCTTCTGATTCAACTAGTATGAGATTCTGGCAGAAGATTGGAGGGTGGGAGCAGGGAGAAACCAATGTGCTTCTTCCTGTTTCTCTCTGCTTTGGCTGATGTCACCAACAACAGCACTGCTTCCTTTCGATGGTTGACAGCCTCTCCCCACGTGGGCAGGACAGTATTGGAGGCTTGATTCTGGGTTCATTTCGTGAAGCAGCCATGAAAGTGTCCCTAGGGATTCTCAGAAATTTCCCTGGACTGGGACTAACATGGAGCCCATTCTTAATGAATCCTACTCTCCAAAAAAGAGTTTTTTTTGTGAGAGACGAGTATATTTCTAAGTAAGGAAATTAATCGGTGACCTTAAAAAAAAGAGTATGGGTGTTTTTCATGGAAGGTGGCTCCCCAAACTGGCTTTGTGGGCAAACATAGTGAGTGCATTCAATCTGAGTGCCTGATGGTTCTTCAGCCTGAATTATTTGCCCCGAAAATAGAAAAGAATTTATTGACCAAACACATGTCTTCTTTGACTGATTTGTCACCAACTCTTTCTGGGTTTCTCTCCTTGACCCAGATCTCTCTTATATTCATAGAACAATATCTTTCTGTAAGAAGGTGTCAATGGAAGCATTTTTAATATGTTTTTCCTGTAGTGAAAGTGATTCTTATAATGAACACTTATTGGCTTTATTAGTGATGAAAAATAGGAATTACTACCGATCGGTAAATCTTAAACTTATTTTTAATTATCAGGGAGCATTCAATGCAAAATCAACTGCCTTGTTAGCTCTTAGTTAAATCCTTTTATGAGGCACAACTGCAATGCATCAGGAAAAATCTTTAATGTGAATTTCTTCGGACCCCATGTCTACTCAGCATTTCCCTTTATTCCGATTGTTCTGGGTCACCTGCTGCTTCAGCAGTGAGTTCCTTCATGCCTTTGATCACTACACTGATGGGGCTTTTATAACACTTGATATTTATAATCAGAGAGCTGCATGCAGGTTATTGTTACACATTCAGAATGTGCTTTTCCTTTCAATGAGAATGAGAATTATTCCCCTGGTAACAATAGGCGTGATGGAGGCATTCAATGGAAAAAGGGAGGCTCCAGTAGGACCACCTGGAATTTAAGTATACGGGACAGGATCCTGCTTTGCCTGGAATGATGGACATTGGCTGGTATCTACCGAAGAGGAAAATGAAATGAGATCACATGAAATGAAGGCAAACTTTTATCTACTACAGAGAAAGAACCTCCTGGGAAAATATGGGCCTGCTAGGAAATAGTACTGGGTAGCAAAGGTGATTTATGCTTCCTGTAGTCAGTTCTGAACTAATTCCCAGAACGGCATGAAGGGATGCCAATTTGAACAGAAGACAAACTGTGCTCTCTGTCCATTTGAAATCACATCACCTACAAGAGTAATACAAATGGTTTGGATTTTTTTATAGTCACTTACTTCTAAGGAGGTCCAAGGGCTTCCTACCCATGATCTCATTTACTAGCACACTGTGAACTTTATTCTCCCATGTGTGAGAGCAGGCAACTTCCCTGGGTAGAAGAGAGAGGGAACTTCCTCTCTTCTCCTCTCTCCAATTTAACACTCTGTGCAAGCAAAGAGGAAAATATGTCAGCTGTGCTCAAATTGGTGCCCTGAAAAGAACATGGTCTTCTGAGCCTGGAAACCTAGATCTGCATTTGTTCTACCCTTCTATCTGGATGAAGTTGGCCAAGTCATTTACCTTTCTGGACCTCAGTTTCTTTGCCTATAAAATGGGAGCAGAGACTCACTCCTACCTTGAGGGATATTTATGAGAACAGAATGAATACAGGTAAAATGCCTCACACATGGGCATGTACTTGGTGTTCAATCAAGGGTGTCATTTGTTATTATTATGTTTAGTTGACCCTTAAGCCAATATGAAGCCTACTTTCCTCTCCCACCCCCATGCTGCATTTGCTCCCTTTCAAGCTCCCTTTGTGTTTGAATTTAGCAAAATGACAGAGCAGAGGCATGAACATGCTTAAGAGATGTCCAGGCTAGGAGTGTTCCCACCCCATAATAGAGAGTCACACGAAGCAGGGTCCCTCCTCTCCATCCTTCTGGTCTTGAAGAGAATGGGGAGAAAGGCTGTATTCATCCATGTAAGTCATTCAGCCATTCATCTCATACCCATAGCGGTCAAGGAGGTACAGGAATTTCCAGGAAACAAATAAAAGAGAGAGAGAGGGAGGGAGAAAACCCAGTCCTTAAAAGCCCCTAATGCCAGGGCTTTACAAAATTAGCTATCTAAAATTGGGGTGACTTGCTATCTAGGTCTCAGACATATTAATTTCATGGCGCCTGCAATGGGCAAGCCATTATCCAAGACCCCAGGAGCCAGGACCGTACCCTTGAGAACATCACAGTATGGTGGGAGAAATGAAGCTTTTCCATCTATGTACAATAGAGTGAAAAGTAAGCACAGAGCTCTACAGGATGCCAGGATGTTTTCTTTCCTGGCCAGCCTTTACTTGCTCCAGAATTGAGCTGGGGCAAGTGTGAGTCATGGTACTGAGAGCCCCGTTTTGTCATTCAGCATTTCAAAGTGATGTCCTAAGATGTTTCAAGGAAGAGTGACTATTAGCTTTGGAAGAAATAAAGCACACAGAAATCGTCATTATTTTGGTCTTGTTTTTCCCCTAACTTCCCTTGGCACTACAAATTAGTTCTCACTCTACTTACTAAAGTGGTCTGAACTTCATAAGCATAACACAGCTTCATTATCCTTTTCTAAAGTGGTTTCCATAGTTTAAGGAGTCTTCAATGAAACTCTATTTCCAGAGTTACATATTCTTACAGGAAATAGCTTTTATTATCATCATAAGTTTCATTGGGATGTTTCTTGGTACCAAATATATTTATTTTCTGGAAAAGAAATATAAAAACTGAGTTGTTTTTATGCGCCTTCACTGCAGACTGAACATCTGTGTTGTAAATCAATTTGTGAGGAACAGCTTCCTAATAGACACAGCCCTATCTAGCAGTTGTTTGGGAGCATCCCAAACCCTACTAGAATATTCCATAATCAACTAAACATCAAGGGGCCCCCATACCTTTTTCTCTGTTTGGATGCCACTCTGTAGGATTTATGCTGACACTTTCTAAACAGACTGCAGAAAAGACATGTCTTGTCTGGTTTTGCTGGTTATCATTCTTTTTCAGAATGATTTCAGAAAAGACCATAAGCTTGTGACAAAGTGAATTTGTGATCTTATCCAATCATCTGGGCTGTTTGCAAAACTTCAGTAGGTGGCAGCGTTTTGTTGATAAATGGTTTGTTAGCCAAGTGATCTCATTTAGTGCAACTGTTGCAATATTAATAAACTGAACTTATGATCGTGTTTGCCAGGATAGAAAATATTGCCATTCTATCCAGTGGGTGCTCTTATTTGAACTGACAGCAGAGTTCATTGTATTAGAAATGGGGGCGGGGGCAGGGGGAGCTCACCGCGTGGTTGTACCTGTGCTATTATAAGGAGAAAAGATGGAGGCAGAAGAATGGGTCAGGAAGTGAGGCTACAAATGAAGAAAGAGAACCATGGAACTAATAAGATGTCATGCTCATTATCTGGCTGGTTCTAATAAAATATGGGCTGGCCTAAATGTTCACTTCTTCCCAGTGGCCCATGTAACCCGCCATGACACTGAGGCCACTCTGAGGTCCTAAGGAAGCTGGGTAAGGGCCATTGGCTAAGCAAGCAGCTCATATTCCTTGCAACAAACATGGAAAGACTCACAGGGCCTGAATCGCCCCTACACCCATTTTAGGATGACAAGTCAGAGTGTTCCAGAAGCTTCCGGGGGGGGCTGGGACAAACATTGTTCCATTACTTCTCCAAATTAAAACAACTTCTGCCAGGCCTATCATGATCAATCAGGAGAAGTCCCAAAGTGGCTTCTAGAAAGAGAAGGACAGCACCTCCCTTACCTTCTGTCACCCACGGCTCTTCAGTCAGACCCCAGTCAATCTATCATCTTACTTTTATTCATTACCCCCATGTAAACAGACCTTCCTCTACAGATTGTAAAGACTTGGCTGGTTTTTACAGAACTTTGGGGACACTTAAGAAAGTGCCAGTTCTTCTCAGGGGTCCTGAGAATCTACCATGACACTAGAAGCATTTCAGGATGCTTCCTTATGGGAATCACAGACATTGAGCCCAGAACATGCCCTTTACTTTCCCCTTTCTTTCACTTGCTTGAGGTGCCTCTTATTCTGTCCCCTTCATCTGTTAGAGAGACGGATTTTAGGAGTGGACTCAATTCCTTCCTCAGCAATAAGGTTTCTCTGATCACCCCAGCTGGGACAGACATCTTTCTTTTATGAAAACCCACTGCAATTATTGCTATGCCAGCTGCCTGATCTTGCCTTGAAACAGTAAGGCGATTTATCATTGCTGCAAGTGGGCTGCGAGTTCTGTAGCAGAAGGACCATGTCCTACACTTAGTGAAGTGTGTTTGTGTTGTTTTCCATCTACACCTTCAGGTCACTTATCTTTTCCATGTATTAAAATTATAAAAGTATCATTTGTAGATGCCTGCTATTCTCTTCAGACTATAAGCTCTTTGTAGACACAGGTCTATCATAGTTACCTTTGAATGTCCCTAACACCCAGCACAATGGCTTCATGAGTGTCTGTTAAATTAATTAGTGATTGGGGTGGCTGAGTGGCTCAGTTAGGTTAAGTAGCTGGCTCTTGATTTCCACTCAGATCATGATGACCTGGTCAAGAGATCAAGCCCAAAGTGGGCTGTGTGCTGAGCGTGGAGACTGTTTAAGATTCTCTCTCCCTCTCTCTCTGCCCCTCCCTGGCCTTCTCTCTCTTGTAAAAAAATTTTTAAAAGTGAAAGTTTAAAAAGATTAATTAGTGATTAATTGATACCTTTATATTCAAATGAACACACCAGGCAGTCTTACTGCTATCTCAGAAGGACTCCTTCAATTCTCTTTGGTGAAGTCACTTCTCCAAGATACCATGGCTCAATTCCTCACCAAGGAAAGCCCTGAATGTACCATTTTGGCCACTGCAGCCCAAGGCCTGCACCTCTGAGCAGTTACTATAATGACTAACTCAACAGATCAAAACTAATTATTTCATTCCCAAGATAGCAGAAAGCAATTTTGTCGACACCAATTAGTAATCTTTGTTATTTCTATTTATGATTTCTTATCAAGGCAAAAAGATGATCATTTGCATGAAGATCATCTCTTCCTTCCTTGCCAAGTCCTCCTATTAAAACCAATCAGACTAGGTGGCTCAGTCGGCTAAGAGTCCCGCTCTTGATTTTGACCCAGGTCATGATCTCAGGGTCTTGAGATCAAGCCTGACTCAGCCTCCTGCACCGGGTGTGGAGCCTGCTGGGGATTCTACCTCTGCCCCTCACCTCCTCACCTGCTCTCTTTTAAAAAATATAAAAACTAAAACAAAGCAAATGAAGAATTTTAGAAGATACTTGTTCTACAATATATTGGATTGTCTCATGTTACCCAAGAGTACATCCTCTTCCCTATGGGTACACCAAGATACCAGGTACTTGAAAGAGGTTAGAGCTAAAGCCCTTGCCTTGCACAATGTCTATGGCCTGGTATCAAATGCTTTGTCACTTATTTCATCATGTCGGACTGAGTTAGGTAAATTTAAGAGTCCATGGTTTTCCGTTTTTAGCAGGCATCATCATTACAACCAAACACTTTCTGAGAATCCACAGGGAGCACAGCAATGCCAATGTAAAGGTCTTATTCAGAGATGGAGAAGATGACATGGTTGAGTGTGGATTTGGATACTAAGAGTGTTCAAATGATAAGCATATGTAAAGCAACCTTATTTCTGCCCATTATCTTAGACAGGCAGTATGAAGGAAGAAGGAGTTGTGCCTGGGTGGCTCAACCAGTTAAGCATCTGACTTCAGCTCAGGCCATAATATTGCAGTTCATGAGTTTAAGCTCTTCATTGGGCTCTGTGCTGACAGTGTGGAGCCTGGAGCCTACTTCAGATTCTGTGTCTCCCACTTTCTGCTCCTCCCCCCTTGTTACTCTCTCTCTCTCTCAAAAATAAAGATTAAAAATTAAAAAAAAAAGAAGGAAAAGCAGACAGCTGTAGTGACATTGCTAAGTCCCTCAGATATGCCTTCCAGGTACTTCAGCGATCCTTTGTGAAAAACCTTCTCAGAGGTTTGAGTGGGAGAGCAACCATATTTCAACTTCTGTCCCAAAATCTATGAAGTTGCACTTCTTTATATAATGTTGTTATTCAAATGATTGTCTTTCCCATCCCAATCACTCCTCACAAAACCAAGCAACATCCACGAACACACAAACATCTTGTTATCTAATTATAAGAACTACAGGTTCTTGGGGAAACTGGAAGAAGACCTTTGCTTTCACAAAGATGGCCCTGAAGGACACACTATGGCAGCATAGTAGTGTGAGTGCTCCTTCTCCAAGTTTAGATTCACAACCAGACTCACTTGAATATCAACATCCTTGCTTCAAATGTCTACACTAGTGAGTAAAATCATGCTCATTCATTCTTCTTAAACTTCTAAGCCATGATTCCCTGGAAACTTTGCAATGAAGTTGGCCTGCCTGTGCTCACTTCGGAGTGATTGCTGGTATAGACAATTCCATCAGATCATCAGTCATCACCTTCAGGGACAAACCAGTTGTTCCATCTTCTGTGCTTTGGCCCATACACATCTCAGCTTGTCAAAGAAAGTAATTAATTATGCTATGTCCTAAAAAAAGAAGTACACCTCAGAAAATGTTAATTCCTTCATAGCAATGACAAAAGTGAACTACATAATGATGGAAAACTAAGCAGAAGTGTTTTTATGACTTGCCCCCATAATTGCTTCTTCATCATATTGTTCTCTCCCATGTAGTTGCACCACTATTATTGGGAAATTAAAGATGTTACATAGTGGAATGCATGCTATTCTCCTACTTTTCACATTTAAAGATAATTGGTCTAATGGAAGGTCTAGAATTCACACAGCCAGTCTGACATGAGTGGGCACTGGGCATATCAGAAATACAATTCTTGATTTTAGGATGAAGCCTTATAACATGGAATGTCATGAAAAGGAGGAAACGGGGTCCAATTATGATTGCCAATTTGAAAATTCTCTCTATTGTCCTGATTGTCCTGATTAGTGATGAAATCCTAAAATCTCACATCTCAGCTAGTTCTCTCAAGGTATCATTATTTAAATCATTCGTTGTTAGAGCACTGGCAAGGAAATGAAATTAATTTCATATCAGTATGGCTTATGTATCTGGCAATAAGCGACATTGTAAAATTCAGCACAAGAGCCACTTTTCACTTCACAGTTGAAAGAAGTTATGCATTTGTCTTGAGTCCCAGAACCAACTGAGAGGTGTGCCAGAAGGAGCAGTGGGCAAGCGTTTCAAATCTGGCTACCAGCTCTACTTCTGTCCCAAATTAGATGACTTCATGTAAATCACTTTTCTTCCCCGGGCTTCTGTCATCTTCCCGGCAAGATGAGACCAGACATCATCTGCTTTTAACATTCAACAGTGCTCTTAGCCTTCTAGGATACTCATATAAGAAGTCACAGAGATTGCAGCTGACCACTGAAACCCCCAGAATCTTTTCCAAACAGATGTAAAACCAAAAGTAACCAGTTGACCGGAGCGATAAAAGGGGCTTCTGGAGTGATACCCACAAAAGACTCATCAAGTAGGTAGGCGATTGTGGTGAAGAAAAAACTAAGACTCTTAATGATGAGTGTTTTACTGGTGCTCACACATGGGAATATAGGCAATTTCAGTGTGAGCAAATCCTGATTTTGGTCCATCACATCTTTCTCACTTGTTCACTCCCTTCCAATTTTCCAAGACCTTGAGTGTGGGAATAGGTTTGGGGCAGAGTGGAATTCCACATAATTTTGGGGTTTTTAGAATATTTTTTAAGTGCTTGTTTGTTCATTTATTTATGCTTACTTGTTTCTGAGATAGAGAGAGCTGGGGGGGAGGGGTGGAGAGAGAGAGGACAGAGGATCCAAGGCAGGCTCTGTACTGACAGAAGCAAGCCCAATGTGGGGCTCGAACTCATGAACCTTGAGAGCATGACCTGAGCCAAAGTCAGATGTCAACCAACTGAGCCACCCAGACACCCCATAAATGTGTATTTATTTTTGAGAGAGAGGGAGAGCGTGAGGGAGAAAAAGTGCACAAGCACCATCAGGGGAGGGCCAGAGAGAGAATGAGAGGGGACAGAAGATCTGAAGCAGGCTTTGTGCTGACAGCAAAGAGCCCCACATGGGACTCAAACCCAGGAACCACAAGCTCATGACCTGAGCCAAAGTTGGATGCTTAACCGACTGAGCCACCCAGGTGCCCTGCCACATGTTTTTTACATTAATCTTTAACTTGCTATTTTCACTTAAAATTCATGATCACTAATCTCAAATCTCCACATCCTGCCTAAGGGTCATTCTGTATGT
Organism: Hyaena hyaena; assembly: GCF_003009895.1. Classification (NCBI taxonomy): domain Eukaryota; kingdom Metazoa; phylum Chordata; class Mammalia; order Carnivora; family Hyaenidae; genus Hyaena; species Hyaena hyaena. The sequence goes on along the minus strand of NW_024080714.1, from coordinate 1,281,653 downwards.
CCTTAGCCCATGAACTTCCTGCTCCTTAGATGATTATTTCACACCTCCTCCTGCCTCTAAGACTTCCTTTTTATAGGCACTCTCATCTGATAACTTAGCTTCTTGCACCCACGGAAAACAGAAGCTATCACTGGGGACTTGAACTTGCTTCTACCACTGAACCTCCCTCACTACCCACAGCAGTGCCTATAGCTTCCACCTCTTTCACTTGTACCATGAGCAATGAAGGGCTCTGAGCTAAGACAAATCCTTCCATTTTCCCACTAGATCCTAACCCTTCTTAGCTATCCAGACATATCTCTAGTAACTTCCCCATTTCTCATTTACTTCTTCTAATTCCTGCCGACCCCCAACCCCGCCTTTCCTGATTCACTGCTATTAGCACACAAAGCTTCTACTATATTTACCATCCTGGAAAGAAACAAACAAATCACTTTTCTCTCTATGTACTATTTCTTTGCTCTCCTTTAATGCAGAACCCTTTAAAAGACTTTTCCTGTACTTGCTATCTTCCATTCTTCTTATTCTTTCTGAAAGTCACAGTAGACGCCAACTTAAAATTCCTAATTATATCTCACCCATACTCTTTCTACCATTGTTCATCCATGATGCATGTCTTCCATAGCACTGGTAACTTTCTACCATACTATATTTTACATGCATGTATATTTTTTATGATTTACCCCCACTAGAATATGAGCTTCCCCAGAGATTTGGAAGCTTTGTTTTGTTGACAGTGATCTCCCCAGAAACTAGAAAAGTTCCCAGCACATAGTAGTCACTTCGTATCACTACATAACTGAATCTTTCCAACTCTTAGTCCCCAATAATATTTAGGTGTTATAGTTTATGATGATCTGCCCCAATATAAATTTTGGGGAGACAGATATGTGAAGGAACATATATATATGTATATGTATATGTATATGTATATGTATATGTATATGTATATTAAAGAATTTAAAAATTTTTTAATCTTTATTTATTTTTGAGAGACAGAGAGAGAGAGAGAGAGAGAGAGAGACAAAGCATGAGCAGGGAGGGGCAGAGAGAGAGGCACACACAGAACCTGAAGCAGGCTCTAGGTCTTGAGCTATCAGCACAGAACTTCAGACAGGGTTCAAACTCAGGAACTGCAAGATCATAACTAGAACCGAAGTTGGAGTCTCAACTGAGCCAGCCAGGAGCCCCAGAACTAATATATTTTTAATGAAGTACATTTCATATATAGTGACTTTGGTTTAATTTCACTTTGTATAATGGGAAAACCTTAAATTTGAAGCCAGATTGGACTGATTCAAATTCCGGTCATGTTGCATATCAACTAAATAACCTTCAGAAAAATAACATTTTTTAATTATTACTTTCATTCATATAAAATTACATTATTATTTTAGTGTATACTTACATGTACACGTACACATGTTGCAGCAGGAAAGCTTTTGAGCCAGCTCAAAGTTGTAATTGATGTCATGAAGGAGCCTACTACAGAAGGTTTTTGAGGAAATGATATGCATTGACCTATATAACGCACACAGCACATAGTCAAGTGTAGACTAGCTGCTCAATAACATTGTCTTCAATGTTTGAGTCGCATGGATTAATCAGGTGTGCTGAGACTCACATATGACTTAGTATATAATCCTTCTCCCCCCAGAGAGCACTTTGATCCAAAGGAAGACATTTTACAGAAGAAATTTCTAGTATCAGCAATAATGGAGGAGACTTTTATTGGTGATGAAAGAAAAGACAAAAGGAGAGGCAAGGTTGTGGGAAGAACACCCTCCTCACATTCTGGGGGAAATCACTCTCATCAGAACGCTCGGTGACTATGCATCGCTGTGCCTTCATCAAGCGAGAGACGGATTCCAGAGCACGGCCATGACTTCTGCAACACAGAGATGGACTGTCTTTGAAGATTGAAATCCTACTAGAATATCCCCCACAGAGATTAAATGCTAAAAGGGAGAAAAAACAAGCATATGGGGAATGGATAGGGTAAAGAGAGAGATAAATCAGAAACTAGGAATCATTTCTGGTGTAATAATTGCTGCATTAACACCTGAATGGCTAACACGCGTGCCCTGTGGCATGTTAAATGAGAAACTTCGAAGATTGTAAATATAAGAAAAATGAGAACACTTGACCCTAACAGTTGGTATTCACAGGCAGGCAGCAGTTGGCATATAGAGACTCCTATTCCCCAGCCCACACATGGGGAGAGACATTTGTTCCCAACATCCCCTTTCCTTTAATAAGCCAATAAATATTGATTCTGACCTGGTTGCCACTTGTTCTGCTAACATCTTCTTTCATTCCAAGGCTTCTCGAAACTATAAAAAGCTAATTTCCAGATTCCTTGTCTGGCCAGAAGACCCAGTTTTTCAATCAGATCTCCTAGAAGTCTGATAGCGATCATTATGAATGAGAAAAGCATTTTGTATTCTTCTCAGCTTGGTAGCAAGTAGGGGAAACAGGGCTAGTTACCTACTGAGGCAATGATGAAATTAAAACACTCATGCCCTAGACGTAGCCTGGAAGATCACAGAAAATGTAGGGCATCAGCCTGGCATCCAAAAAAACAGGGTCAGCAGGCATTGAAAAGTATAGCGTTCTGACTAAAATCACATTCAGGAAGTTAAAAATGATCTCGTCCCTCACTGCCAGGTTTTTAGCTCGGCTAATACGGTTCTGAAGTACATGAAATGAACAACATACATGATGATTCAATTTGAATTTTAGAAAAACATGACTGTAAGGAGACTCTTGACCTACATTCTGAAGCAATGTTTTTTATTTGTTCTAGTCTGTCAGTAATCAATAATAACGAGAATCTACTCTATGCTCAGCACTGCTGGGGTAGGTCATCTGGGCAACAAAAGGGGATTATGAGACAGTTTCCTAACCCAAAGAGATTTTGCTCATTGGAGAGACAAGCATAGAAGCCTAGAGTTTTGGTTCTTAATATTTTGGAGGCCATGGACCTATTTGAGGAACTGATGAGAGTTACAGAGGCCCACTTTGGAGAAATTTGAATATGTCTACAATTCTGTACCACATTGTAGAAATTCCATACACTGCTGGACCTCTCCTTGGCGTGGGGTGAGGTTAGACTTCCCATCACATTTTCTCATAGAACCCTTACTTCCTCTTTGGAAGCACATGTCATATGATTAACGTGGATATTTCCCACTTTGTCATTAGCTCCTAGTAGGGTTCTGTCCCATAGTAAGTGTTGTGGAATAAATAAGTGCATCCCTGAGTTTAGAATGCCTGCATTGGAGAGTGTGAGAAGCAGTGCTGACATTCAGCAGTCTGAGCCACAGCTGGGGATAGTAGTAACAGGAAGTTGGCCAGGGCTAGAGTAGTTAAGAAAGGCATCAGGAGAGGGTCTGAACTGAAACTTGAGAAATGGGTAGGATGGCTATGGGTACAGCAGACAAAGGAGAAAATGCTATCACCAAATCAGAAAACAAGAATGAAGACCTCTCATTGGAAGAGAATAAAGTGAGGCGCTGAACTTAAGGATCCAGATAACAGTTGTCCTCTGGCTCTGTTGAAAAAGGGGCTGTCATTTTAAGGATATCTGGGGTGTCTGGAGTCAACACAAGCCACAATGACCAGGGTTGGAAAGCAGGCAGAAGCCAAGGTAATCCAGCATCTGGGCAGGCTGCGCACTGCTGCATGGAATGCCTCCTCCCAACCAGTTTTGCATGGTGTGCCCAGGTCCGGTAGGATGAACTTGAGTTGCACCTGCCACAGGTGTCCCAGGAAGACACAGACAAAAGACTTGCCCCCCCACAGTCTCTATAGTCAGAGGTGGCATGCGAGAGGGAGGCATAAGACGCAGGCACTAAGAATTGCTCTCCTACACTAACTACACGAAGCAGTTCTCCCTAAAGGAAGTCAGGTGCTAACAGGAAGTGGATGAATAGCAGTAGATGTCAGGAAACCCAAATCAACACATTTCTGAGCAATCTTTAGCAAGGAACCTGAGGTACCTTCCCAAGCCTGTTACGTCATATGTAAAAACAGGGTGGATGATAATAGGAATAACTGCCTCACTGTGGGGAAGATTAAATAAGAGAATTCATGGACATCCATGTTGTTATTTCCTATCTGGCTGAATTTGGAGGACAAGACTTGGACACCCATGTGTATTTAAACTCCAACTCCTATATTAGGGCTATGTCCTGAAGACCCAGAGTGGAAGGAGGAAAGTGAATGTTGGTGAATCAGTTGGTGAAACACTCCAGAAATGGTAACATATACTTTCACTTCTTAAGGAAAAGATCATCTCTATCATCTCCCTCACAAGATCTCACTCCTTCCCTTAATCAGTCTTGCTTTCTTCCCTGCTCTCTCAGCTTTACTTAACACCCTAACATATTTCTGTTAGCGTCACCACTACACCCCAAGTATCATCGACTCCTGCAAGTTTACTATCTTCTCAAGCCCTGGAACTGCTTTTCTCTTTGTTTTCTCACCTCTTCTATGTCCAGGCTAGTCGCTCACCTTCAAGAAGGCTGTTTTTGCTTTCCCCTGTTTTCCACACTCTTCTACCCTCGAATCTATGATATGTGTGTGTCTTCTCACAACAAACAACCTGCCTTAACTTGTAGTGAGCACAAGCAAAGCAATGAGCTCTGTACGGATTTGATTAAAATCCTTAAATGTTATTCACCTCACACTTCTAAAGCTTTCAGGGTCCTGTGTTGGGATACATTGACACATTTCCTTCTGTGTCTCCTGAGGGCAGGACCTTCACTTTCAAGCAATGACATAATCTTATCCCAGAGCAGGGATGGTAAGTGGAAGGCTTTCTCACAGACACGTTTGCTGCTCAGTCCAGAGAAGATCTCCCAACATCTTCTTTCCCATATTCCTCCCCTACCTCCAGCACAGGGAGAGAGTGTGACCGTAAGGTAGAGGGATGGATGGAAAAGACCTTTAGGATTTGGGGTTGAGTCGAAGCTGACAGGAGATAAGGAAACCTCACATTGCTTCCTTTTCCCCACTTTCCATACTTTATCCCCTTAATACAACTAATGGAAAGCAATACCACTGACCCAAGCAATGACTGAATAATTCTCATACTCACGAAAGACCAACACACTGGGTATCGAATTGCACTTATCTCCAAAACTGCAGATTACTTACTGCCACAAAGTAATTACAAAGTTTTTGCATATTCTTCAAAGCATCTTTACACAAACCTCACATACTTACTCAAAGGTACTTTGCTGAAAGCAGGTGCCATCCAATAAATAGAGTGAGAAAGCCCATTTTATTATTTATGGCAAAAGACCAACAGAGACTCGGGCCCACAATGTGTGACATTAATGTTTTTCTGTCATCTTGACGTGCTATGTATGGCTTTTGCTAAATTAGCAAAGACGGACACTATCAAAAACATATGGAATGCCAACCAGGACCTAATCAGCTGAGCAAGGGATATTCTGAATGTACAAGGCTGATGATCACTCACAAAGATGTTGATGTCCTTATGTCTATTCATTTATCTGCTTAAATCAAAGGGTTAGTGGAGAAGGAGGGGGGAAAGAAGAGAGGGAAGCCTAGGCATGATTAACAATAGGTGCAAGACAGGATGAGCTAGATTAAACTACTCCATATGCAAATTACACCAGTCTGATTGCATCAAACCATGCACAGTTTAATGAGTATAGTAAGATGCCTTTATCTCTGCTTGGATATGTTCCTAAAAGGAAGACTCTTCCCAGATAAAGCACAGTTTAATAAAGGAGATTTTTCATTACAGACTCGGCCACATTTGCATATCTCTCCCTCAGCTCAGGCTTCTCTAGTTTACCCACTCAGGGTCTCTTAGTCTCTGGCTCTGGCTTCTCCCTGCCCCTCCCCACCACTCTGTCACATTCCCACCCGCACCCACCAGCCTGTCCCTGAAACACACAGCTATTCTGATTCCTCGTTTTTTTTTCTTTTTAAATTGAAGTCAGTAAACATTCACATGTTGTTGGCATATATTTTAGGACTGTGTGTACTCAGCGCAAATTAAAGAGGGTCCTAACACAGATGAGATTACAATCTTTAAAATGTGATTTGAGCGGTTATTTATCTCGGAGGATTTTCAATTTGTTTAACATTGCCATGTTTTAAAAGTTCTTTAATTGGTTATCTTAAAAATGTTCTGGTGATTTACTATTTTTATTTTTTAGTTTTGTTTTTTGTTTTCATCTTACTGCATTGCTGTGTAGGTTTAGAGCATATGTTAGGAACAGAGGCTTTGAGTTGGAAAGGCCTTCAGTGCCTCCTACTAACATCTAATCTTGGACAAGTCACTTAGCCTCTCTGCTCTCCTTCTCTCACCTATGAAAGGGTGACAATAACACAAACTCACTGAATTATCAAGGATAGAGCCACATAATGTACGTAAAGCAATCACCATAGAGTCTGGCGCACTGCACGTGCTCAGCAATGGTTATACCTCATAGAAGAACGTCTCCAAAAGTATTAAATGTATCATCACATTTCTGATTCATACCACATGTTGTGTAGTGTGTATTTGTGAGCCTACACACAAAATGGTCTCTTGGGGGCCAGGAAGGGAATTCTGGGACACATCGTTCAGTTCCACCAAACTGACACAATCTAAATCATACACTCATACACGCTCACACATATATGTATGTATATGTACATGCACATACAAAAATACATGCTCATACATATGAGAGAGAGAGAGAGAGACAGAGATTTGGATTACATCAGTACACCTAAGCTGAACTACATGTTCTAGAATTCCCTTCCTGGCCCATAACAGACATTTGCTCAAGATTTGGAAGGCGGAAATGGAGCCATCTTGTTTTTAACTCGTAAAAGGGCAGAGCAGAGCTCGAGATAGTATCGCCACTCATATAAGTTGTCTCTTATTTTTGTCCTCATGGGTAATACAGGGCTGACCTCCAGATTCCCCTGCTTTTGGGCCACGTGAGTGTTTCGTGCTCTACTGAGGGACACCTGCATCTTCAAAATTATAAGCTTGAAGGTGCAGAGAGACCATCTTAGGTTTCAGTCTATCCCCACTTTCTCTCCATGTCCACCTTCTGTTCCTCAAGACTCAAACTGAGAACCTCCAGCTCCTGCACCAGACCTGGAAACAAGTCTCAGAGAGATTGTAAGCTGCTCCCCAAATTGCTTGCAGGGTCAAATTCCTATTTATGCTTATATATTATCCCTCTGAAACATAATAAATACTTTAGATTAAAAATAATCACTCTCAAATGAGATAATGCTGTGAAAATCAATATTGTATAGATTACCAAGCCCTACATGAAAGTTGTTTCTTTGTGATTTTTCAAGACTGAAGCTCACTGAAAGCTAAACCTAGTTTGAATTTCCAGTTTCCTGCTCCTAACATTGAGCCTACTACTCTCTCAGTTTTACATAAATGGTAGGGAAAATCACAACTGATATATTAGGAAGGTTGCGGTGGTAGAATTATTTTTGTGAGAGTGTGAGTACCAATAATGAACAATAAGTCATAAACAAAGGAATAAAATTGTATGTGTTTTTTTTTTAATATTTTTTATTTATTTCTAGGAGAGAGAGAGAGAGACAGCATGAGCAGGGGAGGGTCAGAGAGAGAGGGAGACACAGACTCTGAAATTGGCTCCAGGCTCTGAGCTGGCAGTCAGCACAGAGCCCGACGTGGGGCTCGAACCCACTAACAGCGAGATCATGACCCAAGCAAAAGTCGGACTCTTAACCAACTAAGCCACCCACGGGCCCCAAAATTGTATGTGTTTTAATGTACATGTTCAGCCATGAAACCAGCACTGTAATCAAGATAATACAGAGGCGCCTGGGTGGCTCAGTTGGTTAAGTGTCCGACTTCGGCTCAGGTCATGATCTCACGGTTCTTGGGTTTGAGCCCAGTGTCAGGCTCTGTGCTGACAGGCAGCTCAGAGCCTGGAGCCTGTTTCCAATTCTGCGTGTGTGTTTCTCTCTCTCTGACCCTCCCCTGCTCATGCTCTCTCTCTCTCTTTCAGAAATAAATAAAACATTTAAAAATTTTTTTCAGATAATACATATATCCATCACCCCCAGAGCCTTTCGTGTCCCTTGGTAATACCTTCCTTCTCTCTCCTTTCCCCTTGTCCTCATGGAACTGCTCACCAGCTGTCACTACAGGTGAGTTTGCTATTTCTAGAATTTTATATAAATGCCTAATTTCATATTTTTATATATGTGTATGTATGTAAGTACATATGTATGTGTATATATAAGATTTATATAAATTTTATATAAATGATACTGTATGTACTCTTTTTTGCCTGACTTTTTCCACTCAGCCTGTTTATTTTGACATTCATCTATGTTGTTGAGTGAATCAGCAATTCTTTATTGCTGAGTAATACTCCATAATATGAATACATCGCAACTCATGTATCCATTGTCGCAACTCACATATCCACTGCCTGGTTTATGGCCTTTAGGGTTGTTTACAGATAAAGCTGCTGTGAAGATTCCTGCATAAACACTTGTATGAGTCTATGCTTATTTCTCTTTTGGAATAGAATCCTTGTGTCATCTTATAAACAAATGTTTAAAAGTTTTAAGAAATTGCCAAAGTGATTGTACCATTTTATATTTTCACCAGAGGTTTACAAGCATTCCAGTTTCTTCATATCCTCACTAGCTTGATAGTGTCAGTTTTGTTTGTTTGCTTGTTTGTTTGTTTGTTTTTTGAGAGAGAGAGAGAGAGAGAGCACACGTGCACACAAGCAGAGGAGGGGCAGAGAGAAGGAGAGACAGAATCCCAAGCAGGCTCTGCCCCATCAGCGCAGAGTCATGGATGCAGGGCTTGAACTCTGATACGGGGCTTGAACTCACAAACTATGAGATCATGACTGAGCCGAGATCAAGACTGCCCAAGTGCACCAGTAGTGTCTGTCTTTCCAAATGCAGCCATCCTAACACACGTGTAGTGGTTCTCCTTTCTTTCCTCTCTTAAACTGGAAGCTGAGGTTATTGATTTGAGATGTTTCATCTTTTCTCATATACATGTTCAGTGCTTTGGGTTTTGCCAAAGACCTACCTGGGATTTCACAAATATTGACATATTGTGTTTTCAGCTTTTTTTCAGGTCAAAATTCTTTCTGACTTCACTTCTGATTTCTTCTTTGACTTGTGGGTAATTTAGAAGTACATTATTTAGTTTCCAAATATTTGAGAGTTTTCCAGAGATCACTGGTCTCTAATTTAATTTGTGACCCAAGAATCCACTCTGTTTTACTTATAATCAGCATATCCTTTTCAACTTATTGAGACTTGTTCTATGGCCCAGAATATGGTCTCTCTCGGTAAGCACTCAGCGTGCACTCAAAAATAATGAATATAGTGTTATTATTGGGTGGAGTTCCACAAATATCAATTAGACAGGGTTGGTTGATGATAGTGTTATTCAAGTCTTCTATGTCCTTATTGATTTTCTATTTGTTCTATCAATTATTGAGAAGGACATATTGAAATTTCTGACTGTAATTATGGATCTGTCTATTTTTCTGTGTAGTTCTGTCATTTTTTTCTTCATGTACTCTGAAGTTCTGTCAATGAGTATATACATTTAGGACATTATGACCTCTTGATAAATTGGCTCCCTTCTTATTAAATGATCTTCTTTGTTCTTGGTAATACTCTTTGTTCTGAAATATACTTTGGTAATTATACAGTTATCCCATATTTCCTTTGACTGGTGTTAGTATAGTATATTTTCCATCTTTTTACTTTTAATCTATTTTTGTCCTCATAATCACAGTATGTTTCTTGCAGGCAGCATACCTGGGACTTCTTTTTGCCCTCAACCTGACCCTACCTGTGTGCTGTTTAGACCACTGTTATTTAATGTGAGAATCAGTATCCTTCGGTTTAAGTCTGTCATCTTGCTCTCAATGTTATATTTGTTGCAATTGTCCTTGGTTCCCCCTTTTGGAAAACTGATTAATTTTTATGATTTTATTTTATTCTTTATTGACTTACTGGTCATAAATAATATTGTTATTATAGTGGTGGTAATAGAGTTTACAGAATACTCTTTGAACATCACAACTTACTTTAAAGTGATATTATACTAATTCATATATAGTATAAAACTTTACAACAATAGAACTCCCTTGAGGTGCCTGGGTGGCTTAGTTGGTTAAGTGTCCGACTTTCGCTTAGGTCATGATCTCGCGGTTTGTGGGTTCGAGCCCCGCGTCGGGGTCTGTGCTGACTGCCAGCTCAGAGCCTGGAGCCTGTTTCAGTCTGTGACTCCCTCTCCCTCTGACCCTCCCCTGCTCATGCTGTCTCTCTCTCTCCTAGAAATAAATAAAAAATAAAAAAATAAAAAATAAACAATAGAACTCCCTTTTATCTCATAGTTATTATTCTATTTAAACATTCAATTATATTTTCAAGGCACCTGGGTGGACCAGTCAGTTGGGTGTCTGACTTCACCTCAGGTCACGATCTCAAGGCTCATGGGTTTGAGCCCAGCATCAGCTATGCTGACAGCTCAGAGCCTGGAGCCCTGCTTCAAATTCTGTGTCTCCCTCTCTCTCTGCCCCTATCCCCTCTCTCTCCCTCAAAAATTAAAAATTGTTTTTTAATTTTTAAAAAACATTCAATTATATTTTAAAGAGACTTAAATAATGAGTAAATATATGATGTATTTACCCATGTATTTATTATTTCTGATGCTTGTCATTCCTCTGTATTGAACCATATATCCATATTTATTCTTCTCCCTAAAAAATTACATTTAACATTTTTATATTGTTCTTCTAGTGATGGATTCTCTCAGCTTTTGCATGTGTGAAGATGTCTTTCTTTTTGTTGTTGTTGTTTTTGAAAGACATTTCCAATAGGTTTTGAATTTTAGACCAATATATTTTTTTCAGTATTGAAATATGGCACTCATAAGTTTTCAAGGCATCGCCAAGCAGGGTCTGGGTTCAGTCTCAGGGAAGAGTGCAAGGGGTGTCAAGGGAATTAAACACAAGCCCAACTTAACAAACTGTGACCATTCAGGCTGCAGGAAACCCCAACACATGAGTCGCCAATTCTGTTGACAGCAAAAATAGTTAAAGATCCAGTCACATGAGGGGAATTGGGTCTCAACTTCTGCCCTGAGTCATTCAGTCTTGGGTCTATAAATGGGCATTATTGGTCCGTGAGTAGTCTCTGGAGAGCTAGAGGAAATACAGTTAAGGGACACCCTCAGACTAGAATAAAATTTTGCTCACGATATGATTTAAATGTAAATAGAACATAAGAGACTCATTGAGAGCCCTTCTAGCCTTCTGTGGTACACATGAAGCTTTCATTATATGAACTGAAGAAGATACATTTGTCTCACAAATTTGTAATTGAGATCTCAGCATACTCAGTAAATAACAGAATATACTGCACTCTCTGGTGCTGTTTATCTGAGTTATACATAAGCTTAGCTCTACTATTATAGACAACTGTACCTACAATGATATCAGCCAGTATTTAGATGAGCAAACCTGGGGTAGCAGTGTGGTTATAGAACATCTTGATCAAAATCATTTTACATCCAAGATATGAAGCAATGAACAGAGATGTGTTGGGAAGGGGTTCTGTATTTGCAAGTATTTGATTATTCAGAACCATTCTTTGCTCTTATTGGTGAGGATCTTGTTGATAATTTGATTGCTGCCTGAGATTTGAAAGAACTGAGCAAATCAATTTCCTTCTTTTGGATGTTGTCCTTGAGTTATTAAATTATTTTACAATTTAATTGCATTCTGAAGAGTTATTTTTGTGCTATGATCCTAGCAGAGTTCTCAAGCATGTGGATGATGTCAGTCATAGTGAAGAACATGCTAAAGAATAAACCCATCCCTTAGCAAAAGTGACTGTATTGTCTGGGTGAATCCTAAACCATGGCTTTGGGCCCAAGACAGAATGAAGAGAGGCTATTGCATTCATTCATTCATCCCACAGATTTTTATTGTTTTTCTGCATTTCAAATAAAGTTTCTAATGGAAGTTTTGACAGCTGCTCTGAACAATTTATGATACCTTGTATATCTGCAGATATTTAGATTTATGACGAGGGTGCTATTTGCCCTCATTCTCAGACAACCCCATTTTCTGCCTTTTCATGTTATCTGAACTAAGTAGACAGTATGTCTTCACTGGATAAGAATCATGTGTTATAATTCTTCTGAGTCTGTGCACATAAATAGATATTTTCTAATTTATAAAGAAGTGGCAATTACATTTTAAAATTAATTATTTTCTTAATGCTGTTCTTAAGTCCTCTAGAGAACATATTCCTCAAATAAGGAATCCAACTCAGATCACCACCTGCGAACCAAACCAAAGGCTCAAACCTTCTTCTGAGAAAGCAAAAGCAGTGAACAATCATTACCATCAAAGCCCAAAGCTAAAATTCTAATTAATCTATTTTTCGGCAACTATAGCCCCTGTGAGTGTTGTGCACTATTGTCAAAGTCCATGAAATATTTAGTAATTCCAAGATATCTAGAAAAGAGTAAGTAAAAATAAAATATGTTGCTTTGTGCATGTGATGTTATTTCATTTTATGAAATTTTAGACAGCTATATAACTAATAAATCCTGGGGCCTCACGTGGCCAAGTCTCTGCATGGGATCTTTACGAAGACACATAGCCCAAAAGCCAAAAAGCAAACTTTCAAAGAGAACTCTATGATTTACTTATGTTTCTAGAAAACACTAGCAGGGAACCAGTTAATAATATACAACATTACTTAAATTCCTTTCCTTCTTCCATCTGTTAGCCTCTATACAGCTTCTCCAACGCCAAACTGATACTACCATCTCAGCCTTTATGATATTCCCTATTTTCTCTGACCCTCCAATCTTTCATAAGCAAATCTACCTAGCCTCTCTGAAGTTGTTCTTCCTCTACTCTCTGGGCCACCATGGCCTTATCTTTCTCCTCATTCTCAGAGAAGATCTAAGAACAGCTCCTAAAGTTTCTCTTCTAGTGAGAAGAAGGGGTAGGGAGAGAAATAAGGTACAAAAAACTTAACCATCAAAAACAAGCAAATAGATAAAAAATAAAAACTCTCATCCCTAACACATAGAGTTAGAATCTAAGAGAACCAGACAGTTTTATAGACTTGGGCTACATGTGGCAGGAAATCAAGGTCCTAAAAATATAGCAAATCAATTGTCTGATACTTCAGTGACACTGATATTAATCCCTTCATTCTCCAACTCCAATCAATGATGTGACATATCCCTAAATAGCATAAGTGTTGATGCCACACGGGTCTTTGTCCCAGGAGTCAGCCAATAATACTATATACCTCATGTTTCATACAAGCCCATGAGCAAAGAACACATTTTACACTTTCAAATGGTTGAAAAGATCAGAAGAGGAATATTTTGTGACACATGAAAATTCCATGTAATTCACATTACTGTGTCCATAAAAAAAAGCTGTATTGGAATATAGCCACACCCACTCATGGGCATCTTGTCTCCTCCTGCTTTTAGACTTCAACTGCAGAGCTGAATATTACAGAGATGGTATGATCCATTAAGCCTAAAGTACTTACTCTCTTGCTTTTTATAGAAAAGACTTGCTGCCCCCTCCTTAATCTCATAACACTCCAGTCTTATTTGGCTTAGGATGCTACAGTAATATCAGCTTAATATTTAGAAAACAAAGGGCACCTGGGTGGCTCAGTCGGTTAAGCATGGGACTTCAGCTCAGGTCATGATCTCACAGTTTGTGATTTCCGGCCCCACGATGGGCTCTGTGCTGACTGCTCAGAGTGTGGAGTCTGCTTCAGATTCTGTATCTCCCTCCTTCTTTGTCTCTGAGTCTGTCTTTCTTTCTCTTTCTCTCTCTCTCAAAAATCTTTAAAAAAAACATTTAAGAAAGGAACATAAAACAAAACAAAAAATATTATTTAGACAATAAAAGGTCATTATATGTATCTTGTATGAACTTTTTCATCCTATTAAAAATGGGGGAACCACAGAATTATTTGCCCTGAAAAACTTCAAGTCTCAAGATGGTTAGATCTGTGAAGAAAGTATATATTTATAGGAAAAATACAGCCATTGGTGCTCTGGATACTATTTTTGTTGTTATTAAAAACAGGACCAAAGGGACTTTTTTTTCTTACTATTGTTATTATAACAAATATAGTTAATGGCTAGGCCAGAATTCCTGTGCATGAACGACTGCGTTTACTGTCTCAGTTGGGTCCCAGGTATCCTTCCTTCCACTCATCTTAGAAGAAGGTGGCCAATTAGTTTTCATTAAATAGTGGTTCCTTGTTCCCTAGAGATAGCTACATAGAATACAGGGTGGTACTTGTGGGAAATGCAGGGACACAAGTGAATTCATCTGCACTCCTTCTAGAAGAAAAGCACCATGCAGCTTCTGCGTGCATTAGAAAAATAAGAAGTTCTGTTCTTACGACAATAGTGAAATGCTACATTATGTGCATCTTAAATTATAAAATTATTCCACTCGGTTTTTTTCTGGCTTCCTCACTTCTGCTTACTTCTTTTAATTTGAGTTCTGAATACCTCCAGTTCTGTTCTTGTTTCATGTAAAAGCTGAGCTCGCTCCCTGTGCACCGCCTCTCCCTCCCCCACTTGTCTCCTCAAGTCGCTCGAAAATATTCACTTAGCCAGCCTTGGAGGTAAAAGTACTCTGAGAACTTCAAGGTTATCAAATGCAGAAACTGTCTTTTATTTATTTCACAGTCAGTATACTGAGAGCACAGAATGGAAATTTCAATTGTACAGATCTGCCTTTGCTTGGAAGCAGTGTTAAAAAAAAAAAAAGCAATAGGACTCCTTAAGACATTTTTTAAAAACAATATTATTCAGTTAATAGCCTTGTTTATACTAGCATACCAGGCAGAAATGCATAGTTAAAACTGATAAAGAAAAAAGATACACACAAAATATATTATTATTAATGTATTTGAAAAGCTACCCTACTCACTGGTGAACATTAAGTGGTTGGTGTAGAAGGGGAAACATTTGAAGTTATCAAAGGAAAAGTCTTGATGCCAAAGAGAAAGAAGCTCTAGTTTAAAGAATAGTTGAAACTGTTACTTTTAAATTGTGTGAATCTTGAAGTCATGGAAAGAGATTTAGAAGAAACCAAAATGTTAAAGAGCTGACAGCTGAAGGAGAAGGAATAATTGGTGAGATCTAAGCAATGAATCGGAAAGTTCTGGGGAGCACAGCTTTGAGAGGGCAATTACCCTAAACCGAAGCTTCTCCTCTGTGTAAGTAGTTCAATCATAAGCACACACACACACACACACACACACATACACACGCACACACACACACACACACACACACACACTCCCATTGCATCTTGACAGCAATGTTTCAGGTTCTAATCTGGTAGGTAACAGGCAGCAACTTCTCGGTTCTGAGAATAGGTCAAAAAAGCAAAGATTAACCCTGACTCTCCTACCTGCCATCTGAGTGATACATTAGGCAGGTAATATAGGCTGAATTGTGACCCCCTCAAATTTATTTGTAGAAGCTCTATTTCTTGTACCCTAAATGTGACCATATTTGGAGATAGGCCTTTAAGGAGGTAACTAAGAGTGGGTCCCTAGGATGAGCCCTAATTTTATCAGACTGGTGTTCTCATAAGAAGAGGAAACTTGGACACATGAAGAGATGCCTCTCAAGTGCATCCACAGAGGAAGGGCCATGTGAGAACACAGCAAGAAGACAGCTGTCTACAAGCCAAGAAGAGGAGTCTCAGGAGAAACCAACTCCACCACCATCTTGGCCTTAGGATTCCAGCCTCCAGAACTGTGAGAGAATGCATTTTTGTTCTTTAAACCTCCCTGTTTATGGTTTATGTACTTTGGTTTATGGTTTTTGTACTTTGTTATGGCCGCCCAAGCTGACTAGTACATCAGGAAACCGAAAGATAAGCTCCATAGGGCAGACATTGTTGTCTCTTTTGTTGGCCGCTATATTCTCAGCACTATCCTAGCACACAGTGGGCTCTCACTAAGCATTTACTGAATGGGTGAATGAGTGAATGAACCTCAGCTTCCTGAGTCTCTTTTTCTTCATCTGTGAAGATAAAACGACTCTCCTCCCATAAAACTCCCTGATCAGTACTGAAAAGAACACATAGACATGTATTTCTTTTGTCCACAAAGGACCACCCCCAAAAGTGTTCTTCCTTTTCATCCGCATCCCCATTATCACAATTATTCCAAACCTCAGTTTCATTGTAAAATAAATAGAAAAGAACTGTTTGTCTCAAAGGGGTGGTAGAAAAAATGAATTATCTGTTATTATGTGGAAAGAATGTAAGACTTGTTAGATGACAGACATTTTAGAATCATTATTATTATGACTTTGTGTATTCTGGGGCTGAAAAGGTACATGAGTTCAGGAACTATAGTTGTCAACACACCTCAAAGCAGTGGCAAGAGCTTTGTTGCAATTAGCATCTGAATACACAATTATGGGACACAGGCAATTGGAAATCTCCATAAGATAGGGGTCATTTTCACCAATATTACAGCACTTATTGTGCCCCAGTGTATTTTTGTATAACTCTTGTAATATTGCAAAATTGCCCTCTGTTTTATAGATAATGCTCCTCAGTAATGCTAAGGGGAAAGAATTATAAGATTTGCAAGCTAGCCATTTTTTCCAGCATTCAAAATATAACCAAGAAATTGATGACAATTTAATTGTTTCAAAATCATATTCTTAGATACAGAGTTCATAATTTTAAAGCAATTCATCCATGTTCAATCCCTGAATTACTAGCCCATGAATTTCATGGATTCTGTCATATTTTTGCCTCTTGAAATTATTAAGGTTAATTTGATTTTAGGAAAGTGAGATTTGGAGACAGACATTTTGAGTTTCTTTTCCCTTTCCACCACTTTTGATTTCCAGTGGTGTGAGAATTGCTTTAAACCCCCAGAGCTTCAGTTTCCTTATCTGTAAAAGTCAAAGTGATGATGTCAACCACACACACTTGTAAACATAGATGCTATAGAGTGAGACTACCAAGATGTAAACTCTGGGTTTCCCCTCACTAGCTAAATATTTCTGAGCCTCAGGGTCCTCATTTGACAGTTTGTCATGCACACTGTATAACTTGGCACTGCACAAAACCCCCAGTCAAAGGAGCAAGGAAAAGCAGAATCTTTTGCTTGCTGAGCCAAGTGCCCTGGCACAGCTCTCTGTCTGCCCATAAGAAGGAGTATACTTTTATACCCATTAAGATGCTATCTTCTCCCCACATCACGTGCGCACCATTAGAAGGCACTAATTCATATGCGTTTATGTAGACTAACTGCAGCCATGTACCTGTCTCATTTTGTACCTAACCTACTTTAAGAATTAAATTATAATATATATGTAAAGTACCTGCCAGTGTTAGTGTGCTCCATGTTAGCTGTTGGCTATGATACTAAATTCCTCTTGACCAATCCCTTTCTTTCCGTACTCACTGCTAGGGCCCAGAGTGGTCCAGCTTCTCATCATTTCTTGCCAAAGCCATTTCTGTAAACTTCCAACAGGTCTCTTGCCTCCACTGTAGTCCTAACCCATTCTACTTCATTGTGCAAATGTATGGGTGGTGTGTCATGCCTGCTGGTAATCCTGAAATGGCTTCATCCAGAAGCTTGAGCAGCAGACTCAAGTGATGGATAGTCAGAAGTGCAATGCCAAGACTCCATTTGTCAAGGCTCATGAGGCAAGATGTGCAGAGAGGGCCCTGCACGGCTGAGCTATTCAGGTGAGGTCTTTTCTGCTGGGACTCCCCCAGAAGATCCCAGCAACCACAAGGTGAAAGGAAGCACTGGCTTCTATGGGATGAAGAAGACTCCAATTTCAGTTGCTGTGGCCTTTCTGTGGCTATAGGAGCACAAGTGAAAGGGGGTGGAGTAGAGCACTCAGAGAGGGGAGCCTCTTAAGAGAGGCAAGCCTGTGCTGCTTTGAGAGGCACTGTGAGTGCAGGTATTTTTTTCCCAGATTTTCATTTCATTTCCATCAGATAAATACCAGTAGTGAGACTGCTGGGTCATATGGTAGTTCTACTTTTAATTTTTGAAAGAACTTCCATACTGTTTTCCATAGTGGCTGCACCAATTTACATTCCCACCAACAGTACACAAGCGTTCCCTTTTTTTCCCACTTGTCACCAGCACTTGCTATCTTATCTCTTTGATGATAGCTTTTTAACAAGTGTGAGGCTATATCTCATGGCTTTGGTTTGCATTTCCCTTGTGCTGAGTAGTGTTGAGCAAGTTTCCATGTACCTGTTAGCTGTTTGTATGTCTTCTTTGGAAGACAGGTTCTTCACCCATTTTTTTAATCAGTTTGTTTGTTTTTTTGTTAAATTGTATGAGTTCCTTATATGTTTCCAATATCGATCCCTTACAGATATATGATTTGCAAATATTTTCTACACTTCGTAGGCTGCTGATTATTTCTTTTGCTTTACAGAACATTTTAGTTTGATATAGTCCCATTTATTTATTTTTGTTTCTGGTGTCCTAGCTAAAAATCATTGCCAAGATCAATTTCAAGGAGCTTTTCCCTATGTTTTATTCTAAGAGTTTTATGGTTTCAGGTCTTATGTTTAAGTATTTAATCCATTTTGAGTTGATTTTTACTTGTGACATAGGGTCCAATGTTATTCTTTCTTATGTAGATATGCAGCTTTCCCAATCACCATTTGTTGAAGATACTGTCTTTTTCCCATTGTGTTCACAATAGCCAAGACACAGAAACAACCCAAGTGTCCATCAAGGGTGAATGGATAAAGAAACTATGATTTGTATGATGTGTATGTATATATGAATATATAATGAAATATTATATCATATCATATTATATTATATTATATTATATATATATTCAGTTATAAAAAGGAAGGAAATCTTGCCATTATGGACAACATGGATAGTTAGACCTGTTATGCTAAGTGAAATAGGCCAGACAGAGAAAGAAAATACTATATGATCTCACTTATAATTGGAATCTTAAAAAGTTGAACTTTTAGAACCAAAGAGAAGAATGGCTATTACTAGGGGTGGAGGACAGAGATAGGGGAATGGGGAGAGGTTAGTCAAAGGATTCAAACTTCCACTTGTAAATGAATTAAGTAATGGGGATACGATGTCCAGCATGGTGACCATAGTTAATGATACTGTGTTGTATACTTGAAATTTGCTAAGAGAGTAGATCTTAAGTGCACTCACCACAAATGGTAGTGATTTGACCTAATAGATGTATTAATTGACTTGATTGTGGTAACCATTTCACAATATATATGTATATCAAAGCATCACATCATACACCTTAAGTATAAACAATTTTTACTTGTCAGTTATAACTCAATAAAGCTGGACCTAACCTATCATACAATGAAGACTCCCATCATGACCCAGGACTGGCACCTATGCACCGAAGAGGATTGAGTGAGAATGCCAGAGTCTGAAAATCCAAGACAATCCAGAAGCCTTTCTCTAATATTACAGGGAAAAGGGTGGAGGAGGAAAAGAATTTGACAGCTGCTATCCTATAGGGTAAATTTTTTTACCACCATTACACAAATAGAAGCTGATGTTCAGAGAGTGTGAGTAATTTGACCAAAATCACACAGCTAAAAAAAAAAAAAAAGAGTGCATTCCAGATTTGAATTCAACAACCTGATTCCATTTTCACCTTTCTTTCCATTTCTTTCCAAACTAGATTCTGATCAGTTTAACAGTGGTTTTGATTTCTATTATAAATTAGATCTAAGGTTAAATTGGACCCTAAGTTTGCTTCCAGCGAACTCACCATCCTTTGGTAATAACAGTTGGTGTTTAAAGATAAACAAAGATATGCACTGTCTACCATTCCTATGGCTCCTGTGTTGGTAAAGCTTTCATTTGGTCTTTAACCACTGGTCCAATTGGACTTTCTACTCAAGTCTATTAAATGTATCTGCTTCATCTTCTGACTTCAGAAATATTCAAGAGAACTCTTGAGCTAGAATGTTAGCAAGTTTGACTTCTTTTCTTCGTTTTCTTGGTCACAGTAACTATCACAACAGAATTATGACAGCATTTTCTGACATGAATCTTTTTTATCCCTAAGTATTCAAAATCACTTTCACTTAAGTGGTTGAGGAAAACTCTGAAGAGCTGCCATGGTTTAAATAAAATTTGCTGGAAAAAAATAGCAGAAGAAACCATCTTAATTTAACACACAAAGAGCTATATTTCAGTTCTATCCAATTAGCAGTGTTCAATATTATTAAAGTCTGTTGACAAAAAAGCAACAGATGCTCCATTTTCCTTGATGTTAATTAATGAAGTTTTTTACCTCTAAAAAATTTGGAGAAACCGGATCTTTTATAATCAAATAGCTTTCGCCTACACAAAATCTACGTCTGGAAAAACATGTAAGTATGTCAATATTCAAGGAAGGATAATTACTCTTTGAATGCTCCAGATCTTCATTTCTCTTTCTTAGTGTTTCAACTCAAAACATGCACCAATTTCCATTGAGATAAATAGTAATAATAATTGCATGGTGGAAATTATTAGATATCTCTGGCTGACTCTTTTATGATGGGGATGGCTCATTGGCAATGCTATAAAATTAGAAGAAGATTGTTATAATTTTAACAAGAAACTCCATTAATTTTCAACCTATAGAGAATACTTTCAGTGAATGTTCATTTTCTAACTTTATTGTAGAAAATCTCAAAAATATACAAAAGTAGAATAATACTATGAAGGCCTAATTACCCATCACCCAGCTTCAACAATTATCAACCTTGGACTTTTTTTTTTTTTTTTTAGAGAGAGAGAGAACAGAGAGCACATGTGTGAGTGGGGGAGAGAAGCAGAGAGAAGGAGTGAGAGAATTTTAAGGAGGCTCCATGCTCAGTGCGAAGCCCAATGTGGGGCTTCATCTCATAACTCTGAGATCTTGACTTGAACCCAAATCAAGAGCCAGATGCTTAATTGATTGAGCCACCCAGGTGCCCCTGGACATTCTTCATTTATTAACTCCACTCACTTTCCTGTCCCCATATTATCTCACTTCATATAGAAGTATTTCAGTGTGGATCACTAAAGGTAAGGATTCTTTATTTAAACACAAGCAAAACAGTTCCGTTATATTTTTTTTAATGACTCAAATTTCTTAAGGTCAGTATAGAAATTGTTCTGATGATCTTTTTTTATTGTTTTTTTTTTAATCAGGAGCTAAATAAGGTTTAGATTATTGCATATAGTTATAATAAGCTATACTAACGTCTTCCTGGTTACAAGCACGAGTATCTGTTTCTTGTTCAGGTTACATGAAGACCACACTGGGCTTGGGTAGATTCAATAGCATATGTCTTTCTAGTTCTGGAGCCCTGGCTGCAGGAGCAGCTGCTATCTGGCTGTTCTGTTCTCAGGGCAGAGGGAAGGCGAAGGGACAGAGCCAAACCATGCAAGAACTTCAAAGGCTTCTGCTTGGACTAAATGTATGACACATGTATTCACATTTCAGTGAAGGATCAGAAGACAGTTGACTCAGGGAACTGATTTATTGGGGAGATTTGTAGTCCCCCCAGTAAGGAAGTAATAGACATAACACCAACAATTATGATAGCATCTATAAGAGTTATGCAAATAATATCAACCAAATTCATAAGAATATTTAATTCAGACTAGAGGATGAGGTCAGGAAGGGCTTTCCCAAGCAACTGATATTTGAGATGAATTTTTAGCATGTGCAGGAATTAGATTGTTGAGGAGGAAAGGGCTAGCATTATGTATACCCCACATGTAAAGATTTGGAGGAAAGAAAAGATAACGGCACGCTTAAGGAGCTGGTAGAACTTAACCATGCTATGCTTTCATATTTTCATCCATGAAAGGCAATAAAAACGGTACCTACCAAATTGGAGCACTGTGAAGATTAATTAGCGTGAAAGGCTTCAAATCATGCCTGTCTGCACTAAGTGCTCAACTAATATTGGCTAATGCTACCTTCTTATTTGTCCTATATGCTATTAGAGTGGGAAAGATGTGTATATGATATCTGAGCAAGTCTCTAACCAAAAACATCAGAAGATGATACCATTAAAAAGAAAGCAATCCACACAGCCCTTAGCAGTAAACAGCACCAAACAGGGGCAAGGAGATGTACGGTTTTCAAAAATGGAACATTTTATTTTAACAGCATGGTGTGTGTGTGTGTGTTTGTGTGCGTGTGTGAGGGGGAGAGAGAGAGAGTTCAGATCTGATTCATGGCATGAAAATGACATTTGATGTGCCTCTGATCTCCTCTGCCTAAAGATTGTGAGTTAGCGCAGAGCATACAGCTGGGTCTTTTCCTCCTGATCCGGGAGGGGAAGGAGGGAAGAGGCCAGGGCTATTTGTGCGCAGGCAGCAATTATACTCGGAAACCCAGAGCCTGACAGTCGCTGCTCCTGGGCAATCGACACTGCTTCCTGCCGCCGGCTGCTTAATGCCGCGGAGGTGATGGAACCCGAAGGGAGCGGGCGAACAGGTGGTAATTATGACTGACACAATGACGGCCTGTGCAGACATGTAACCACGGAACAAAACACCGCAGTTAGCTAACAAGAGATCGGTGGAAGGTTTTTTGCTGGCACTGTGTCTCCTGTCTGACACTTCTGAAATTGGAGGGAGGGAGGGGTGGCATTGTAAGCCTGGGTATTCAGAGGTATAATAGGCCAGCTGAGCTGAAGGGAGAATGCTTAACATTTGTTCCTTTAGCTGTGATTCTATCAGCCCCTGTTTTCATGTTGATTGTCCAGAGCACTCTTTGCGGGCAATTTTCCCTTTTGAAAATGTGTCCTCTGGATGCTTTCTTTGATACGGTACAGCTCTCTCACACAGCGTCCTGAGCAGTTTTCAGATTGTTCGTGGATTTCTTGATATTGCAGTTCATAATATATACAAAGAAGGTTTTTATAATATAGGTCATGTTTTCTCCCTCTGCCTTGAAGGTTCCATGGAGATATGCCTTTCAGAAGATAAGGAAAAGAAATAGCGGGGAATGTTCCTAACTGGCTCTTCTGTAGTTCCTATAAGGTTAGCGGACATCGCCTTGGGGCGAACTAACACCCCAGTCTGAAAAAATAATGGTAATGAGTTCTATAATATCTAAAGAGTGCGTTTGAGGGTGATTTTACCAGATTCCTTCCCCATACTAGGTTTCCTTCACAAAATGCTTGGTCATCGCAACCTCTGTGCGAGCTTATAGGGTTCAGCCAATTCTAAGCATTTGTTTGTTGGTCTTGAAGTTGACTGAATCCCTGATTATATTACAGAATCTTCTTGCAATTACAGAATCTTCTTGCAACACATCCACGTGCTGGTGGCTGAGGAAAATGATTTTGTTTCTTCTTTGAAGACCTAGATTTACTCCCATCTATGTGACAACATGAGATCATACAGATGTCTGGAGAGAGAATGAATGGTGTGGGAATAATTTATTAATCCCTCTACCTCCTTTTTGACCTGCTCCAAGAATAATCCATTAAAAATCTACCTGAAAGAATTAGCATGCTTTTCTTGTCCCAATAACTGCAAAAGTTACAATGTATCTCATTATAAAATTGGTATAATTTATATAATATTATAAACATAATACTTTCTTGCAACTCAATCTGGAACTTTCTATTCTGTGGGTGTATAACATTATAGCAAATTAAAAAAAAAGACATATGTTGGCAGTTCTTTGTGGGACAGTGGTGGTAAAGGAGGTCATGCTGATCCATGAGGACTGGCAAGGAGTTTGTAAACCCATCCAAATTCAATCTCAATTTCTTACTTTGAGCTGTAAGTACCACAATGTTTGGTTTCTGCAAAACATCTCTTGAATTAGTTTCTTTCTTTAGGTTCCTATGGGGCAATGCTTTCCTGAGTCTCCTCTGCCCTCATTAGCCCTGTTCTTGGATGGATAAATGCCTTTATTTGAACCCGTGGTCACCAAATTTCAGGAATTTGTGATATGGATTTACTGAAGTTTTTTAGATCCAGGCATTCAAAAATAGAAGTTTGCAAGAATGTACAGCTGATCTTTAACAACACAGTTTAGGAGTGCTGACCCCTCACAGCCTAAAATACATGTATATCTTTTGACTCCACAAAAACCTAACTACAGATAGCCTACAGTTGCCCAGAAGCCTTACTGATAACATAACCAGTCACACATGTTTTGTATGTTACATGTATTATATGCTGTATTCTTATAATAAACTAGAGAAAATAAAATGTTATTAAGAAAATCATAAGGAAGAGAAAATACCTGTAGAGCACTAGACTGTATTTCTTAAAAACAATCCACATTTAAGTGGACTCCTGCAGTTCAAACCTGTGTTGTTCAAGGGTCAACTGTATTTCAGAATTAAGGTTCTCAGCAGTGCAACTCCAAGGTCACACTTATGACCTCTATAGCAAGAATAACAAATAAATGGTTTATTTAGGTAGATCTACTTACACTATTAATGTTAAAGGATAAATTGAGGACAATTGAGATCAGTGAGAGACCCAAATTTTCATTCTGTTTTGTTTCACGATTGTGTAGTACATGAAAAGTGGGCCAGGGGAAACACTGTAAGCAAAACATCGGAAAGTAACTGTAATTCCTAGCTTCAAATAGACATTTCCTACCCATAAAACTAGTGAGAATGGAGTGAACTGAAATACTTAAGGGCTTAAGCACAGTTCCTATTGAGCCAACGGTCCCTGCTCTGTCTGCAAGTGCCAGAGCTGCACCTGAGTGCTCCCCCCCCCCACCCAGCCTCAGGCCATAAGAACCCATGGGCGCACCATGATGTCAAAGATCCTGTGTCCCCGCAAAAAAGTGGCTGGCAAGTTCTAAGAAATAGAACTTTAAAGTATGTAAGTCAGGAGGCGCCTGGGTGGCTCAGTCTGTTAAGCATCCGACTTTGGCTCAGGTCGTGATCTCATGGTCCGTGGGGTCGAGCCCCACGTCGGGCTCTGTGCTTACAGCTCAGAGCCTGGAGCCTGTCTTCGGATTCCATGTCCCCCCCTCTCTCTGACCCTCCCCTGCTCATGCTGTCTCTATCTCTCTCTCAGAAATAAATAAAACATTTAAAAAAACAAAATAAAATATGTAAGTCAGGGCTAGAAAATTTTCTCAGACATCGAGAGAACGTCTCTTTCAAATCAGAGAATCAAATATAAAGGATGACACAGAGGAAGTTCCCTTTAAGACAGAAAAGTTAGAGGAAAAGTCCTGTTCTTAATCATCCTGTTTTGACAACTCCCACACACACCTCTTTCCCCCCAAAATTTGGAAAATTATCTAGATCCTCTGTGGAAAGGAGCCATTGACTCTATTTTCTTGTTACTAATGAAATTTGCTTTGAGTTTCCTTTAAAAGTGAGGTAACGGTATTCAGTAAGGAAGAACATCCCCGTAGTTCCAGCTGAAGCAGCACTTGCACTACCATTAAACAAGGCAAGTCAGGCAAGATTGTACCATGGAAAGAACAGGTCTTCCACTTAGTCACTTCATCTGAGACTTAGTATCTGCTCTTGATTCAGTACAACTGAAATTGGCGAACCAACTTGATGTTTCCACATTTCTACTACACCTTTGGCAAAATAGCAGTAAGATCTGTTCATGGGACTACATGAAGTAAATAAAACATCTTTCTGAAAGTGCCTCAGAGTCATAGATGTCTTAGTAGTATTAGTATTATTTTCTTTTTTCTTTGCCAAGTGACTTAGTCAATTCAGCACCATCAACTGGGTACCCTATAACAATAAATATCTATTTATCACAGTTCTGGAGGCTAGGTATCTGTGATCATGGCACCAACATGGTCGAGTTCTGGGGAAAGGCATTCCTGTGGCTGCAGAGGGCCAACTTCTCACTGTATCCTTACATGGTGGAAGAGCGGGAGGGAACTCTCTACACCCTCTTTTATAAGGACACTAATCCCATTCATGAGGTTCCACCCCTCATGATCTAAGTAGCTCCCAAAGTCCCCTCCTCTTAATACCATCATCTTTGGGGGTTAGAATTTCAACACATATATTTAAAGGGGGTACACTCAGACCATAGCTCCAAAGAAACATATGTAGACAGATCCTAAATATATAGGTCGATCTTTCCTTCAGTTGCTCTTCCATCTGCCCCAATAATTCTTGATCTGGCTGCACATTAGAATCACTTGGGGGAGATTTTTAAAAATAGTGGTGCCTACATTTGACACCAGACCGACTAAGTGAGATTTTTCTGGGAATGGGCCTGAGCCATCAGTATATTGTTAAAGTTCCTCCAAGTGATTCTGATGTGCAACCAGTATTGAGAATCTCTACTGATCTCTTCAAGCTGTTCCTTAGCAATGTAATTAATTAGAATATTCACTCTTCACTTTCCAATAGAGTAGCCAGTAGTTGCATGTGGCTACTGAACACTTGAAATGTGGCCAGTCTGAAATCAAAATGTGTTGTAAACATAAAAGACACCACACGTTTTGAAGACTTAATATGAAAATAAGAATATAAAATATATAATCATTTTTATGCTGACTTTATGTTGAATACTATTTTGGCTCTTTGAAGTTAAATAAAAACTCTTTCTACAAATAATTTCACCTTTTCCTTTTACTTTTTTGTGAAAGTACTGGAACATTTAAAATTACCTACGTTTCTCACATTATATACCTGTTAGAGAGCACTGCTCTAGATCAGTTTTTTTTTTTTTTTTTTTTTTTGAAGAGGATCCCTAGACCAGAAGTGTCAACATCACTTGGTAGTTTATTAGAAATGCAAATTCTCTGGCCCCACAACAGACCTACTGCATCTGAGACTCTGGTGAGGCCCAGCAGTCTGCTTCACCAAGCCTTTCAGGTGATTTTGATACATGTTACATTGGAGAACCACTGTGTCAGATGATGGTGAAATCATACATTCCTTTGGAACAGAATTTTCCTCGTTCTCTTCTCAGTGGTCTACAA
Organism: Hyaena hyaena; assembly: GCF_003009895.1. Classification (NCBI taxonomy): domain Eukaryota; kingdom Metazoa; phylum Chordata; class Mammalia; order Carnivora; family Hyaenidae; genus Hyaena; species Hyaena hyaena. The sequence goes on along the minus strand of NW_024080714.1, from coordinate 1,254,634 downwards.
TTTGGGGAAAAATGCCAAGTGGAGCTCTTGGGAAACTTTCTATGTGAACTTAAAGACAAGAGTTCATTAAACCTAAGAGCAGCATCTTTTTTACAGATACTAGGAAATTTTATTTTACTAATTGATTTATTTATCAAATTAGAAAAGAAAAGAGGTAAAATTGTATTTTAAATAAAATATTAGACTCTTGACATTCTCGGATCTCTTCATACTTTTTAGAACACCTACCTAAAATGTGTTGAGAACCTGTTAAGTACCAAAAAGTTTAAGATAGAAGACCACTTAAAACACATACCATGAAATCTGTTATGGTGCTAGACATAATCGTCAAAAAAGTGTGGACGATTCCTGTTCTGGAGTGAAGCCACCAGTTTCTGACATATTTTCTTGCTCCTTGATCTGTATATTTTTGCTCATAAGCTCTCTCTGGTTTGTCCGGAGTGTGTTCAATCTCATCTCTCAGCCTCTTTGTCAGCTGTCCTTCGAAAAGAAGAAGAAAAGAATTCAAGGCCAAGCAACTCCCTCCCCACCAGTAGTTTAACTTAATTTGTCTGAAAAGAGATTTGAATTCTCAAAAATAAGCCTCAATTGGAAGCTAGCAAATTAAACATTGACATTCAGTGAAAGCTAAGAGCTGCGTCCTTCTAAACAGAAAGAACAGGTGTTCCGAGCATCGCTGGAAACTCTCAGGGGTCATAGGCAGTCAGTGGACAGTAAGGACCAGGCACTCTGCCCAGCCCACTGGAGGTGAGGCTCCTTTCCCCGAGGTATGCCAGTGGGAATGCAAGCAGCTGGACCCAACTGCTCATGGAGGTGGAGGACATGACAGACCCAAAGGGAAATTTCTCAAGTAAAGGAAGAAAAGAAATAAAACTCACTCATCCATGATTTTGTCTAGATCATATTTCCTGGAATATTTCATGAAGCAAATTAATAATATGAGAACAATAAATACATAGATGTGGTTTTATAAGATAAGGAAGGCATAAAAGTGGCAAAAACAGACCTAATGGGAGACTAGCACCATGCTAATGGTGAGGAGATCATGGTCCAATACCTACCTGTCAAATCCATGGGAGCTGTGATCACACAAAATAAGAGCAGGTTGTGAAAATTCAACTACATAAAACAAAAACCTCACGTTTCACCTTAGTGAAATGAAAATGCAAACACCATTAACATTACTTTGGTTCTTTTAGATTCTTCTAGAATATTAGCCAAGCAGTATAGAGTAAAAATTAAAAATCAGGCTCTGGAACTGGCTGTGAGACTCCATTCTGCCATTTGCAAGCTTTAGGATCTTTAAGAAGCTAACTTCTCTAACAGTTTCCTCTCTTGTAAAATGCCATGCATCTCAAGAAGCTGCTGATAGAATTAAACAAGTATGTCTTTTAAATGTTTAATCTAGTACCCATCATGAAAGAAGCACTCAATAAATGGTAGATATTACTTTAAAACCTATTGCCAACATCAGTAAAATCCCCCATTGTCATTTCCAAAATGCACAAGCTCACACTATCAGAGAGATAATCAATATTCTTTTTAATGTCTACTGCAAGCAAGGAACTATGTTGATGTTATTTTACCTTTACAACATACCTAAAGGTAGGTATTATTATCCACCTTTTACTGGTGGGAAAAGAAGGCTCAAGAATGTTAAACAGCCCAAGATCAGACAGGTTAAAAAAAAGAGAGCCAGAATTAATACCCAAATCTAGTTGGCTCTCAAAATCCCATTTTTTCACTGTACCATGCAATCTACTTGGAATTTTTATCATTGAGGAAAAAAAAATATATATATATATATATATATATATATATATATATATATATATATATCCTACTATAGCTTTTTGCAGGGAAGGAATATTTTTTTTATTTTTATAGAGAGAAAATTAAATTTCAACCAGAATGAACAGAAGTGCATCCCATGTGACGATTGGTAAATTTTTTTCAATTTTTATTTGGGCAATCTGACACATACGGCCCTTGAACTCTGGGCTAATATTGGGTTTCATCCAATGGCAACAGGAAACCAGTTCTCAAGAGATCTGGTATATCAGAACAGATGCCCAGTTGCATATATGTTTAATTTTAACAAATAGTTTTTCATAACTATAGGATTTTCTATATTTATTAAAAAAATCTGGCACATGAGAAAATATCAAATTGTGCTATTCCACCTCCATATGTGCCAGTTATCTATAAATATAGAAATGCAATAATTATCGCTAAAACTGTTACTTGTTAAATTTTTGAAAACAGATAAATTATGAATATGAATTTGAAAAATAGTTTAAGGAGTTAAGAAATGGGTAAGGATCTGGAATCACTGATTTTTAAATCAGAAAGGACCCGGAAAGCCACTTAGTCCAATACCCAGAGGAGGTGTTCGAATGTACTGCACCAAGTGGTTTTCAAGCCTCTGCTTAACCACTTGCAGTGACAGGAAGCTTACTACCTGTAAAGGCTCTCATTTGCTGTTGGATCACCTGATTTGTTGAAAATCCCTTCATTATGTTCGTGCAAAATCTATTAATACTAATGCTAAAGTGAATGAAGCCACCCCTACATGTCAGGCACACTATTAACAGCATTTAGATTCATTACGTCACAGAATTTTTAACACAATGTTATGAGATACTCCTGTGTTCCCATGAGACATGTTAATCAAAGCACCAAATATGACACATCTAACAAGTGGTCCAGTCTCTGCTTTTTCCACTTTATGGTAGGGGTTGCTGGTCCCAGGTCCTGGGTGATGTTGGTGTCCCCGACTGTATCCCTAGGGTAGCACAGGGCAAGTTCAGTCTTGTTTCTATAGGACACCCCCTCTAGGATATGACTGACATTTATCATGTCTCCATAAATGTCCCCTTCTCTTAAATATCCTTGATCCTTCATTTTGCACACATAATAATATTTTGGTTTTTTTTTCACCTTTATGGGAACTCTCCTATGGATACATTCTTTTGCCAAATTTCCCAATTCAGGCAGAATGACCAACAGGAATAGCCTGAAGAGTAAAAAACAGACACCCATCCTGTCCTTGCTCTGGAGGAATCTCCAGTTCTATCATGGCAAACTTTCAGCTTTCTTAACAACCTCATATTACCATAAACTCTTATCGTCTTTATAGTCAACAAAACCCCCCACGATTTTCTTGGTTTGGACCCTTCATCTAACACCACCTCTCATGTTAGAAAAATTGTGTGATTCACATGACAAGTGACTGCTTTTTATACACTCCCATACCTAGTTACAGAATTGGGTCTAGAGTTGTACAGGCAAATTAGGATCCTTCCAAATAATTTATTTAATTGAGGCAAGACCATTATTTTATTCTTACCGACTAAACTAGAAACATGTGAGTCTAAGAGCTATTCAAGGCCAGATTTCTTTCCTCATAGAGAAAACGAAACAAACCAAAAAATACACAAGGAGAATCAGAAATGAGGCAACTTGCAGAAGTCTTAACAGCACTCAACTTCCAAGCCCTCATGGTTACCAAAAACCTCCCTCTCTGGTGTCCATGGAAGTTATGTTTCTGTCCCTTGGAACTCCAGGAGTCCAGATGAATTCACTGTTACTGTATCTGTGCTTGAGCAGTTACTGGCTTTTTGGATCCAAATGCTGGCCCCGATATCTATTTAATATTCTTAGATTCAGATGATGCTTCCAGCTTATAAAAATACTTTGGACTCCTGAGTTTATTGTCCTTTCTAGTTTCATACCATCTACAAACTTGATTATTTAGCTAGCAAGTATTTAACAAAAACTGTAGGGTAGGGCAAAGCTGTAGGATGGGCCTGAGGTCAGCCACAAGACTCATAGGTCAAAACTGAATTAGTCTATCAGTCAGCAATATCCCCATGGCTTAGCTGTTCAGTCAGTAAGGAACTGAGTTGAAGTGTTAACACTTCTATGGTTAGTTCATAGTGCAAATCCCCTGCACCTAAGCACATCTTTCTTCTCGATGATTCAGCAATCCCATCACTGAAGTACCTTCCAGGATTGCAAGGCATAACAGAAATGGCAATGTAATTTACAAAAATCAAGTGTTGGATTGAATAGCAAGAGACAAGGGAAATCCAAGGCTTGGAGAGACCTAATTCTTATTTTATAGATGAAGAATCCAGAATCAAGAGACTTGGATATTGTCATTCAGCTAAGTGTTTAAGTCTTTTTTTTTTCCTTAAATAATGAATGTGAGGAATGAAAATGCTTTTCAGCATCTATTGAAATAATCATGGGTTTCCTTATTTAGTTATATGCTTTTTCAGTAAAAGAAAATGATTCCTTTAAAAGCTAGAACCGGGTTGACCTAGATGACAGATTATCTGGGGGTGGGGGGAGGGTGTTGAAAGTGGAAAGATTGGGGATGAGCACTGAGTGTTATGTAGAAACTAATTTGACAATAAACTATTTGTAAAAAAAAAAAAAAAAGAAAGTGGAAAGATGACAAAAGTATGAGGAGTAACCAAGGATAAACTCTAGATATTTAAAAATTGCAGTGTCCACTTTCTCTGGGCTTTGTCCCCATGCACAGCAAAATAGTGGAAAATTCATAATCTTTGTAATACAATAATCTTGGGTACAAATCATTCCACTTCCTTTAACTGAATATTGGTGTGATAATGCCTACTTCACAAGGCTGGTGTGAGGCACAAATGGCTACAACGTGTGAAGATTACTGACCAGTGCTGGATACATAATAGTTTCTCAATAAATTTCAGTTTCCTTCCCTCTCACTTCATTTCTTCTTATAACAATATGTAAACAAAGTTTTAAAATATTCACAATCACTCTGGAGAAGTAGGAACGATACAATTTAACTTTATGAACAGATAAACAAAATGTGGTGTATACAGACAATAGAATATTATTCAACCTCATAAAGGAAATTCTGGCACATTCTACAGCATGGATGAATCTTGAGGACATGAGGCTAAGTGAAATGAGCCAGTCGCATAATGACAAATACTGTGTGACTCTACTTCTACAAGGTACCTGAGTAGTCACATTCATAAAGGCAGAAAATAGAGGGGTTCTTGCCAGGGGCTGGAAGGAGGGGCGAAGCGGGTGTCTACTGGGGACAGTGTTTCAGTCTGGGAAGATGAAAAAGCTCTGGAGTCATGTTGGTTGCACAATGCTGTGATGTACTTCGCACCACTGAAATGTACACTTCAAAATGCTTAATATGGTGAATTCTATGTCATGCATATTTTACCCCAATAAAGCAACTTACCACTCTTAAAAAATTAAGTTGGTGTTTTTTGAATGTTGTCAGTTCCAAATTAAAAATGTAACCTGAGGATTTCCAAGCATTAGATCTCCACATTTATAAAAGCCCCAGAAAGTCCAAGGTTGGCTCCACTGGGGCCTGTGGCTGGAAGAGTAGAGGGTGAGCACAGAAGCAGAGTCTATTCTGAAGAAGGGGTGAGCACCCCCATCCAAGAGCTTGAAATTGACAGCGGCCTACAGAGCCACTCACTTCTGTTCTGAGTTCAGTGGTGCTGATCCTTGCAGCTCTAGAAACTTCTACTGGTTCCTCCCTTCAAGGTTCCTAATTTATGTTTTCTAATTCAACTCATTCTAGTTTCATATGTGTAATAATATTTATCATCATCATAAAAAGCATATCAGCTAATGTCTTGGTATTAAGAAAAAAATCTTACTAGTAAACCTGATCAACGTAGTTCATGGTAATCCCTAGGTCTTCTGAACTCTTAGCACTTAAGTGTCTGCACTATTCAATTGATATTTGTCATTTGGGCTTTGTGACATACCTTTTCCATTGTCTTGCACTGTCATCTATTACTGAGTCAGATTCAGCAATTTCTCTAACAAAATTTGACATCATCATTGTCTTGGGGTTGATTGCAGGTCCCTTGGCTACAGAAGAAAAACACATGCAGACCTTTTCTGTTATTGTTCAGAATACTTTATCTGGCTTTGCTGTCTAAACAAGTGTGATCTAAAATTGCCACTTAATATTTGGGACCTTCATCCTCTCTCTCCATACTGCTTCCAGAATTATCTACTTAAAACTCAAATCTTATCATGTCACTCTCATGCTTAAAATCATCCCATCCATCTATTATTTGCTTCATACATATTTTTTGGGTAATGACAAAGTGGAACATAGCCAGGCCCTGACTTGTTGGGGATACATGGATAAGAAGGCAAATTCCTGCCTTAAAGGAGCTCACAGTCTAGTGAAGAGACTACAGTATAATGTGTGTGCTAATAGACATGAGTACAAGGCACCCCAAGACAAAAAAGAGCATGAGGTGTGGGGACTTAGGGATAGTTGTGCACAAAATGCACCTTCCCACTGGATAACACTTGATAAGGGACTCTCCATTTCCCCCTCGGTTCTCCTTGCTTCCTTTGGACTTCAGTACTAGAAGGTGGGAATTAGGTATAACCATCAGCGTCAGCAGTAGAGAAACCTGGAGAAGCAGCACTTCTTAGACAACTGATGGTCTATGATAAGATATTTGCAGTATACACTAGACAAAGAACTCATAGAATATCCATGGCATTCCCATAACCCAAAGGAAAAGCCAAGCGACCCAATTTTTCAAAATGAACAAAGCACTTGGACAGATACGTTATAAATGAGCTATCCAAATGACGATGAAGCACAAGAAATGATGGTCAATGCAAGACAGCATATTCATCAGGAAAATCTAAATTAAAACCACAATGAGATCTCACTACATACTCACCAGGGCTGGCTAAAATTTTGGAAGGCTAAAAATACTAAGTATTGGTAAATATGTAAAACATCTGGATTTCTCCCCCATTGCTGGTGGACATATAAAATATTATATCCACCTGGGAAAAGTTTTTGGCAGCACACAAGACTGGTGTAAGAATATTCATAGCAGTTTTTGTCATAAGAGCTAAGGCCTGGACACACTTAAAATGACCATCAACAGTAGAATAGGTAAATATACTTTAGTACATTCATATAATGGACTAGTAAATAGCAATTAAAAGGAATACATTTATGCTTCAAATAGCATCATGGTGAATCTCACCAATAGAATGTTGAGCATAAAAAGCAACATAAAAAAGAACTCAAAAATAGCTGAAAGTAATCTATGGGGATAAGAGTCAAAATAATGGTGAGCCTTTGAGGGTATTTACTAACAGAAGGCAGGATTAAGCTTTCTGGAATACTGGCAGTATTCTACACTTTGATTTGCATATGTGTGTATGGGGGATTTAATCAAGTTACACACTTGATATTTGGGCACTTTATTGCACATATATTATACCTTAATAGGATTTGCTTGTTTAAATTATTACTACCTTTGAGCTTTGGGTACCTTAGTTGCCCTTTCCTCCAGCTGTCAGAGTTGCCACATCTGGTCCAATGCCGTGTCTACGATTGGAGGCTTCTCTGTCCACACTAGATTGGCAGCGTTTCTACCAAGTAACCAAATCCAGGAATGCATATTATGTTCTATATATGCATTGAACACTTAAGCTGTTCTCAGGGATGCCACAGCTTTGGTGATCATCTCTCCTTGGTTGTAGAAGAAGCTACAAGCTGTTAAGGACCATTATCAATGGACAACTTTTTGCCTGGGACAAGTGAAATTGTCAGAAGGAGAACTTGGATCAGAGGACTTCTCCCCAGTAAACTGAAAGGGTGCTCTGTTCTGTTCCATACAGTTCCCTTGAATATGTAAAACACTGGGCATCAAATCAGGGGATACGGCCCAAACTTTCTCTTATAGAGACATTCTGCAGCCAAATGTAGTTGGGCAGAAGTGTGTTACAGGAATTCCAGTTCTCTGACCAGCAGGGGTTGAATGGTCTCCATCTTCTTAATTGAATGAGAAAATATCTGTAAATCTGAAATGCTGCAGCAGTGTCTCCAAGAATGGTTCCTCACTTAAAAGTAGTCATTATTGATTGGACTGTGTCAATTCCAATGCCTTACAGAGCGAATACAATTAGAACAATAAAAGCTGAGGACACAGTTTTTTGGTGACATTACTGCCTCACAGGACTTTCTCATCTGCATCGACTGAGTCAGTGTAAGATAAAAGCATCGAGTTCAAAAGATCTGAAAGCATCCAGACTGAAACGCCACAGGAGAATTAAATAAGGCTCCGTGTGTCCCATTAGGAAGTGTCTTCTAGTTGTGACGAGAGCCACGCCCCCTCCTCTCTATCTCTCTGCTCAGCCCCTACAGAGCAGCAAGCATTCCTCATGCCAGACATCTGCTTTCCATAGATCTCCTTAAACACACCTTCAAATTAGGGTCAGATAAAAATATTAAAGACGGAAAGGAATTATGTTACCAATCATTGTATATTTTATCCTTATTTGCATTGCCTTCTTTCCTGAGAGACAGGAAGAGCTCTGCACTCCGAGAGTTACTCCAACATCCTTCTCTACCCATAGGTGGATACTGGCTTCCAATTCAAACCTAGGATCTTTATGGGAACTCAGCCCAGGTGTATTTTCATCATTATTAGACCACAACAGCAAAAAAGGGTTCAGAAATCTAGGCATAGTTTTGTTGACCCTAAAAACAGGGTAGTGGGGTTGGTTAGTCTGTGTGTCACCAAGTGCTTCCTACTCTGGATTTTCTCTTTACTGGCCCAAGGCTCCTTCTTTTTTCAGGTACTCCCCAAGGAATGGATGGAGTCCTTCAAGGGGCCCCAACTAATGACTGCTAATGCTAGCTTTTATCGTAAATAAGTAGTAGCTTAAGATGTGACCTTTAAGAGAGAGCAGGTGGAGCCCCCATGGCTTTTACCCACAAATACTTTGCTACTACTCTGTTCTCTGGGTTTCATGAACAGTCATTCAGAAGAACAACTAACCACCTGATGAGATCAGTGGTATGACCTGCTGACCTGTCCCTCTCTGTCTGAATTATCAGTCTCAACCAGACGGTAAAATGAATTTGGACTCAAATAACCTGAATAATACATGCTGTACCAAACGAATAGTAGCCCTGAGCCTCAACACACAATGGGGCCCATCTACATACATCCACAGCAGAATTCCAGAGCTAGAATTTCCAGGATATGCTTCTTGTCTCTTTCAGAGAAGTAACAAGAATAGATTAAGGCACAAAGAGATAACACTGAAGCGTCTACCGTTTCTGTACTGGCCCAGAAGTCAGGCTCTTTAGGCCTTCTGGTCCCACTGCAAAGCTGGCCAACACATCTGTTTGTGCAAGAGTTTGAAGTCACTATTTTGTGTGCTGTTTTCTGTAATTACAGAATTGGTGGAGGTTCGGAAGATAAGTCAGGATGGGAATTAGCAGCTTGCATCTGACTGGTTTTGAATTCTCCAAGGGAAAAGGAGGAATCCAGATGTGACCAGCCTGGAAACTATCTTCTGACCTTCCAGAAACTCCTCCGCTTCAGCAAGAATGTTGTATGTCAAGTGCCATGCTAGATTTTGGAGATAATAAATTCAGTTTTTGACAGCTTGAATTTGAAATATCAGAAGACAACTGGAAATAACTTAAGAGAAGTTCAAGCATGAGGTCAGGACTGGAGGTATGAGTTTAAAGTCATCCATGAGAAAGACCTGACTGAAAACACAGGAGTAAATAAAACTACCCAGAGAGAGCTTGAAGAATGAAGACAGAAGGTGGTACCAAAGGGAGAGTCAACATTTAAGGAGAAGAAAAAGGAAAGAAGCCAGCTAGGATAAAATGAACGGGTTTCAAAGACATGGGAGCAAAATCAGGAGAAAAGAGCTTCAAGGAGGAAAAATAAGTACAGGTGTCAAGCTGCAGGGAGGTCAGGAAAAAGGAAGATGAAAGCAGATGATCTGATTCGATTTGACAATTAGAAGTTAATCACCATTGACAATTTCTATGGAAAAGGCTAAGGTGGGGGTGGGGCAGGGACAGAATCAAATCATGTTGATGAGTCAAGTTAGGTCAAAAAATAGAGGCATTTATTTTAAAGGGAGTTTGAAAAGAGTAATAGTTGAGGGAGATACAGAAGTTTTGTAGGAGATGTTTTTTCTCCTAAGATGAAGGAGATCTAAGTATGTTTACAGCCAGAGGGGGAAGGAGCCAGTGTAGAGAAAGAGTAATCGAAGATTTAAGAAAAAGAGGGAATAATTCATGTAGCAGAGACTTTGGGGAAACAAAAGGAGATAGGATCAAGAGTCCACAAGTGCGCGGGTTAGCCTGCAAAACAAGTGAAGGTAAGGAAGGGAAAAATAAAAAACCAAGTAGTAAATCAGAGAGCAAGAGGTAGATGGAATTCATCCTGGGTGTCTTCAGGTTGTTGGAAGAAGGAAAGCAAGGAGACCATTGACAGCCTTCATGGTTCAGACCTTTTCTGTTCTCCCAAGTGAAGAGGGAGGAGGCAGGGGAGGGGAGGCAAAAAAATGAGCCTGTAATCAGATAATTTCAGGGGGAAAACTTTGACATATTTCTGGATATAGTCCTGGCAAACACCAGAATGTTCACTAATCCTATGGGAAATACAGATCCACGACAGACCATAAGGAAGAAAAATCAAATGTTTTAAATCAAGATTTGGGAACCAGTAGGAAATTGATTGGACACTAACGTAGTGAGGAGCACAGGGCATGGGCCAGTGCAGTTTCTCCAACATGGGGATCAACACCAGTGTTAATCTGCCGAGCTGTCCAGAGCTGGGCTTTGACGCTCAAACACCATTACATCACAAAACAGGTCAGACCTTAAAGCCGCTACATACCAGTCACCCCAATTGTCATGTGACTTGCTCTAATTTTCCCCTTTGCAGGTGTGTATTTAAAGCACAAAGCACATTTTCTGTCCTTTCTTCTGTGTTTTATCTTTATCCCATTTTAATATTTTTCCCCACTTAAGGATGTTTTTATACCACTTCTCTTTTATCATCTCTCTGCAAAGCCATAAACTCTAAGTTGGTTGCTGAGAATTAACAAGCTTGGGGACGAAAAGAAAAACAGAGAAAAAAGTCCCGTAATCTCAGTTCTCCCAGCCTTGTTCCATCACAATCTTGGATAGAACTTCTTCCCCCCAACTGGCTTCCTCTCACTCACTCAAGAATGAGGGAAGTGGTTGGTCAGTCATCACTCATGGTTTTATTGGAAAACATTTTTCCCCTCATCCATTCTCACCATCTTTGGCCTCCATATTTGAATTTACCCATCACTTACTGAAGATGATACCATGTCCATGAACTTTCTTTTGGGAAGAGAAGAGGCTTTGGGATGACTACCTTGAGCTTCAAAATGAGTAATTCCTCAAATCACCCCAATAATAATTTGGGATTCCACAGGACTCAAGAAACTGAGATTGGATAGTGGAAACTGGGTCTCCTTCCTCCCCACAAGCCCCTCAGACTGTGGTTGAATCATTTAATCACCCCCAAGGTGTCCCCAGTGCAGGGAGTCGCGCCTGGAAGGCCATCACAGGCCTGCCAGCCCGGCGCTCCTCAGGCGGGAGCTGATATGGCTGGCGTCTCCTGGTTTCCCTCTTAGGGGCTGTCAATCTAGTGCCTTTTGTGACAACTAAATTTACTGGAAAAAAATTCAAAATTATTTCAGTGGCAGCCAGCTTCTGAAATTTTCCAAATGTACGTTTTTAGCTCTCTGTTTCCCTTAAGCCATATGATGTCATTTGCCTCTCAATCCCTGAGTGCCAAAATTTCTGCTTTCATATCTTTGAAATTTGCCAAACTATAAAAACCTCAGCTCTCAGTTTGGGTTTTTTTATCCCCCTACCAAAAATGCAAAAAATGCAAAAAAAAAAAAAAAAACCAAAAAAAAAAAAACTAAAACAAAACAAACAAAACAAACCATTCTATGCTTTTCAAAGTAAGAATATCAGTGATAAAAAAAAAATCATACGATCACAAATCCATGAGATCTTTTACCATGTTGCCCCGTTTGGGCTAATGGGCTGTCCTAATTTTATTCAGAATTTTCATTTCAATAGCTTGTCAGCTGCTATTCCAGGATATACCTAAAATTCCTGAAGCTCTGGACTTGACAGGTCACTGAGAGACTGATTTTCAAATGCAGTACTTTGCTTTAGGATGTATTCATTAGTGATTTTTGAAGTTAGAACATTTTGCGACTAATTTGGAAGTTTTGTGGATTCTGGTTACGTATTTACTGAAGCTTTCTAGTTGACCTAAAAGAGAAAAAAAAGCTTCCATTCTGCTTCCCTTTCTAATTACAGTCCTATTTCCTTAGCAAGTCCTTGAAAAAAGAATTCCCCAAGTCTCTAATCATCTCTCTAGTTGTAATCTCCATAATTGTGTCCATTCCAGATTCCTTCCTGGCACAGCCCAGAGAATGATTTGCTCCATGTGGTTAAAAACCTTTTATTTTATGCCAGTTAGGACTTGTTTTCACGGCTTGCCTTCTTGGGCCTTAATGCTACGTTGGATGCGACTGATCACTACCGGCTTCTTTTCTAACCCCAGAGAGTGACTGCACTTCTATTACCTTATTGTAGAGACAGACTAAACGTGCCCGCCAGTATTAAACTCTGGGGTTCCACCAAGTTACCACCTCCTCTCCATTTTCTTTCACATGTTTAGTGGATCAGTTCAATAGGAAAGCATTAAGAATAGAAGTATTTTTCCCCTGACACCATGTCAAATAAAAAAATCAGGGTTCACTGATCTTAATACATTCTTAGGCTAGTGATTCTCAAACTCAGGCAGTTGTGCCCGCCACCCCCTCTCCAAGGGACATTTGGCAATGTCTAGAGATATTTTTGTCACAAGGGGCGGGGAGCGTGGGGCTGCTGATGGCATCTACTGGGTAGAAGTTAGGATGCTGCTTAACATCCTGAAATGTACAGAATGACCTCCAACAATGAAGAATTATCTGGCCCCAATTGTCAATAAGAGGAGGTTGAAATACCCTGCGTTAGATGAACCAGCACCCAAGCACAGCAATGAGCCCACAAAGACTATTTCTTGACATCCACAGCCCCTAGAAGACTGTCTGGCACATGATAAGTCTATTTACTTTTTAAAAAATCTTTCATAGGTCTTTCAATTATTAGCAGTCTTCAATAGTAAAAAATTGTTACTTATAGCCTAACGAGAATTCTTTTTCCTGCAGATTAGAATCTTCCTCCCTTGCTTTGTCCTACTGCAAACAGAAAACAACTGTACACACTCTTCTGTGTAATGTCTCTTGACATCCACCATTTGAACAGTGGGATATGGAGCCAGACTATGGGAGGGGAGGTATTTATATTCCTGAGGATTCCTAGCTCCATTGGGGGATTCTAGCAAAGATACTCTGGGACTGACAAGCAGGCCCTCGTATGCCTAGATTAAGGGCCTCATAAAGGAGAGGGACATTCTCTCCTAACTAAGCATTCATCCCTAACTGGGGAGGTGGCAGCCATCTCCAGGTGTGAGGAAGTCCAAGGACAGTGTTAACAGCAGTGGCTTAGAAAGATGGCTCGCGTGGTATCCCCGTAATTGCCCTCCCAGCCAGACTCGGGGGTATACGCTTCTGAAAGGAGGGATTGTAACTGAAAGCAGGAGCTCAGGGGCACCAGCAGCCACAACCAGAGTGGGAGGTAGAGGTGAAGTGGGAAGTAAGATCCGAATCTGGGAGAAGGGCACAGCGGGTCCAGCAGGGGCACAGCTCTGGGGACTGTTCTCCAGTACCACCCAGAGGCTCTCGAGAAGCACTAGGAGTTTTTCATAGCCTCTTAACGTTGCAGGGTCCAAACTGAACTCTATGATGCAACTTCTCTAGGAGCTCCCTGAGGGAGCCGGAGCGTCACCAGGCTGGACCCCGCAGGCATCCTGACGAGAACGTGGTGGCGCTTTTATTCAGATCTAGTGTCATGCTGGGGCCCCTAACGTTTCAAAATGTTATTAAAGCATTTCAGATGTTAGAGCATCTCAGCCTCTAAGAACCTGAATGTCTTTATGAGGCAGATGATCAGTAAACTGGTAGAGTAATATTCTCTTTTGCTACCTGCTCTGCACTATCTGCCTTAATAGGTGAAAGAGCTTACAAAGTCTTCTAAATTTTTAATTATATGGAAACATATAATTAATTATATATGAGTATATATAACTACATGCGAATGTATAATTTAATTATATACTTAAATTGTATACTTATCTAGTATGCGTTATATAATTAATATTATATAATATTTATCTAATATTTATAATTTATTACACAATATATATTACTTATTATATATTTATATAATTATATATACTCTAATTATATAGAAAATTGTATTATAACATAGCTATATATATATATATATATATACACTCATATATATCTGTGTTAAGTTATGGTTCTGTACCAAACACCTCATCAGCCCAGCCATTTGATAACCAGATAAACTGGCTTGGGTGCCATGTCTTTTATATACACTGATCACTCCCTAAAGAAGTTCTAGTGAATATGAGGCCTTCTACTTCCATCACACAATTCATCTGGAGGGAATTCAAGTTTTGATTGCTGATATCATTGCATCTTTCTTTGCATTAGAGTTCCTCCTGTGTCTAGGAATTTCAAGTGGGAAATTGCCTGTTATCCACCCCCTCCACACACACTCTTTTCTGTCTTGCCTCCTCCTTCCTCCCCTTTTATTAAGCATGTCTCCCATCCTGGCTGGAACTTCTGTGATCTCTTCTTCCTGCCTCCCTCTCACCCTAGCCGCCACCGCTGAGCGAGTCCTTATATTTCTAGGCTCCTAATCCATGGTGACACTGGGGCTATCCCAGGTCCAACCTGTAGCCCAGCAGGCCACCTGACTCGCTCCTGGAATATAGGTACATGTTTCCGTCTTGCTGCATCTCTGCTTCTTAGTGCTCAAGGTCCAGGCAGTAGGTTTGAACTAGAACTACCTACTTCCCTCCAGCCTCCTGTCTTGGGAATGGGGATGGGGGTGGGAGGTGCCCTAGACTTTAATCAACGAGTGTGGCTTACATGGCCTCTTTCATAAGGAACACATTTAGATTTTTCCCACAGAAGTTAAACTCTTTGTCACCAGTTCATCTTCTGGCTTCTAGACCTGAGTACCAACTTCACTCAGCATCTTAAGTTACAATTGTTTCATAAGCCCAGCTATTTATTTTCTATTCTCCTTTTAAAAACAATAAATGTATACACACATATATACATGTATGATATATACATATAAGTATACGCATATATATACACGCATGTAATATATACACACATATAGATACATACACATATATGTATATATAAATACATATAAATATAATATATATATATATATATATTTGAACTTGTGTTGCTATATATTTGGAAATGGGAAATGCTCTGAAGCCTGAATCCCTATACTATCTCAAAAGGAAAACTTCCAAGGAGGGCTTAAGTTTTTTATTAATATTTATTTTCCCCTAATTATGGAGATGATAGACATTCATTGTAGAAAACTGGAGAAATATCCTATAGCTCTGAGATAACCCACTATTAATATGTTAGCATATTTTTTAAACTTCTGTCTCTATAAATTCATCCATTCACATGTACACACACACAAAATTAATTCATATTGAACGTTCGGTTTGGTTTTCTGCTTTTATCGCCAATTACTATTTTTCATGTATTATAAAATAGTACCTACTCACTGGTAGAAAGTGCATAAAATATAGAAGTATGAAGTTATATCTCCTTTAATTTCACCTAAAGTAAAAATTGTAGAATATTATTCTATACATTTAGAATTTTTGGATAATGAGGTTTATCATTTTGATGGATGCTTTTTTGACAATCCTGCATGTTCAGAATATGATCACCAGACAGCTCTAGTTTTGTGGTTTTGGTTGCTTTTGAATAAAGTTCAGAGTATATCACCTAGTAATTTTGTAATTTTTAAAATAATTTTTAGTTTTTAAAAAGCACTCAACCATCACAAAGAACATTCTCACCTTAATATATGATTGTTTCAATCTCATTAAGTATATATTTACATTTTCTATGCCATTATTTATTTTTTATTTTGATGATCTTAGACATAAAGGATTGTGTTAAAGGCTTTCCCAACTATCTTTTAACCAATTTATCTATTTTTCTTCCAAGAAATGTTGACTCATATGTTCAATTAAGACAGATGGCTCTTAAAAGGACATTTTCATAATTCATTGTATTTTTTTTATCAAAATAAAAGAATTTCTTTGGCTAAATGTTTTCTGCCTTAATTTTATTTTTCAGAATTTAATTCTGCTACCTCATATTGCTTTCTTTTGTTGTCTCCTGGATAAATATTTGACAAACATTTAATTTTACCATTTTGTTGGCTCTTTCTTGACAAACAACTCTTGTAAGCAGGTTAGAGTGAGGTCTTATTTTTAAAAAATTTTTCTAATGTTTATTTTTTTGAGAGAGAGAAAGACAGAGCATGAGTAGGGGAATGGCAGAGAAAGAGAGGGAGACACAGAATCTGAAACAGGGTCCAGGCTCTGAGCTGTCAGCACAGAGCCTGATGTGGGGCTCGAACCCACAAACCATGAGATCATGACCCGAGTCAAAGTCGGACACTTAAGCGACTGAGCCACCCAGGCACTCCTATAGTGAGATTTTATTTTACTTTAATCTCTTCTTCTTATTTATTGTCATATATGATATATTTGAATTGTTTTTATCATTTTATCGTTTTGTTAATGTTCTTTGAATATTATTTTGGTGTTGTTTGTTATTTTTAGACAATATTTTGCTGCCTTCATCTTCTTGAGGAGTTTGGTAAGTATATATTTTACTTATGATTCTATTAGTGGTTGGATTCATGCGTTCAAAAGCATCTTTAGTTGAGGACGGGCTTCAGTTACCTGAAATAGAAACTCATCCAGACCAGAACTGTGTTCCCACGGAACAGGAAGTCAGAACATAGGAGTACAAAGTTGTTCAGAGGCTCCCCACCTCCTCCATATTCCTGACTCCTCCCTGGCTCTGCCTGTTACCTGAAGCATAAGGCTTTCATCCCATCGGGGCCCTAGTGGCCTGGAGGAGGGTTTTATCTTTGCCCTCCCACTCATACTCCAAACAGGAAGAAAGAGGAGCAAAGGGGGAGGGGAAGAAGGAGAAGGAGGAAGAGGAAAAGGAAAGAAAGGAAGAGGAACAGGAAGGAAGAAGCGGTTGTCTCTATTTGTGTAGTAAAACTTACCCAGAACCTGCAGTGAACTTGCTCTTCGGTCTCATTGGCTAGAATTGTGTCACGAGGCTACCTCTGGTGACAAGCAGGTTGGCATATGGAGGATTGTTAGCTGGGTCATTTGCCTCTCTGCACAAAACTGGGTTTTTCTGGGGCGCCTGGGTAGCTTCGTTGGTTGAGCGTCTGATTTCAGCTCAGGTCATAATCTCATGGTTCATGAGTTCAAGCCCCGCATCGGGCTCTGTGCTGACAGCTTGGAGCCTGGAGCCTGCTTTGGATTCTGTGTCTCCCTCTCTCTCTGCCAATCTCTCTCTCTCAAAGGTGACTAAATTTTTTTTTTTTTTTAATTTTTTAACTGGGGTTTTCTTAGGAAGAAAGGAGACTATACTTTAGGCAAACCATTAGAAATTGCTTACCCTTATTTGTAAGGTTGTCAAAGTCAAGAGTGAAGCAATGTTTTGTCTGCTTGCTTCTTCTGCTCCAGTCCCGCCTGGCCCACACTCCTTCACAAGTGCCTCTGACTCTCGGCGTTCATACATTTCAACATAAAATTGAAACCCATTTTCTTCACTAAATGATAATTTTATATTATATAACTTCTTTTTCAAAGGTTTATTTTTTTTTAATTTGTAAAAAAATTTTTAAATTTATTTCTGAAAGAGAGACAGCATGAGCAGAGGAGAGTCAGAGAGAGAGGAAGAGACAGAACCTGAAACAGGCTCCAGGCTCTGAGCTAGCTGTCAGCACAGAACCCGATGCGGGGCTCGAGCCGGCGAACCGTGAGATCATGACCTGAGCCAAAGTCGAACAGTTAACCAACTGAGCAACCCAGGCGCCCCCACACTAAGGTTTTAAAACACTTTCAAACATTATAAATCCTTAAATTTATAATGTTTGAGTTTCACCCTTTACCTCAGATTCTTTTGAACCATGAAATTGCCTTTCTTACATTTTGGGTTTTAGTTCTTTTCGCAATTGTCTAAAGTAAAGCATTCAGGTGATTTTTGAAAATGTGCATATGTGGGTGGTGTATACGCTGCGCTCTTGCACGTGGGAACTTGTCTTCCTAATTCCGCACTCCCGTGCCTAATGCGTGCATCGCTTTTGAAAATAGTTGCCATTAAAAATGATCTCAACTCTTTCAGGCTTCTGATTACCTTTATAGCCAAAAGTCACTTGTTCTTAAGTCCAGTCTCTATCATTTTCAAATTCCAAAAACAAAGCCAAACATAAATGTAATTATGAACAGCACGGATCTTAACTGAAGTTTTCTGGTAATATGGAGGCGGAAACCACATTGCACACCATCAATAAGACTTCTAAAAATGTATTTCTCCCACTGCTCTCTTTCCTGAAATCTTCATCCTTTATAGCAGGTCCCGTCTCATGGCATCTGTGATTTTCCCTGAACATCTGGCTTTCCATACCTTCCAAACTCTGTTCATATACTTTTTCTTTTTAATTTTTTTGGTGTACAGTTTATGGATTTTTACCAAATGGAGTTGTTCAAACTTCACCCAAAATAAGGTATGAGAAACAGGAAACATCACCCCCAAAGTTCCTTCATGCTGCCTCTTTGCAATCAAACCCTATCTCTTCCCCTGATGCATGGCAACCACCAATCTTTTCTTCCTCTCTGTCATTTTGCTTCTTCCAGAATATCACATAAATGGAGTCATACGATATGTAGCCATTTGAATCTGGCTTTTCTTCATTAATATAATGCATTTCAGAGTCAGGAATGTTGTTGCATGTACCAATACTTTGGTCCTTTTAATTTCTGAGTAATATTCCATTGGATGGGCGTACCACAGTGTTTTTATCCAATTGCCATTATAGTGACTGGAATTGCATCTCCAAAAAAGATGTGTTCCGGCTCTTACCTACATTATTTGTGAATGTGACCTTATTTGGAAATAAGATCTTGGCAGATATAATCCAGTTAAAATGAGACCATATCGGATTAGGGTGGGGCCTAAATCCAATGATAACACCTTTATAAGAAAAAGAAAAAGAGATTTGGATACAGAGACATGAGAAAGAAAGCCATGAGAAAATGGAGGCAGAGATTGGAGTGATGTATTTACAAGCCAAGGATCACCAAAGACAGCTGGGAGTCACCGGAATCTAGAAGAGGCAAAGAAGGAATTTCCCCTAGAGCCTTCAAAGCAAGCATGGCCCTGCCAACATCTTGATTTTGGACTCCTAGCTTCCAAACCTGTGAGGAAACAAATATCTGTTGTTTTACGCCACCTAGTTTGTAATATTCTCTTACGGCATCCCTAGGAATCTAATAAAACCAGTTGAAAGATATCTGGGCTGTTTACAGTTTGAGAAATCAATTATGAATAAAGCTATGATACAAATTCAGTTATAGGTTTTTATGTGAACATAGGCTTTTGTTTCCCATGCGTCAGTTAGGAATGAAATTGCTGGGTTGTAGGTTAAATGTGTGTTAAAATTGGTAAAAACAGCCATAATATTCACCAAAGCAGTTCTACTAGCAATGTATGAGATTCCAGTTGCTCTTCAACCCCTTTAGTCTTTTGTTTGTTGCTTTTTAGAAAACCTTAGCTCTTGGAGTTTTTGTTTCAAATCTCTTTTCTTTTCTAATATAAACATTGAGTGATATGAATTTTCCACTAAGCATCACTTTAGCTGTACCCCACAAATTGTATCTTCATGTTGTAGATTTGTTTTCATTTGGTTCAACATTCTTCTGAACTTCCTTAAGAGTGTTTCCTTGACCTATGGGTTATTTACAAGTGTACTATGTGATTTCCAAGTATTTGAGAATATGCCAGGGATCTCTTCCCTGCTGTTATCTATTTTAATTCCATTATAATAAAAGGAGGCACCTTGTATGATCTCAGTTCTTTTACATATTTGAAGATGAGTTTTATTGCCCAGAACATGGTCTAATTTGGTGAAATTTCCATGTGTACTTAAAAAAAAAACCACCCACATGTATTATATGGTTATTGGGTGGAATGTGCATGAATATCTATTTGTTCAAGTTGATAACAATGTTTGTCAGGTTTCTCTAATTTTTCTGATTTTATATTTACTTGTTTTATCAATTACTGAAAGATTGCTGTTGAAGACTTCAACTATAATTGTGGATTTGTCTATTGCCTTTTTCAGCTCCATCAGTTTTCACTTCATGTATAATAAACTTGCACATTCAGAATTACTATGCCTTTTTTTTTTTAAGGTTATTTATTTCTTTTGAGACAGAGACCATGAGCAGGAGAGGGGCAGAGAAAGAAAGGGAGAGAGAGAATCCCAAGCAGACTCTGTACCGTCAGCACAGAGTCCAACATCAGGCTGGAACCCATGAATGGTGAGATCACAACCTGAGACTAAATGAAGAGTTTGACACTCAACCTACTGAGCCACTCAGGCACCTCAGAATTACTATGTCTTTTTGATAAATTGACCTCTCTGTCATTATGTAATGCTTGTCTTCATTCACTGGAACTCTGCTTAGTCTGATATTAATATAGCACCTCCACCTTTCTTCTGATTTTATTGCCACATGGTGTATCATTTTCTATCTTTTAGATTATTTACCTATCTACAAAACTGTGTTCATTGTGGGTTTGTTATAGACATAGTATATTTGAGTCTTGCATTTTTCTCCAGTTGAACAATCCCCGGTTTTTATTTGCGTTATTTAAAATTTTACACTTATTGGAATTCTTGATGTATTTTAATCCAAATTTATATTTTCTTGTTTGTTTTTGCTCAAGTGCTCCTTGATTTTTTTACTTGGCTCACCTCCTTCCTACCTTCTTTTGTATTGTTTGAATATTTTAAAATATTTTCTTTGGACTTATCTATTGGATTTTAGGTCATTTTTTCACTATTTCTTTAGTTGTTGTTTTTTCATAGTTCACTTAATTATAATAGTGATTAATATTACTTAATTAAAAGAGGTAATTAATATTACTTATGTCAGTTTATATTTATTTAATATCAGTTAATATTTTATTGCTTGCGGCAATATAGGTCCCTTTTTCGTCATCCTTTTATGGTATCTCTATTATAGCTACATAGATTTAAATTTTTGTAATGGTTATTTATTTTTGAGAGACAGAGAGACAGAGTGTGCCCCGGGGAGGAGCAGATAGAGAGGGAGACACAGAATTGGAAACAGTCTCCAGGTTCTGAGCTGTTAACAGAAAGCCCAATGTGGGGCTTGAACCCATGAACCATAAGATCATGACCTGAGCCAAAGCTGCATGCTCAACCGACTGAGCCACCCAGGTGCCCCTACAGCTACATAGATTTAAAATCACATCATAAATAGTATAGATTTTGCTCTCAACTCTCATATAAATATATTTTAAAGCTCAAAATGATAACAGCCTGTTATATTTACCCAGAGATTTAACAATTCTGTCATTTTTTCCATCCTTGATGTTCATTTTTCCTCGTGATGGCATTTCCTTTGGCCCTGCAGAATTCCTTAAGCTGCTGAGAATATTTTTATTTTACTTTCATTCCTGAAGTTTTTTCCTTGAATATAAAATTCTGGGTTCAAAATTCTTTTTCTTTCTACTTTAAAGAGGGTCTTCCAATGTCTTCTGGACTCCATGAGTTTATTTTCATTGAGTTTATTTTGTTTAGTGTGTACTAAACTACTTTAACCTATAAATGTATACCTTTCATCAAAGCTGGAAGTTTCCAGTCATTACTTTTTAAAATATTTTTCCTGAATTTTTACTGTACTCTTTTTCCTGTCTTAATGATATGAATGTTAGAGGTTTCACTATTGTCTGATATAGCCCTGAGCTTTCTTTCAGTTCTTTTCAATTTTTCGCTTTCTGTTTTTCAGATTGGATTAATTTCATTCTCTTATTTATGTTCACGGATTCTTTTTCTGCTATCATCATCATTCTGCTGAGGCCACAATACTTGTTTGTTTCAGACGTTATATATTTTCATTCTGAAATTGTTGTTTGGTTACTTTTGAACTGTTTCTCTTTTTCTGCTGAGAACGTCTGTCTTTCCATTCATTTCAAGTGTGTTTGCCTTTACTTCTTCATGAATGGTCATAAAAACTGTTTTGAAATTTTTATTTGGTAACTACAATATCCGAGTTGTCTTAGGTTTGGGTTCATAGATTATCTTTTCCCTTCAGAATTGGTCATATTCTCCTGGTTCTTTGTCTATAGAGTGATTTTGTATTGCATTATGGATATATTGAATATAATGCTGTGAGGCTCTGGTCCTATAAAAACCCTCTGGAAAATATTGGGTTTGGGTTTGTTTGTTTGAGAAGCCAGTCAATTCAGTCAAGTTCAGACTATAAGCTCTTTTTCATCTTGTGTGGGTAGTAGTTCCAATGTCAGTTTAGTTTTCAAAGACTTTGCTATTCTTAGAGTTTGTTCTGCACTTAAAGCTCAGGTGTGATTTCAGGACTTGTGTTAGTTCATTCCCCAAATTAGAGGAAACTCTTCTCTAGCGGTCTTCTCTCAAAGACTGCCCAACACTCTGACTCCAAAAGATGCCTTTTGCCAGTTCCTCTAGTAAAAAAATGATAAAAGATGAGTTTCTCTTTGGCTTTAAGCCTCACAGTGTTGCACTGTTCTGTTCAGTGGTTGGCGAGGGTAGGAGTCATCCTTGGAATGAAGAAAGAACAAACCAAAGATTCACACACACACACACATGAGGCTACTGGGGCCCTATTTCCCAGTTTCTCTGACCAGGAACATGGCTTATCTCTTGGGATTTAGACACCACCACCACTACATCTGAGTTGTGCAACACCATGACTGGGGCTGGCTCAGGCATGACAAGAAAAGAAAAGAGATTAAAAAAACAAACAATAAGGATCATATCCTACATTCTCTGACTTTCAGAGGCATCTTTTACTGGCTCTCTGACCAGACAGGTGGCTTTCTTTTGGGTTTTGCTCCCTGCACCTGTTGTATAGTTCCACCTTCCAGACTATTGGCCTTCCATGAATCAAAGCTGAGACATAAAAGAGGGACAAAATGAGGAAACTTAGCAGTACTAGCTGTTATTCAAGTTTTAACTTCCCTTCTCTGCCTGACTGCTATTGTTTACTTTTCTGAGTCTTCAAGTAATTGTCTTTTGTATTCTGTCCAGAGGTTTGACTTTTGATCAGTGGGATAGATAAGAAATAGTAAGTATACTCCACCTTGGACAGTACCAGAAGTCTGTCATTTGCTTATTATGCAGAACAATTTGTCTCTTGGCTTCTCCCATTTTTATTCTTTATTCATCACCTAAAAATTTTTTTTTAGGTTTTTTTGCTCATCACCTTTTTTTTTCCTGCCACAACATTGATTATACTAAAGTAAAAAAAAAAAAAGTAATTTCTCTTCAAGAAATATACCTACCCACCACAGGCTTTTGATTTTTCACTTTGTTAAGGGTGTCTCATATTAAAATCTTTGTAAAGTTAAATTAATGCCATCTTTAAAGCACATGCCTATCATTTCCTGGTAAAGAAGACTAAATAGTCCAACAAAAGAACGTTAAAACTACAAAACTTTAAATCAACTATCTGCTCTTAAGTTAGAATTGTCATTTCATACAGCTAAAGGATCAGTAGTCTGTAATAACATGTCTTTTCCTCTCCCACGAGAGTGTGATTAGAAAGGCACCATATGGTAGCAGTCTGTGTTTTTTATATAAATGGGGCAGGGGAAGGAGGAGGAGTGAGAAAAGAGATGAAGGTAGTTTCGATTGCTAACCAAGTATGGTAAGAAAAATCAAGATGGATTCCATTTCTGCAACAAATAGAACACCTACTATGCAAGAAAGGCTGTGTGCTATATGCTGGAGGATATTTAAAAATGCGTAAGACAAGTGTCTCTGCTTCCTAGGAGTCTGGTAGGAGAGAAACCTTGAACACCATTGTTTTAAAACAAGTTGAAATGTCATAATGCCAAGTGGTCAATGTAAACCATAATGGGTTTTCAAAAATGGAAAGGGGAATGAGATGAGCAGCATAGGCTTCATGAAAGAGAATCTTTAAAGGTGATACAAGATCGGGGAATACAATGACTGGGGGGGAATGCAGAGAGAATAGACTCAATAGAGTAAAAGTAGCAGAAAAATATAAAGCATAGAAAGGGAATATGACACATGTCAGTGTTTCACCAAGTGGTAAAAGATAAAACTAAAAATATATCCTGGGACCAGATCATCAAGGGTATTAAAAGCTAAGGCAAAAATGTTTATCTGGAGAGTTAATAAAGATGCATAATTGAAGGTTGTCGAGCAGGAGGAGTAGCACAACCAGAGCTATGATTTTGGAAGCCCCATCTGTAGCATGTGAACTATGGCAATGCTTGAACTCAAAGAGACATGGAGGAAAGAACATCAGTTTCATTACTACAGCAATATGCACGAGGGGTACCAAGTCTCTAAGTAGGGTAATAAGAATGAGAATAGAATGGAAAGAAGATGGATTAAAAGTATGATCAATGATGGTCCTGAGTGCCCTGGAAATAGGGAACAAGGAGGAGTGATACATTCAGGCAAAAAGTAGGCAAGTTCAGTTGGAAATAGGAGTTTGATTACTTCTGAGATAACTTGTTGGAGATGCTTGCCAGGCAGGTAGGAAGCAAGAGCTCACAAGCCCAGGAGAAGATTAGCTCTAGAGATGGGGAGGCAAGTGGTCAGATCACAGGCATGGGTGGAATTGCCAAGGGGTGAGAAAAAGAAGAAGAGAATATGGGAGATATCCAACTTTCTGGGGCAGGAGGTAGAGAAGAGAGAACAGCTTTGTAAAAGGGAAAGAGAGCATTTTAAAGAGAAGTGATAGTGTGGCAGGGAGTTTAGGAGGGTGAGCACAGAGTTTGCAATGAAGACATGGATTGTGATCCTTAAGAGAGCAGTTGCAGTTGAGTAGTGGAAGCAGAAGCCAAGATGCAAGGGTTAAGAATATGTCAGGAAAGTGACAGGAAGTGGGGAGTGCAGCAATGCTTCTCCTTTGAAGAAGTCTAGCACCAAAGACCTGAGATCCATCCACTAACCTGAGAGAAATTTGGCCTCTAATGGGTAGAGCTAATCAGGAACAATACTGGGTACCAACTATTGGAAGGAAACAATTTTCTGTTGGTGACAGAGACTCTTGATAAGTAAGACAAAAAATGATGTGGAAAACAAGAACTGATGGAATCAGGTTAAAAAAGAGTCTACCTCATACAGAGTGATAGGGATTTTCTTTTCTTCAAAATTTTTTCTCATCTCATTTCAGAAAAAGATCTGTTCCCCTGCCCCTCACCACCCACCACCATCTTTATCGGACTTATGTTGCCAAAGAAGGCAAGGAAATGATGTCAACTTCTCGAGATATGGGCTACCAGGAAAGAACATGCTCTTTTCTAACAGCTGGAGGTGGGGGGTAAAGAAAGAAAGCAAAGCAATGATCTGGGAGGCTTTGATAGCAAGCAGAGGTGTCACTTTGGCCCAGTGTTCAAACTTGAAGTCAAACTCTTGTTACAGCAGTTTCTCTGCTTGGGACTCTCCAGTGGGACGTTAACCATCTCTCCTCTTTTCTGGGCTCCACTTCACTGCCTTCTTTCCATTGTATCAGCACCCTTCTCCCTCTTCCCTCTTGGGCTACCACCTGCCACCTGCTTGCATATGACCACCATTTGCTTGCATATGACCATGGGGAGTGTGGTAGGAAGAGCAAGTTATTGCAGAGAGCTGACAAATAGGTGACTCTTCCTGCCTCAGCCATTAATTGGGGAGCACAACCTCAAGGTCCCCTTCTTTGATGCTGGAGAAGTAGAATGTACCCCCAGCAACACTTGTGGCTCTAAGTGATTTTCACTTTATGAAAATGTTTGGAGAAGAGTTAGAAAGTCTGTGGTGTATTGTTTCTCAAGCCCTCCCAGCTCATGCTCTGGCATGGCTCCCACCAAAACTTTCAGGGAGACACTGGTGCCTCGTTGAAAAATATCCAGGTACTAGACACCTGTTTGTAAAAACTGCAGTGAATTAGGAAGTAAGTAAATGGCCGTGTCAGCTTGAGCCTGGTTACTCTTACCTCATCTTCTCAGCTTTCTCAAGGATGCAGTGGAGCTTACATGTTGATTCATTCCTCCAGGACAGACAACTGCAGCTTTTGTAGCACATTCTAAATCTAGGAATGGTTAAGGGATAAGTTCTCATGGGAAACAGAGTGGTAATGCGGTTCTTACACCTCTCTCTCTCCCATCACCCCCTCCTCTCTCTCTCTCTCTCTGTCTCTGTGTTTGTGTGTGTGTCTCTATCCCTCTCTGTCTCTCTTCTCTCTCTTCACTCCCTTGCTCCCTCTCAGCCTCTCTCTGCCTATCTACCTTTCTGTGTCACTCTGTTTCTCTGTATCTCCTCTCTCTCTCTCTCAATCTCTCTCTCTCTCTCTCCACCCCCTCCTCCTCTCTCTGTCTCTCTGTCTGTGTGTGTCTTTTCATCTCCCTGTCTCTCTTTTTCCTCTTCTCCTTCCCCTTTCTCTATCTCTCCTGGTCTCTCTTTTTGTCTCCCTCTCCATCTCTCTATCTTGCTGTCTCTCTCTCTCCTCTCCCCCATCTTCTGTCTCTGGCTCTGGCTCTCTTTCTCTCCTCACCTCTTATCTTTCTGCAAGGACATTTAGGGGATGAGATTTCAGGCCAGGAATGCCTCTGCCCAGGCTGTGCCTTCAACTCTGGAGGGGCAAAGAGCTGGGAAAGAGCAGAGTGGATGGGGTCAGAATGGAGAGGAATGAATGCCAGTGGCTCATGACTGGCTCTACCCAAACTTCAGTTCAGTTCAGTAGACCAAACAGGGTAAGGATTAGAGACAGAAACTCGACTGGAGACATAAATTGTTTGACCAAAGCTTCCATCTCTTTCCTTGCATAAGCCCCTCTTGGCAACCTGAGGGAAGATTTAGCAGCTGGACAGGGTGCCCACACAGGCGCGGACAAGGCCCTAATCTACCACCTCATGGTGGAGAGATCCCTCAAAGACGTTCATGGGAATATCAGGAAAGAGGTTGGGAGGATGAAAGAAACCCAGAAAGTCAGCAACGTGCCAGGTCTCACAGTTGTGAAAGGAACAGGAATGGAACAATGAATTACGTAACCCACAGGCTCCATTGTCGGGGAGGTAGCAGAACCGTGCACTTGAGGAGATCTGTGGGAGCAGCACCAGGGAGGCCTTGCCGTCCCGTTTGTGGGCCTCCTGTGGCGGAGCTGAGGAGCGGAGGCCCAGCCCTGCTGTCACCGGCACTCCACAGGCTGCCGGGGAGAACTGGATTGCCCGCGGTTGCCCTCAGACAAGCCAAGAAGGACATAAATAATCTGTTATTAAACATCCCTATGCTAATAGCATGACTCTGTATTTATCCAGTGCTCTGCCAAGAGCCCAAACCTTTATCCAGGAGACCAGAACAGTTGATCTTAACACCTTTGAACAGATGGAAACTGCACAAACGGGAGAAACTGGAATAGAAAAGCAAACTCTACCTCCTATACACTAACTGTGGCCCAGAAAGGACATAATGTGTAAAGGGGAACTGTCAAGAGAAAAATCGCAATCTCTTCTGAAGTCAATGTACCTTTAATTTCAAAAGTACAACCGAGTACCATTTTCTAGACAGATGATTCCCCACTTCATATCTCTTGCTGTTCTTTGGATAGCTTCTGTTATTTCTCTTCCATCTGTTATTTTCATTTATTTCAGCTAGATTTTTCCAAATTGGAGGATCTTATTTTGGGAACGATGTATTCCAGAGATGTTACCCCATTTAAAAAAGAACGATTATTTTTTTTTCAACTTGGAAGAGGGTTTTCTGGATCCAGGAGTCAAGTATATTTTCTAGGTCCAGAAACCAACCGTCAGAAACGTGCTGCCAGAGCTCCTTGCACCACGAAGAGGGGATACATTGGGCCATATTCATGCTGCCCCTGGGCAAGGGTCTCTCTTGTGCCTTCTTTCCAGAGCACAGCAAGTCCCTTTGAGGAAAGGCCGCCATCAGGCCTGACGTTCCCTGCTGGGTTTTGGCAGGCAAAGGAACTGAAATAGAAGTATGTGTGTATCTGTGCTGTATCCAAGGAGTCCGTTTTCTCAGAAGGAAGACCTTCCGTCAGAGAAGCAGGGAGGGGGAAAGCGGAAGAAAATCATAAACCAGGTGGCGCCATGCTGAGCAGAGGCAAAAAAGGATGCCAGAGAAAAGGGAGGGCAGGAATTCAGAGATGCCTCGAGTTCACGTCACAACCCAAGAAGAAGGAAGAAGATACCACGACACCCGATTTCCTACCCATAAGTGACATTTTCTCACTGAGTCTTCTCCTCGATGTTAAAATGTTAAATATATGAAATCAAACATGTGACATTTCTCTCAAGTTACTTTCTTAAGCCTCATCTTCCTTCCACCCTTAACTTACTCTTGGCTCTAACCATGGTGGATTACTACTGATTCCATATGTGCCATGTGCTTTCCCATAAACATGCTTTTGTATGTAATGAGTCTGCCTGGTTGCCATTTGCTCTTTTCTGTGTCTGGCAAACTCCCCCTCATCTCCTCCAAGACAACTGAAATGTCATCTTCTCCGTGAAACCTTCTCAGTCTCCCAAACCACAGCTGTTATGTATTCACCCAGCTGTGTTCCACGCACGCAATCACACCTCATTTGTGGCATTCATGACACTTTATTTTCACTGTTTTCCCCACTGGGCTACGTTAAACTCAGGTGTTCCATCAACATTTACAGGTAGAATAAATAAAGGTAAATCGTGATGGAGGGATGTGCATTGTAGTAAGAGATAACACAGTCTAGAATCAAAGCAGGCCAGAAGCAGGTCAACTTCATCAGTTTCCTCCCAAGGTATCACTAAATGTCTCTGTGGGTCTCATTACCCAGCGACCTGGTGGAAAAAATCATAAGACTCAGACCCAAGAGGCACTGGTTCTAATATGGCTTCTGCCATTAACTGGTTGAGTGATGGCCTAAAACCCACTCACTCTCAGTTTCCTTAGCTGTCAAAGTCACCAATGTTATTTCCTTTACCTTTTCTCACCTATTTTGAGGTTAAAACAAAAGAACTAATAGTTTTGAAGGTGTCTAGTGGTTGTATGAGAAACTGATAGTATAATTGAATTTCTTTAATCTTTGCATTTTTTTTGTCATCCGCCAATCTGTGCCTGTAAATTTGCCAACAATAAAATAACTATCATAGTAATAATGATAATAAAACTTAAAATATTTCATTGTGGCTACAAAGCTCTTGCTTTTGATTTTCACTTACATGCTGTAAGTGTAAAAGACTTTCGTAACAAATTCTTTAAGAAAGGGCATATTACCATATGAAATAAATCCTATCACATTAAGGTGTGCTTTAGGTGGAACACTTGAACTTCTGTGTTGAAGACAGCTGAACATCTACAAGTCCAGTTTTCTATCCTGCTCTCATATGATGACAACATCTAAGCCAGAAGAGGCCACATGGCCTATGTGAATTAGGGACAAGACTAGGATTCAAGCTCAGGTCACCATTGCCAAGTTAGAGCTGGATGGATGGCCCACAATGGGTGGAGGGAGATGCCCAGGAGGAAGGCATCAGCAGCATTTCCCAAACTTGAAGGGCCAGGGGCTTGCTGGGCCATTTTTCAGGCAGGCGGGACAATAGAGGAGCCCCTGCTCTCTCCTTTCCTGCTTCCTCATTCTGCTCCAGCCACACTGGCCTCAAACACTCCAAGCACATTCAGCATCAGGAACCATGCACTTTTCTGCTTCGCCAGGAACACCCTCCCTCCACCAGCCTATATCCACACAACCAGCGCTCTCATCCCCTCACACCTTTGCTTAAATGTCACCTTCTCATTGAGAATGTCCTGCACCCATTGTAAATTGCAGGCTCTCCACCTAGCACTCCATTTTCCCCCTTCAGCTTTACTTTTCTGCATAACATTCTATTTATTTGTATAGTGTCTACCTCTCTCCCTTTACATGTAAGCTTCATGAAGACAGGGGATATTTGTCTATTTTGTTCACAGTCGTAATTCCAATACCTAGAACAAGCCTTGGAATTGCCTTAAAAATATTTGTTGAGGCATGCCTGGATGCCTCAGTGGGTTGAGTGTCCAACTCTTGGTTTTGGTTCAGGTCATGACCCCAGAGTCTTGGGATCCAGCTCCACTTTCAGCATGGAACTGCTGGGAGCCGCACCGGTCTCTTTGGATGGCAGTCACAGCGAGGAAATGGTAGTGTTTGCACAGCTGCTGCCATGAGAAACGAAAACTGGTATCTCCTTCTGCTACAACTGGCTCATGTTGGAAGTGAGGCTGCTGGTATTGACCAGGCCTCACAATATTCCAGATCAGACCGATATTCCCCACAGAGATTGCCCATAAGGCAAAGCATATTCCTGCCTTTTCCAAAGAGACTTCAGATGAAAACTTTGTGGATGATTGTTAAAAGGCTCTTCCTAAGGGCCTTGCAGATCCAAGACTTACATAATAAAAGGGGCTTGAGTCTGGCCCTGAGACAAAGAGCCTAATGTAGAGTTAAGGGCAGATATCCACCCCCACCCATTTGTTTCTGCTTGGAGCATTTTCTGGCCTTGAATATGCTGATTACTCCCTGAGTAGGAACCTATTGAGGAACTTCTTCTTTTGTGATTATGAGAGCAAAGGTGTTCCCTGAAAGACCTGTTTTTCTTGATACTTCCACCTTAAATAAACAAGCTATGGACCCCTGCCCACAAAGAAGTAACTTCACCCTTTTTATGCTAAAAACTTGGTCTGGTATGCTAAAGATACCTTCCTTCCCCATAGGCTAAGCATCTAAATCCCCTACCTCAATCACTATTGTAAACGTTATGCATGCGTGAGTCTTCTACAAATCTATGTTCTGGGAAATTCTTACATATCAAAGAAGTTTGTTACCAGAAATCATTGTCTAAGGCAAATGCCCCATCTGTGCCCCAAACACTTAATGATAAAATAAAGTTGAGCCCCAGTCAGAACAGAGATGCCTGCATGGTGATCAGAAAGAATCTCGGGGCTCTCTCACTCTCTCTCTCTCTCTCTCTCTCTCTCTCTCTCTCTCACCGAAACCGTCCATCCTTCAGGGACCCCTGGACCTGCCAGAGCCAGCCTCCGGCATGGAACCTACTTAAGATTCTCTCTCTCCCTCTGCTACTCTCTCCCACTCCTGCTCAATCTTTCTCTCTCTATATATAAAATAAAATAAATAAAATAAAAAGTACTATTTGTTGAGTGAATGAATAAATGAGGAGGACTTGCAGCAGAAATCATTCCTGATAGATGGTAAGAGTACATAATTCCTGATCAGTCTCTTCTCTTTGTACATAAGAACATTGTCACTAAACACCTGAATAGTTTCCCTGTTCACGTTAGGATCTTCTCCCCAGACTGAGGATTGCCTGATCATGTGCAGCTCAGTGCATTCGGAGAGAAAAACCTACGCCATTTACTGTTGCCTGACTGGAAAGTGACCTTCAGGTCACTGAAGCTAGCTAAGACAGTGTCAGAATACTTTTAACTTTCCTGGACATTGTATCTTTCCATGATGATTTAGATAGGGTTCCAGGATATGATGCACCTTTGTTCTTGCTAAGGGCAGAAAGATTGGATTGAATTTAAACTTAAAGGTTGTTATTATTATATTTTAATTCATCTCTGATATCAAGTCATTCACTGGCCGTTGATGGATGGCATGTCTATCTATGCCCAGAGGGGCAGCCACCAAGACATCATGATGGAACTGATGAACCAGAACTTGCCAAAATAAAGGTCATTATACAAGAAGCTGCAGCCAGAAAATTACTGACCAGAATGAAAGAGCAGAGACAGAAAGATTTAGAGTCTGGAGTTGCAGATCTAGCAGGTCCCAGCAAAGGCAACATGGAGAAATAGGAATGGTGGGCAGTGGCACATTGTGAACG
Source organism: Hyaena hyaena (assembly GCF_003009895.1). Taxonomy (NCBI): domain Eukaryota; kingdom Metazoa; phylum Chordata; class Mammalia; order Carnivora; family Hyaenidae; genus Hyaena; species Hyaena hyaena. The sequence continues at coordinate 1,222,585 of NW_024080714.1, read as the reverse complement.
AGAGCCATGCATGAGCTGAAGAATCCCTGTGGGTCGCTTACGGGATCTGCTTTAGAGGTTTACTACAAAGCAGTTTCTTGAGTCTAAGACAGAAGTATTTCTTTTCTTTTCTTTTCTTTTTCTTTTTAATAATCTCTATGCCCAACGTGGGGCTTGAACTCATGACCCCAAGATCAAGAGGCACACACTGTACAGACTGAGCCAGTCAGGTGCCCCAAAGACAGTCTCGAAGGCGCTAATTTGAGCCAGAGATGAGAGAGGTAATGGCATTGGTGAGGTAACCAACTCCTTGTTTTCTGGGCCCTTCCTGGTTTTAGCCCTGAAGTCCCACATCTCAGTAACCAGCTCCACCCCAGGCAAACAAGATCCAGAATGGGATCTCTTCTTAGAGGCTCCATCTCAGATGGACAAGACCAGGGAAGCAGCTTAGAGCATCTGCTGAGAATAAAAGGACACACAAGGAGGTTTGTGGAGAAAGCTAAGGGCGAGAAATGGCGTTCACGAGGAAGGAGAAAGTAATGGTCAAACAGGGTTGAGAAAGGGGAGCTTGACTGCGTTGAGGGGCTTCTCCAAAGGCCTTGCTAAAATCCAGATATACTGCTGTGTTTAAAACCTCCACACTGAGGCTCAGCCACCTTGTAATTTTCAGAAAGAGAAAAATGATTTGGTTTATACATGCCTAACTTAAAGTACAGTTTAATGCACCCAATTCATTCTCAATGCCTATGTTTCATCCTGTACAATAAGTATTTGGGGGAGCACTCAGTCTTCTTTAGGTCACTGGAGCATCTTAGTAGATTAGTGTGTCCCAAATCTCCTTGTCCTCAAATCCCCATGCTTTCCCAGGCTTCCAAATTCACAAATATGTGTTGGGAAAAGGCTTTGTTGCTAAGAGAAGATGCATAAGCTATTTCCTTTGTTCTGACCCACGACATGTAAAAATGATTAATTTAATCTGTTATACTCCCAATACTTTAATGCTAGTAATATCTATCCACATTTAGGGGAACATATATTGGAGGTTACTCCTTTTTTTTAATTTTTTTTTTAATGTTTATTCATTTTTGAGAGACAGAACATGAGTGGGGGAGGGGCAGAGAGAGAGGGAGACACAGAATTTGAAGCAGGTTCCAGGCTCCGAGCTGTTAGCACAGAGCCCAACACCAGCTCATACTCACAAACCATGAGATCATGACCTGAGCCGAAGTCGGGTGCTTAACCAACTGAGCCACCCAGGTGTCTCTGGATGGTTAATTTTAATAGTCTTTTAAAATAATGTTTTTCTGATCCTTCAGATAAATTATTTGTTTCTACTTTGTTTTATTAATTTTTTATTTCCCCCTTTCATCTCGATGCAGGGCTCAAACTCATGAAACAGGAGATCATGACCTGAGCCAAAGTTGGATGCTTAATCAACTCAGCCTCCCAGGCACCCTGCACCCAGGCACCCCAAGGAGACTATCCTTCTAATAGCAGCCATGGATTTGTCCTCTGCCAAGTACTTTTCAATTTATTTTATCTCTCAGCAGTAGATCCTTTTATACAGTACAGAACTGTACAAGGTAGTCTGATACATAAAGCAGATAAAATGTGATCTGCTATGAGCAAAGCAGGTAGGGGGATCAGGAACCATCTTATACTCTTTGACAGCACATGAGATACCCTGAGGAAATCTGAGACCATAGTTTGGAAACTTCTGCACCAATGTATCCATACTCCTGTATCCAGGCCACAGAAAAAAGAGACAACATATGTACAAGAGATGAGTAAACTTAGAGTCATGGTCCCAAGAAAAAATCTTAATCATGCACAAATAATATGCACCTCATGAGGGCCACACACTAACCACCTGAGCCCTTAGCAAGGGAACCTGTAAAAATTGCATAGGCATTAATTATAAAGCAAGACTGAAAGTAGGTTGGGCCTTTCCAAGAGAGAAAACATTTTGCTAATAATACCGATAGCAAAAAAACCCACCATCAAGAATGGGCAGCTACCAATATTGGCATGTCCTGACTCAGTGCTGTTTGGAGTCCTACTGTTCCAGGCTCTGTCAACCTGGAACTTTAAAAAGTCTTTAAGGGGATTCCCTAAGCCAGGGAAGATGAATTGTCCTTAGTAATCAACCCTTGCTCTATCAACAACCAGAGTTCAGGCATACATGAACATTTTGATTTGCCATGAATAGGAAGAATCAACCCCAAAGTGAATGAGCAGAAGAAACCTCCATCTCTTCTTTTAGGATTGCTTTTCCTCTTTTCTCTAATAAATGTAGTCAAATAGACACCTCTCTCCAATTGCACCAAGCTGCAGGTATCTTCTGGTTACAATTAAATCACAAATGCTACGTGAATTAGAAAAACTAAGGCAAAACAAACCACTTGTGAAACTTGCCATTAGGATAAGACATAGTTTCCTTCATGGTAAGTCAATTTTGTGTAAGATAGAAAAAAACAGAACAAACCAAACAACCCTCTGTCATTCCAAAGATAAATGAGGAATGTAAAAAGAACCCACCCCAAACCCATAAATGACCTACTCTGTTCTAGTTCTGTTGTACTATTTTCACATTTTAGTGTATAAAATCCAATTAACTACAATGCATATGGAAATATAATTCATGTATGTGTGGTTTTATCTATAAACAAATTGAGATATGGATTGACTATGTTAGCCCAGTAAGGAAGCAAAAATCTCACCAGATCTATGACTCCAATCTTCTAAATTATTTAGGGTTAGGTTTGGTGGCATGTGACAGAAAATGAATAAATAAATAACAGTGGCTTTTAAAAAAAGATACAAGGTTGTCTTTTCCCTCCTGCAAATGAAGCCTGGTTTGGGGCTGGTTTGGCACCCCCGGTTCTTTCAGCTTATGTTAGACTATAAAATCAGAAAATTCTGAACTCTGAAAAGTATTTGGCACTAAGGTTTCTCAGAAAAAGGATTGTTGTATCAATAAATTTTCATTTAAAAGTCAGGGGTGCCTGGGTGGCTCAGTGGGTTAAGCGTCCAGCTCTTGATTTTGCCTCAGGTCATGATCTCATGGTTCATGAGATCGAGCCCCCTCTAAGGCTCTGCAAGACAGAGCAGAGGATGCTTGGGATTCTCTCTCTGCCTTCCCCCGACTCACGCTGCACACACACATCTGCGTGCATGCTTCTACTCTCAAAATTAATGAACTTTAAAAATAATATTACTAATATTATCTGTTATTTTACTATTCAAAATCTGTCCACCCCCCCTTCAAAGTATGCATGGTGGTGATCTAGGTGAAGCCTCTAACATCTTCTCAGACCAGCATTTCTCAAACATAGCATAATATCACACGTGGGTCACTGTCCTAATCATCATAGTCAGTCAAGGGGAGGCAGGGAGCCACCAGTAATGTGAGTATAAACCCCACAGTAGGTTTTGAAAATCTGTTGACTGAAAGCATATCTTCTTAAAAGGAGATCGGGGCATGAGAACAGAAATATCCCTGTGTTCCTGTGAGAGCATGTTAGGGATTCCCTTCAATTATTTCAAAGTAAACATCCTTTCTTAGAATAGGGAGCTGAGATGTTGCCAAAAGAGCTAAATTTTAATAATGTCAAAAAAAAAAAAAAAAGCCACCATAAGGTACATGGCTTTTAATTGGAACAAAATGTTTTCTTTCTTGAGGGTCTTGGAAGAGTTCAATGAAGCAGGTTGGAGAGGCCCTTATGAGACAACCATTTCCGGTGTCCAGTTTGAAGATTTCTGCTTCCTGCTTTGTAACGTTTCTATAGATTATCTCCAAACTTTTATTTAAATGTGCCAGAAGTATGACTCAGCCTGGCATTCAGATATAAAGTTTTGAAATATGACCAGCATGAAGAAAAACAGAGCAGGGCCAGGTGCTAAATGACAGGCCAAGCTGGTCTGTGATAATAGGGAAATTTTGAGAAACATGCAGACCTTCTTCAGAGACTCTTGGAAACACCAGAGAAAGTGCCTACTAAATGTCAGCCATTGCCTCAGTGATGGAAAGAAATAAAATGTTCTTAAGTGTCCCAGCTGAGATGAAAACTGAAAACACACCTTGACTGGATTTGATAAACTAGTTGGTGAGTGGCCCCTCTTGAGTCTCTGGACAGGAGTTGATTTGAAGACAAAACAATAAAAAGAATCAGATATCTGATTCTCTGCCTGGGCCCATCAATCAAAGGTTAGCCCCTGAGATGAAGAAGAAAAAAAATGTCCCCATTGCTACAGAAACACAAGGACCTTCTGGAAAGTTCAGCTGTGGTTGATACAAACATTTGAGGGCCTTGAAGAGTCTGAGACCCAGATACAACACCCAACACAATGGTATTGGCTGCATAAGGCCACCGGCAGGAAGATGGGACTTCATGGTGTCCTCACACAGAAGGTACTTCTGGATGCCCAAGAAATGTCAGGAAGAGACCCAGTCAGGAAAGTAATGGTTCTTCATCAGCCAGCAGAAGGCATATCAAGCTATTTACCTGGGCTCATTTGACACCTAGTATGACCCAGGTAATATAAAGGTCACCAAGGACGAAAGGTTCAGTCTGTAGTGGCCAGAAACACAGTCTCAAAGTGGAACAAACATGCAGATGATTACAACTTATTATGCAGAGATCAATATAAAACACTATGAGAACAGAGCAAAGTGCAATGAATGACATATATCATGTGAGACCAGACAAGGCCTCAAGGAGGAGACAGCATTTGAAAGTACAGATAAGGGAAGGGACTCCTGGGTGTCTCATTTGGTTAAGCGTCTCGCTCTTGATTTCCGCTCAGGTCATGATCTCACAGTTCCTGAGATCAAGTCCCATGTTAAGCCCCATGTTGGATTCTAGGTGAGCCTCCACTGTAAGCATGGAGCCTGCGTAGGATTCTCTCTCTTCTCTCTCTCTCTCTTAAAATCAGTAAGTAAATGTGAAAAACAAGGAGGAGAAAGGACAGATATGTGAAGAATAAAGGGAAGGTTTCCTGACTAGGCAAAAAGGTGTACCGGGGCACAGAGGTCACAGAGCCTGAAAGCAGCTGGAAGAATTCACTGTGGCAAGGACTGAGGTGGCCTTGGGGAGGGTTAGTGAGTGATTTTCATCAGATAATCCTCAGGATTCCCAATGCAATTTAGGAAGAGAACTACTGTGACGGTGCAGTGAAAATGCTAGAGAGATCCTGGAAGGGACAGAAGTCAGAAAATGATCCCAAGGTACTAGGAAGTGTAGGACCCGAACTAAGGTTGCTTTCCTTCTTTTAAGACACAAAATATAGACAATTTCCTTGATTATACCCCCCACCACTAGCACTACCATCCCCTTCTCCTACACCTTAAAAATATTTGCTTTCCAAAACCATAGTGAGACATCACTTTACATCCATCAGAATGGCCAAAATCAAAGAGACAAGAAACCTAAGTGTTGGTGAGGATGTAGAGAAAAAGGGACCCTCGTGCACTGTTGCTGGGAATGTAAATTGGTGCAGCCACTGTGGAAATCAGTATGGAGGTTCCTCAAAAAATTAAAAGTAGAACTACCATATGATGCAGTAATTCTACTACTGGGTATTTACCCCAAGAAAATGAAAACACTAATTTGAAAACATATATGTGCCCTTATGTTTAGTGAGCTTTATTTGTGATAGTCAAGATATGGAAGCAACCCAAGGTTTCTTCAATAGAGGAATGGATAAAGAATGGATAGATGTGGAGCGCCTGGGTGGCTCAGTCGGTTAAGCGTCTGACTTCTGTTCACATCATGGTCTCATGGCTTGTGGGTTCAAGCCCCACGTCGGGCTCTGTGTTAACAGCCCAGAGCCTGGAGCCTGCTTCAGATTCTGTGTCTTCCTCTCTCTCTGCCCTTCTCCCCGCCACCCCATGCTTGCTCTCTCTCTCTCTCTCTCTCAAATATAAATAAACATTAAAAAAATTTAAAGAATGGATAGATGAATGGATAAGGAGTAAAATGGAATATTACTTAGCCATAAAAAAAGAATGGACTCTTGCCACTTGCAACAACATGGATGGACCTACAGAGTATAGTGCTGAGTGAAGTAAGTGAGAGAGAGGGAGAAATACCATATGATTTCATTCACATGTAGAGTTTAAGAAACAAAACAAGTGGATTAATAAAGAAAAAAAAAGACAAACACTCAAGTACAAAGTACAAACTGGTGGTTACCAGAGAGGAGGTGGGGGTGTGAAATAGATAAAGGGCATTAAAAGGTGCAAACTCCTGTTACACACTTCCCTTACAAAGAGTACAATTTAGGGATTATAGTAAGTAAGATTGTAATAATGTTGTTCGGTGACAAATGGTGACCACACTTATGAAAATGAGCACTAAGTAATGTAAAGCATTGTTGAATCACTATATTGTACACCTGAAGCTAATATAACACTTTATGATAATTATACTTCAAAAATAAAATAAGTAAAATAAAATAAAATAATAAAACAATTATTTGCTTTCCTGAATTTGAAATATATTATGCAAACAATCTGCCCTAGCAATCTATCATTTTGGTGAAGGTTTAGAGATATGGGTAGGAGGCATGTAGGGGCTGGAAGCTAACCCCAGTGTAGAGATCTTCTTTCAGATTAAGTTTTCTGTTGAAAGACCATTTAAAGAAACTGAAAATCATGGTAAGGAAGAGTGTTTTACTTAACAGTTTTAAGTTTCCGATGGGCCTTCCTGAGTCATCAACTGACTCATTCCACCTGCTCAATTTTATTATTAATTCAAATTTTTAAAAAACCTTCATAACAATAGAGTCAGAATTATGCTACATGTTTTGATTTCTTTCCTCCCATTGCATAATTCTCTCGTTTTGCCCACATTTTGGCAGTTTCTCTCACTATGCATGCAACAAGGAGAAACATTCTTTTAAAAATATTTCCAACCCCCTCACATTCACAAGAAATCGTTTTAGCTCTACCTTTGTTTCAGCTCTTATATAAGATCCATTGCTGTCTAATATTAGACCATCATATTATATGTACTTTACTTCTAATGCCTGGTGGGAGTTTCAAAGTTCCCAGATTTGAGTTCTTCTCTGAAGCCTCCCTTCCCCCTACACCCACCAAAAAAAAAAAAAAAAAAAAAAGGATTTGGCAATGTTGTACTGTGAATGATTAAGTCCAGTTTAATTATTTGTTAGATGCTGGTTTCTTTTGTTTCTTTTTTTTTTTTAAGTCACAATTTGGTCACTTTGAAAGGGAATATGTTTGTTGTAATTATTCATGTAAGTGAGAACGAATGTGTGTGTGTGTGTGTGCACGCACGCACGCATGCATGTGCCATACACTTAGAGCTTGGGTGGCTGATTAATGCCTGTGATTGAGAAAGGAGAAGCAAGAAGCCCAAGCTGCCCTCCCCCATCCTCCAGGTGTGAACTCCGGAAATAGCTAAAGTAGCTAGAAACAATCCCAAGCTGCAGAGACATTCCACCTGAGTGAATGTTCTCTCTTACCCTTCCATATTTGAATGAAATTTGTCCAGACACTGAACACTGGCTACTACATTGGAGCCAAAAAATGTGAAGTAATCTTTGTCACTAATTTGGCCATGCCCATAGCAAATTGTCATGGTGAAAACAGGGTTTAAGATGAACTTTGAAGTGAGATCATGGCTCTAAGAAAGTGGATCTGATTTTTTTTTCATGTGGGTGAACAGAAGAGAAGTGAAGAACGGGAAGGTGGAGGGAAGCTGAGAAAGAAAAGAGGCAGGTTCTTTCCTCCTTGGTGTGTTGAGTTTCATGAAGCTGGCACTCCTCAAGCACCATGATGACCAGTCTTGCCATTTGCACTGGAAACCACTAGCCCTCCCGTCCACACTAAGCATTCTCGCCCCTCAGCCCACAAGAATATACAGTGGCAGGCAAGCCGAAAATAACAAACTTTTTAAACATGCGAGTTTCTCTTCCACAAAGTTCTAGTCTATACCAATTTATTTCAACATGGTTTTACAGTATCCTCAACATTTCTGATCCAATGAAAACCTTGTGCCTCAGCTTTCAATTGTGGTGTGGCTGACGCAGGAGTACCAGAGAAACAAAGAACATCTTTGGTAGAAAATCTTGGGAAAGATAAATAAAGATGAGGAAAAAGTAAACTCATGCTTAGAACTGCACTCGAGTGTGAGCCCTGGGAGAGAAAGACCCAACAGGGCAGAGAACAGAAGCCTTCTTCCCAGCTCAAGTATTCAGCCACCCTGGATCTTAGGAGAATCTCAGAGGTCGGAGGACCCAAGGGGCAGGACTGGGAAAATATCCCAAGAATGTCACACAGGCATTGAGTGTCTTGTAAAAGGACTGGATAGAAACAAACTAACAGGCAAGCACATCTTAATGCATATATCTTGGCAAAAAAAAAAAAAAAAAAATAGAAGAAGCAGCAGCAGCAGCAGCAAACTTGGATTTTCTTCAAAAATCCGGATAAATGTCTGGCAGGCAGATGAGACACGTGGAACAGAAAACATTCATACGAACTGGTATTTTTGTCATTTTACATGTGAGGAAACTGAGGTTGAGAAAAGTTAGGACACAGAATCACCCACCTGCTGTGTGTGTAAAATGACACGTAGGTTGTCTTTCCTTAGTGTGCTGTCTTTACTCAAGAGGAAACAACAGTCTCTGTGAGGATTTTCATCAACATGCGACCGATCGTGGTTCTTTTAATTTTATTTTCGGTGCAAGACATACCATCCTCATCCTGTGACTTCTCTTCCTAGACCCAGATTTGGGGAGGGACCACGCTTCACTCCATTTTGAACCAAAAACAACTCCATTAAAGGTGTATATTTATTGATAATATATTCTCTTCATCTTGGTCTTGATCTTCAAGAGAGTTCCTAGAAGCAAGGAGAGCAACAATTATTATTTCCAATATCGAGATAAGGCAGCTGAAACTTGAAGGGGGGTGGTGACTGCTTAAGATGATGTAATTTATAGAGAATGGTCAGAAGCGCAAATCCCGGTTCTCTGTTGGCTTGCTTGTTTCAGAATCTATGGTCTCTGTTCTGTATGTCTAATGATTCATTTACAGTGTGATTTACAGAAATACAAACCTGTGGAAAAGTCAGGGACTTCACTAATGAATTTCCATATGTACTTCATTCCTGCTGAATATAACTCTGCCTATGTTTTTCTTTCCCTTTCTGTGTTTTTCCCCCTGCATCTATAATTGATGTCTTTGAACTTTAAGAAAGATGCTCCAGGGGGAACTACGACAAGCTTAAGGATATCAGGAAACTTTGTACAAAAACCCCTTTGGCATCTCATCCAGCCTTGAGTTTCTCTTCTAACAGGGCGATCTTTTATTGCCTATTAGGTAAAAAGACAAATGAATACATTTAGCCTTAATAGCATGCCTTTTCAACGCGAATGCCTCTGCCATTTCTCTTCTCTCCTTTGTTTTCCCATCAGAATAAAACATTCATCCATTTATTCAGAAATGTATATTGAGTGCATTTTATTTGCAAGGCACTAGGGGACAGTCGATAGTATGACAATGAAGCTAGGTGTACCTAAGCTAAATCGCAAGGCTGTGCCTTGAGTCCAGCTTGTTTGGTTTGAGTCCTACATTAGGTAATAATTAGGACTAAGCCCTAAGCTGATCTTCTGGGATCAGATAGATAGATCTTCTGGGAAAGCCCAAAGCTGAAAATTTAGGAGGTATCCTCCAGCCGTGGGCAAAGGCAAAATATTTGCTATGAGAACATAAGCTAGCATCTATTAATCTAGAAACAAATATGGAGGTAGATGAAAAAAACTAGAATTTAAACCAGGCAAGGTATGAAGACGAAATATCAGGTAAACAAGAGAACCGAGTCCAAGGACCAGTCTGTCTAAGCCAAGACCTCAGTGCCTGGAAAGCCCCATGGCCCAAGAGTAGCTTGCAGGCAGGCAGGTACATGTTAGGATCATAGCGCCTGGAACATTCCACAATGCTATGTCATTTGCTGTGATGCTCCAGGCCCTGCAGCCTGCGGGGTATGGCTGGTATGGTGGATGAACTCAGGTAAAACTTTCCTGTTCTCAGCTGAGCCATTTTGGGAACAGATAAGAGTATTTGGGAATACTGTTGACCCAAATACAAGCCTTCTCAGCTAATATAGGAAATCCTTGTAATGGTCAAGGAAGGGGCAACAAGAGCTTTGGTCAATAAAGCCAAGGTTATTATTTCTCAAGGTGGAGAATGGCATTCCTGCTTGCTCTCTGTTCGCTGTTCCCATGCCAACCCAGATAAGGAGCATTACCTCTTTGCCTTGATTCCCCAAAGACTTGGAGAGATGGAAGGGAATGAAATAGTAACACCATGAAGTAGCAACTTAAAATTAAATGTTAGACATTCCTAGCCTTTTTAATTCCTTCCAGTCATCACCACTAATAGAAATTTCTCTGGGTGCCTGGGTGGCTTAGTCAGTCAAGCATCTGACTCTTGATTTCAGCTCAGGTCATGTTCTCATGGTTCTTGGGATGGAGCCCCGAGTCGGGCTCTGTGTTGACAGTATGGAAGCTACTTGGGCTTCTCTCTCTCCCTCTCTCTGCCCCTCCCCCACTCACATTCACTTTCTAAAAAAAAATAAGTAAATATTTTTTTTTTTTTAAAGAATTTCCCACTGGCTAAATGCCTCCTTAGAGTGCCAGAAAGCCCCTCTCCTTCCCAGTCTCCTCACCCCTTTCATACTCTGGCCTCCCAACACAGAGGCACATTCATTTCTCATGAAGAGAACTTCCGTTACCTTTCGGGTTCACTGCTTCACTCCAATCCAATCACTTGAGCATTCAAATCCTGCACCAAAATTCGACCAACATACTTTGTTTAAACAAAAGGATATCTAGACTAAGGCTAAACTATGTTACTCCTTTTGGGGCTAAAGCAGTTAAAGTTGCCTTTAATAGCCTTCTTTTTTCTTTTTTAGTACAAATGTTTCACTATCCATTTGCTTTACAATTGCAAAAGAAGGTTAGAATACAAGAGATAAAATGAAAAAATTTTAAGTGTGTGTACATAGAGGTGTGTGTATGTGCGTGTGCATGTGCATATAAATATAGATATAATTAGCTCATAAAGCAGAAAAACTGATTGCTTAGCTTTGTGGTGTGTGGTTCTGGGGTCAGAATACGACTAGAATCAAGACCTATTAAATCCTGAATGTGATTGATGAAGATTGAGGTCATTGTCATATTTGCCTGTGGCCAGAACTCCTAAGTCTGAGGCAACATTGAATCAGTGATTAGAGGCTAGGAAGGAGGCTGACCTTAAATAAGTTTAGAATTAAGTACTCAGACTGAGTTTGGGGTCAACTCCATGCTCACTGTAAAACAGGAGAATCAGAACAGCATAATTAATTGGAAATAAAGTATAATGGCATTGGCTAAGTAACATCACTTTTTGCCAGGCAGCCGTCGGCAGAACACTCTTGGATTTAATTATAATAAATAACCAATATAAAGTAGATGTGATTTAAAACACATATCACTGAGGATACATATTTGTTGAAATATGTCTCCTTTAATCATACGTAGAATCTTAAATGAATTCATTTCAGAAATCCCATATAAAGGTAAATTCCTAATCAATGTGTATTATTATACATTTTTAAGTCATAATGCAATTTGATAAACTTGCAAATTACTTCTGCAGTAGTAATTTTAGAAAAGTGAGTGATAAGCTGGTAATTTTATTTACTAAAGCTCATTTAAGCAAATACTTATGAATCCATTAAGGGGTGAATCATCTTCCATTCAACAAGTTAATAGTGAGTACTTAGGACATGTGTTTACCAGGGTAAATTAGGAGAAAAACACCACCAAGCAGAGCAGACATTTAAATAATCTTATTTAATTAAAATAAGTTATGTACACCGGGTCTTTTTTCTCACAAGCTTATAATTACATTAATAGAAAAGCATCTGTACTTTTTCCATTTGAACCATTTTAATTACAGAATTTGAAGAGGTGGACATTCTGAACAAAGTTTACATTATTGTAGCCCTATCAACTCAGGAAACTTTAAATATTGGGTTATGCAAACAGTTCAGTCCAACTTCCTTCCTATGTGTTTTTAACAACTGTGAAAGAAAGATAAGCTGCCCTGTTTTTCAGTTCACAGATGATTTTAAAGTTTAGAAGAAATACATTTGAAAAGACTTCAACCATGATAATAATGAGGTTAAATTTAAAATAACTAAAGACCATTTAATTTTTTTAGTGATAAACTTGATGACCACAACAGGAAGTGACTCTGGTACAATTCCTGACAGAGTCTGTATCCAATGATAGACCATCGAGATTTACTAAAATATTATATTCTTTTAGAAATTCCTCTTACCAAAAAAAAAAAAAAAGAAAGAAAGAAAAAGCCAAGGCAAGATAAAAATATGTATGTACAAATATGCATTGCAATATTAATGCAAAAGGGAAAAAATGGGGAAAAACTTCAGCACCAAAGATAAAAAGCATTCACTTATGTATCTTTTATTTGCTGACGTATTATCAGGTAGGTTAAATAATAACCAAAGTTTTCATAATGGTATGGAGAAATCCTTATTGCACAATGAATATTGAAAACATTGGGGCACCTCGGTGGATCAGTTAAGCATCAGACTCTTGATTTTGGCTTGGGTCATGATCTCACAGTCCTGAGGTTGAGCCCCGCATCAGGCTCCACCCCGTGTGTGAAGCCTGCTTAAGATTCTCTCCCTTCCTCTCCCTCTGCCTGCCCCCAACTCTCTCTGTCTCAATAAAATAAAATTAAATTAAATTAAATTAAGTAAAATAAAGTAAAATAACTGAAAACATCAACTATACAATCACTTCCATGTTATTATTATAACAACTACAGACAAGTAATGGAAAAGCAAGTTTAGAAGAAAGAAGAAAAGAGCTCTGCTATAAAAAGTCTATCATCATAACTTTTCTACCCTAATCACAAGCCCCTCAAGTGTGGAATTTATCTGCCCGTTATTACAGCAGAAATATTTGCTGGTAGAGTAGATGCTGTTTGGAGGAGGAAATAAAAGAATTACATGCATGTGTTAGAGGAAAAAGAAAAAAATGCACAGGGAAAACATTTTTCTTGATTTATTCTCAAGATTAGGACAGAGGACAAAATATGAGCTAAGCAGATACATATATTGTTATGGTTGGATGGTGCCCCCCCCCTCGAAAGATAGGTTCAAGGTCTAGTCCCCAGTACCCATGAATGTGACTACTTGGAATTAGTCTTTACAGGTATAATCATATTAAAATGAGGTCATACTGGATTAGGGTGGTTCTTAATCCAATGCCTGGTGTCCTCATAAGCCACCAGGTAAGGATGGAGACTGACTTGGTGTGATGCATCTACAAGCCAGGGGGACAGCAAGGATTGTGGCCAACCACCAGAAGCTGTGCAGAAGCAACAATGGATTGGATTCTTCTCTAGAGCCTTAAGAGAGAGCACCGTCTGAAGACACCTTGACATTAGTCTTCCAGCCTCAAGGACTGTGAAAAAATAAATCCCTCTTGTTTTAAGCCACCCAATTTGTGGAATTTTTTTTCCAGCATCCCTGGGAAACTTAACACCTACATAACCAAGGTGTTAATATCCAGGTACAATCTATTCTACAGTTTTAATTTCTGATTATTAACACTTCTGGGACAAGAAATGAAATATTATTCTTCCTGTATTATATGAACAGTCCTTGCTAAACTCTTTAAAAGTTAGGGGCAAGAGTTAGAGTCATTTGGGGACCACATTGGGAGCCCCATATGCCCTTAAGGGTGCTGATGGGGGCCGAAAAAGACTGGATCCCAACACTGAATCCACCATTCACACTGATGACCTCTGGCACATCCCACCCTCTCTGTGCTTGTTTCTTGCTTTGTAAAATGGTGATAATAATGGTCTCATTGGGCTATTGTGAGAACTACATTAGCTAATAAATGTAAAGCAATTAGAACAGTAGCTGGCCCATTATAAGCATTCAATAAATGTTAGCTATAATTATCATGTCTGACTAAACATTTTGGTTCCATTCCCATTTTAGAATTACAAAAATTTCACACGCCTATTTTTAGAATGCATATATCAGTTTGTAAATTACTTATAGATCACTGTATCAACGCCTCTGCCTTCCGACTCCATCATTCCCACCAAACTGGCTTGCATAACCTCAGAAGCCCTGCTCTTAGGGCCAGGGGGAGTGGGCAGGAAAGGGAAGAAAGGGAATAAAATAAAAAGATTCCTGGTTTGCATCCCTATGGTTGGCTTTGAAATTCTATGAAGCCCCGCCAGGAGGCATCACAAAGGATGAGAACCTTGGTCCAGGTGATTTAACCACTGCTTCCTCTGCTGTCAGTGTAGGAGTTATGGCATTGGTCTTAGATCTTCTCTCTCTGATGCATCATGAAGGGAGAACGATCCAGAAAGCTGTGCTACCCTGGAACCATAATTTTGTGTGTGCCATGATGCTCTCTGCACAACAGCACTTTCAGGCATCATCAGAGTGGCTCCACACAGCCCCATACCAGTGAAGGGGTGTGCTATTTTGGGGACAGTTCAGGAAAATAGATTGAGGATGAGTCCTGTCTTGCCCTCACTTTGCATGATGCTCACACACTAGCATCTGCTGATAGTTGTCACTATCCTGTTCTTAACAGCTTCCTGGAGATCTTAAATATTTATTGTCACCGTCACCACTTTGCCCATCTCTCTAGTATTTCTACTGCAATCCCCAAGGCCTCCTTCTTTTATCTTACCTAATAGGACAATATGAGAGTGAGCCTCCAGCTAACAAAAGGCCGTAGGTGAACAGCTCTCTCCGCAGGGAGTGCAGCACTATTCAGTGTCAGAGATTTTGAAAGAATAGCTCATATTTCTGAAGGCCAAATCCAAAATTTACTCCCGTTGAGAAACTAATTAGCTATTTAAATGCCCTGACTAATCTTCTAAGCTTTCTCTTACAAATTAAGTATAAAATAAGATTGCCCTGATAACTTGTATACTGTGCATTTTTTTTAAACATGTACAGTTTGTAATCATATGCAGGTGTAGTATCCAAATGGGATTTAGTCTTGGGGACTAGTCAGGGCTCATAGCCACCCAAAAAATAAACGCAGGAGGGAAGCAAGCTTGACAGATACCTGTATTGTCACTAGAACCGAGAAAGGGGTCTTTGTAGAGAAATGGGGGACACTGCAAGTCATATTGTGAACGGTGTTGGTGCTGACATGTTGCTGGCACCCAAAAGAAATAGCTTTTATTGGATGTCAGCTTAAGAAAAAGAAAAGAAAGGAAATGGGGGGAAATATTAGCTGAATGAGTACAAGGGAAAAGATCAATAACTCCCTCTGATGTTTTTTTGGCAAATTGGCCAAGAAAGGACTGAAGTCTTTACTGGCTGACAATCCTGGCTTCTTTCCCAAATAGAAATGTTGCAGCCAGAAAATACACTTAGCGAATTTAGTGAGACAATTAGTTTGGGAGTATGTATTAAAAGGCAAAGCACAGACTCACAAATTGACTGTCATCAAGGCGCCTAGGTCTACCCAGACATCATGCGTTGGTAATGGGTGTATGTCACCTGGGTTGGGCTGCTCAGCTGGTGAGGACCCAGGAATCCTAACACCTGTGCACTCAGCACCTAGCATGGGTAGTGTGACCAGGTAATTTGTTGTGCAAATTCAAACATTTGAGCAATGAGCAGAGGTGCTATTAATAATCATGCAGGGCCATAGGTGCAATCTGGACTGTCCCAGGCAGGGCAAGGTGTATTGACAGCCTAAGAAGAACACTTTTTTCAAAAATATATAGACTTTCTAGGTTTACTTATTTATTTTGAGAGAGAGAAAGAGAATGCATGAGTGGGAGAGGGGCAGGAAGAGTGGGGGAGAGAGAATCCCAAGCAGGCTCCACCCCAGCAGCACTGAGCCCATTGCCAGTCTTGAAATCAGAAACCACAAGATCATGACCTGAGCAGAAACCAAGAGTGGACACTTGGTCAACTAAGCCACCCAGGTTCCCCATAACATTCAACTGTCCCAGAATTCCATGGACTTGTAGTCATAGACCAGGATCCTTGATTCAGATAGTTAGCTGTTTTATAATAGGAGCTGTCACTTACAAGAAGCCATAGTCAAAAGGGGAAGATAACTTGAGTTATATTTGTCAGTTCTGCTGGAAAAATTACCTCAAACCACTTTCCCACCTGGCCAAAATCCTTCTGCAGTTTCTATACGTCTACTTTCCATTCAGTCAAGGAGATTTTAACCCACAGTTTTCATTATGGATGAAATAGGGACAGGTGGGCATCATTGCTATTAATTGAAATGCAAACATGATTGAATAAAAGCAACCCAGCGGTGTTTATTTTCATTAAGTTGTGGCATCCAGCAGTTTGAAAAGGTGGGGGAGAACCAGGTAGAGTCACAAAGTTCTGGTTTGCTCCCAAATGTGGGAGATCAGTCAGTTGTACACATCACTTTTGTTCTTTCACTTTTCATTGTTTTCATTTTTGTAAAACTACTTTTTTATTACCATAGAGATGTAAGTTTCCTTCTCCCCCATATCTATGGCTTTTTCTTCCACCCCAAACCACCCAGGTAGTTCATTTTTGAACTATAATAGATGTGCGTTTGTTTTTATTAAGTTTTGAATCAAGCCATGAAAACAAACAATAAATGAGCTAAGACACTTATGGAATTTCACTCACTGTCTAGAATATGGAAAAAAATGTCATTTAGCAGCCAGGGCTTTTTGACCAAAACTTTTTTTTAATGTTTTTATTTTATTTTTGAGAGAAAGGGAGAGAGAGAGAGAGAGCAAGTGAGCACTAGCAGGGGAGGGGCAGAGAGAGAGGGAGACACAGAATCTGAAGCAGGCTCCAGGCTCTGAGGTGTCAGAAGAGAGCTGGACACAGGGCCTGAACTCATGAACAGTGAGGTTATGACCTGAGCTGAAGTCAGACGCTTAACTGACTGAGCCATCCTGGTGCCCCTAAGTAAAACTTTTAATTTAGCCTGAGTGCTATCCCACAGGAACTGAGAGTTCCAACATCTTGTGATGCAGTTGCCACAGAATCCTAATGCATCATGTTAAGTGCTGCTAGGGTGATGTGTATAATATGTTTTACTTTCACAGCACTATCCCAGATCGGGGCCCATGTGCATTTATAAGAATTTTGTGAGAAGTCATAAAGAGAGTGTATTTATGACCAATTAGCAGATTAGGAAACTGAGGCAGAGGGAGAAAGCTGGTTACCTGGAGCCACACAGTTGATTAGAGATGAGCCTCGCAGTGAGTGTACCAGTGGACATTGAGGTGTCCAACTTTCACACTGCCCCACTTTTTAAAAGAATGTCTTAACTCAATCAGAATGTTAAGGTTTGTCACCTTGTAATTCATACTCATTCAATTTCTCAAGGAATCTTCTTTTGATGTTTGGTCTCTGGAACATACAGCGTATAATTACAAGGAACAAAATCATAGAATTGTGGGCTTCTTAAAGTAAGCCTTGTCTGCTACTCAACCCAAAAATGTAACCCACCTTTGGAACTCAAATATGAGAGCACTTATAACTGTTCCATGGACCTTATCAAATTCAAAATCTTAAAATTCTTAACAAGCAACATTTTCATAATCACATTACCTCAACCAAACTTAAGGAAAAACAATATGGACCATAATGTATACATGATTCAGAGATTCACTTTATGAAAACTTGAAGTCTCTCCAAATGTTTGGTTCCACATTTTCAACATCGCCAGTAGAGTGGCAACCCCAGAAAATTTGATATAAATTATTGGAATAGTGATAAATATTTTCAAAAACACTCAAGAGATGATGATCATACAATGAATCGTCCAAATCGGCACACAGAGCATCAGGACAAGAGGGCTAAGCCGGGACCACAGACATAAACTGGGACTCTCCACTTGCCTGTGGGGATATGTTATCACTCTTGCTGAAGGTGAAAGGAAGTTCGAGCAGAGATTTGTAAGTATCCCATTGACATAGCACAGATTTGAGTAGGGGGATGCTGTGAATGTTCTTTTCTAACTGTGACTTGCAAAACTCAAAGACTGATCTTTTTTGGTGATTAACAGCGCACAGTAAAAGAACTTAAAAGAGCAAAAATAATATTTTTCCCAATCATTTTAAAAACAACAACAACAACAACAATAAAAACCAGTTGGGGTAGGGAGCTGGGGGAAAGAACAAAAAAGAAAACATCTTTCTTGACCTCAAAGGAGATGGTCTTCAGAGATGGAAAACTGGAGGAACCATCTAAGACCAGGTCTGAAGCCTCGTGGGATGTGGGAAGCGATGGGTGTAAGGTTTCTAACACAAGAAGCCTACTGAGGTTTGGAGAGTAAGCTCTGAGGCTAGGCCTCCTTTATTTTTTTTTAATTTTTTAATGTTTATTTATTTTTGAGAGAGAGACAAAGCGTGAGAGGGGACGGGCAGAGAAAGAGGTAGACACAGAATCCAAAATGGGCTATAGGCTCTGAGTTGTCACGGGTCGGACACGGGGCTCAAACTCATCAACCTTGAGATCATGACCTGAGCCAAAGTTGGATGCTTAACCGACTGAGCCACCCAGCCTCCCTTACTTTTTTTTTTTTTTTTTATGTTTGCTTTTAAGAGACAGAGACAGAGAGTGAGCAGGGGACGGGCAGAGAGAGAAAGGGAGACACAGAATTTGAAGCAGGCCAGACCTCTTTGTCTAAGGTTCTTTGTTTTTTCCATTTTTGTGTGTGGGCCCTTTGTACTTTGTGGTTCCAGCCAGCAAACTTGTGTAAGAGAAAACAGTGTAAGAGAAAAACTTACACTGTGTTTTTAGTTGCAGTGACAGCTGTGTTTTAGCAAACAGTTCCCCAGTAGATGGGCTGCGAGCTGATGGGGCAGGTTCAGTGGAGTCTAGAATCATCATCTGAATGAACCCAGCTTTGGGATCTCATAGGGACCTCATGAAGCCATCCTTACTGTTCGGCTACACAATTCGTGGACACTGCTAGAAAGAATGTTCTGTTGCCATTTACCTGAAAAAGTTAAAACCATCCAGGATACTGCCTATTGAAACGGAAAAGGCAGCCCTGAGCCCCCTTGTTTCGTTCTTGATTCCTGGCACTAACTTCGTGATCCTGCAGGGATGTTCTCGTTAGGACTTGTTGCTTCCACATTCAATGTTATTAGTGGCAAACCATTAGGCCAACAGTTATGCCCTGTTCTTTTGTTCTTGAAGGAAACATCTGTTCTTTTGTCAGGGAGCACATGCCAAAATTCTCTGTGATTATAAGCAGAGGGCTCTTCAGGGAGTAGTCAGTGCATCAGACTGCCTGGAGCACAGACCTTGAAAACTTCCTGCACTCCTGTCCCTGCAGACGCTGGATGCCAGAGAATTGCTAGCTGGTGGCTATGGGACCCTCACTGAGAGGCCCCAAAGCATCCGTGTTGGAGGAGGAGGAAGACAAGTGGGGGCATGAGGGGTGGAGAGAGATCGGGGGTTAATTAGTGATGAAGCTGCATTAAAAACGTATCTATATATTCAGCAAGAGCATCTAGGCCACTTGTGTGGCTCTGAATCCGCTAAGCACGTGCCTCTGGTGTTCCAGCCTACGTGTGGCTCATGACTAAGGGAAGAAAGGAGCGTGAGACAAGAACACACTGGGGACTGAGCTGAAAGTGACCAAAAGAACCACTTAGGAGTTCTAGAGTTCTGACCTTCCCCTTCCCTCAAGGTGCAATGCCTGTGTCTGATTCTTGGCTTTCAAGGCCCCACAGACAAACTTAGGACCCTTGATGCCTGGATCTGAATTTAGGTTCTACCCATTCTACCTCTCTAGTCCTAGAGGACTTACAAGCTCTCTGAGCCTCGGTTTATTTATAGTAAGATGGACACAGTCATGGTATGTGTGACATGAATCAACTAACATATGTAAAGCACCTCTATTACAAAATAATAAAGGCATAAAATCGTGAATATCTTAAGAAGTTAAAAAGAAGAGATTATTAAGCCCATAAAAAGCAGAAGCAAAGAAATGATCAAGATTAGAGTAAAAATAAAGTGAAGTAAAATCAAACCAAAAAAACCCAGGAAATTTTGTTCTTTGAAAAAATAAAGTTGACAAACATCTGGCTAGATTTAGAAAGGGGGGGAGGGAGTGCACACACGAGTTACCAAAATCAAGAATTAAAGAGGAGCTATCACTAAAATTCTTGCAGGCATTAGAAGGTTCAAAAGCAAATATCATGAATAGTACTACAAGTAAATTTAATAATTTAATTGAAATTATTTCCCTAAAAACCACAATGTAAGAAAATTGACTGCAGAAGAAATACAAAAATTAAGTAGCCATATGTCTATTAAAGAGACTGAATTCACAATGAAAATAATTTCACAAA
The DNA here is from genome assembly GCF_003009895.1 of Hyaena hyaena. Lineage (NCBI taxonomy): Eukaryota > Metazoa > Chordata > Mammalia > Carnivora > Hyaenidae > Hyaena > Hyaena hyaena. The sequence continues at coordinate 1,202,202 of NW_024080714.1, read as the reverse complement.
GAAAATGTTAGGCTTAATTGGTTTCCATGCTAAATTCTATGAGACATTTAAGAAATGGATAATACCAATCTTTAAACAAAAACACTTTCAGAAACTAGAGGAGGAACAATTATCTCCCAATTCTTATGAGTCTGGCATTACACTGCCACCAAAATGAACACTGTGATATTTTCATGTAAAGAAAGCTAGAGATAAAAATCCCTTGTGGATATATATGCAAAATCATCAACATAGTATTAGCAAACAGAATTCAACAATTTATACATAGAATATCGCAACATAACCAGGTACAGCTTATCCAAGGAAAGCAAGGTTGGCCCAACACTTGAGGATCAAGCAATATAATTTACCACATTAACAGAATAAAGAAGAAAAGCCATTTATGTGTTTCAATAGATGCAAAGGTTGTATTTTAGAAAATTCAACAGCCATTCATAATAAAATGTCTCAGCAAACTAGAAATAGAAGAAAATTTCCTCATCCAGATATAAGGTATCTTTGGAAAACCAACAGTAATGTGTATTTAATGATGAAAAAATAAATGCTTTCCCCCAAAGATTGAAGACAAAGAGGTCTGTTTTCACCACTTACCACTATTATGTAATATTTTACGGAAGTCCTTACGCAGTAAGAATAAGAAATACGAGGTACAAAATTAGAAAGGAAGAATTTTATTTGCAGAAGATGCAATTGTCTATAAAGAAAATTGTAAGGAATCTACACAAAAGAGGTGCAGAAATTGCCAAATGAATTTAATAAGGTCACAAGTCAGGTAAATTCACAAAAAACAAATGCATTACTATACACCAGCAGTATACAATGCAACTGAAATTGTTTTAATGATAAAATTCATACTAGCATCAAAAATTTAAAAAACATGTGCTCAGGAATAAATTTAACAAAAGACGTAAAAGATCTATGTACTAAAAACTACCAAGTATTAATGAGGAAAGTAAAGAATATAAATAAATAGAACAATATATCATGTTCATAAATTGGAAAACTCAATTTTATTATGATAAGCATTCTCCCCTAATTGATCTCATCTTCAAGGTAAGTTTGTTAAAATCCCATTGACCGTTTTGTAAACATTAACAAGGTATTTGAAAATGCATTTGGATAAGCAAAGGACATAAAATATAGCAAAACAATTTCTGAAAAGAAGATCAAAATTGGAGGACATTCACTAAATAAGTTCTAGACTTACTGTAAATCCATAGCCATCAAGACAATGTGGATTGGTATAAGGATAGACACGAAATGAAACAGAATGGGTTCCAGAAATAGAACCAAACTCATATGGTCAATTAATTTTTGACAAAAATATCAATGCACTTCAATGAAGAAAGTGTAGGCTTTTCAACAGGTAGTGCTGAACAGGTGGGCATCAGTATGGAAATAAATGAATCTAGGACCCCATCTCACACTATATACAAAAATTTATTTGAAATGTATTAAAGAACTCAACATAAAACCTAAAATTGTAAAGCTTTTAGAAAAACATACAAGAGAAAAATCTTTACAATCTTGGAACAGGCAAAGATTTCTTAGGACATAAAAATATTAAATATTAAAGGAAAAGCCAAAAATTATGCTCATCAAAATTTAAACTTCTGTTGCTCAAAGGATACAATTAAGAAAATGGAAAGGTAATCCACAGACTGGAAATATGCTTAGATGATGAATGAGTGATAGAAAGGATACTCCTTTGTGACAAATATATCTTGTCTCCCATAATTCTTACCCCTCATATCGATGTTACAGGGGTCATGGGTATGGATAAACCAATAAACTGAATATCAACTGGGTGTCAGTATCAGTTAGAGAAATGGAAACAAAAGGTCTAGACCTACATCTGGCAGGAACAGAGAACACAGGTATTAAAAAATACCTCTGCTAGAGGTAAATTTTTTAAAATTCTCTGCTAGATGGGCAAAATGGTGTCACTAGTACCATATAGTACAATCCGACCGTAATCAGCTTTGTTAGAATAAAATTCTGCTTGGTGTTTATCTGATTCAGCCCATCTTCAGTAGCAGAATCTAGACATTATGTATAGCAACGATTGACAGGATTCTTGTAATCAAACATTTTCTTTTTTTGCTTTGTTTTTACATTTTTCAAGTACCTAACATTGATCTGAGCATTTGAAAAGTACTAGCTCATTTAACACAATGACCCTATGAGGTAGATGTGATCTCAAGTACAGCAGTATCAACATCGTCTGAGAATTGGTAAAAAATGCAAATTCTCAGGCCCCACCCCAGGGGGACCTGAATCAGAAACTGTGGGTCCCAGCACTTAGGGTTATGAAGAGCCACCCAGATGATTTTGGTAAGATTACTGCTTGAGAATCACTGGTCAATAGTATTGGCTTTTTGCTTAAACGCTGTGTTCACTCTTAGCATCTATTATGTGCTTTATCAAACTTCAATCTTTAAGGCAGTGAGCCTTTAACTTTCAAGCTGAAGTGACATTTCCTTTTCTTTTAATTTTGCCAAAGCTGGTTCTGGCTGGTGACACCAAAACTAGTGAAGTTTGGTTTACTGTGGCTACATTCACATTCTCTCTGGCAACTGCATTCTTATCTCAGATTTTTTTCTTTCTTTTTTCTTTCCTTCTTTCTTCTTTCTTCTTTTTTCTTTATCTTTTCTTTTTTTTTTTTTTTTTTTCCTATGGATGAAGAAGAGTTTCAAAGTTTCTTGGCAGGAAAATACTCCACCTGTTTAGAGGAACAACTGAAAATAAGGCCATCATTCTACAGAAACAAGGATGCCATGTTACTTTCCACATAATCTCTGGAACCATCTTCCTGGTAAGAATGCCTCACTAGCCTAGGTGCTTGGGGCCATATGGCTCTTCAGAAGAGGCTAGGTTGGTGAGAGTTAGACAGAGGAGGAGAAAACAACACAAATTATAAATTCAGGTTTTTGTTTTTAATAGCAAAACATTTTGGGTCTCTCCCATTTGAGCATCAAGTGGAAAATGTTCCCTGTGTTGAAACAGAAGAGCTCTACATCAATAAAACAAGAACACACATCACTAGCCACACACGTGGTCCTTGGCAGTAGATCCTATAGTTGCATGTTGCATGACTCGTAGGAAGAAAAGGAACAAGAGGAGCGCGGGGGGGGGGGGGGGGAGGTGGAATCCAAGCACCAATTTAGAGACTGCAGGGCTCATTATAAAAGCTATTTTTAAATGAGAAATGAATAGCTCTGGAAAGAAAATAATCAAGTTGTAAAAATGAATTAAAAGAGGGAAAGAGGATCTGAATTAAGTTGCTCTCAAGGGGCCAGAGGGGGTGCCAGATATTTTCTGGTGCGCCCTCCTGGTCTTACAGAAGGAGATCAGGTCCTTCTGGTGGGAAGCAAGTAAGTCTCAAACCAAGGTCAGGTGCTCATTAGGGGTGGAGCTGGGGACCCAGACCCTGGTCTCTTGGGTTCAATTTGTTGTGGATGTTTAAGGTCCTTGTTCTATAAAGTGAAGTGCTAAATGATTGAAATTCAGACAAGGGGAGATCATCACTTGACTTCTGAGGCCCCTTCAATTAGAAAAGCAAGGCTCCATTTAGGCTCTAGGTGGGATGAGTATCAGAGCAGGTGAGAGGCCCTGGGAACACAGGAGGCCCTGAAAAGACCTCACATAACGAAAGCTGTATCCACAACCCAGGAAAACTGCCCAGTTTGGCTTCTCCTACAGAGCAAAGGGCTTCATTTTCACTTGCTGAGACATCTTCCATGGACACAAATCCTACTTTGTGATCATCAGCCTAACAGGAAAGCACGAGCCACAAGCACAACTCTTGTGCTTCTCTCCATGAGTCATTGCTGCCCCTGGTGAAGACAGTGTCTACTTGGAGAGGTTTTGAAAGCCAACAGGCACGAAAGAAAAGTGTCATTGTGTTGTTAATGGCAGATGCTGCAGTTTAGAGCTGTTGCCTATAGTTCTTTAAAAATTTATAAATAGGGTTTCTGCCCTGATTTGCATTCTAAAAGATGGTCCTTTTTTTGTTGTTACTTTACCTGATATTGCTCCCCTCAATTCAAAAATAAAACAAAATGAGGAGAACAGTTAACTGTTCAAAATGTTTAAATTATGCACAAATAAAGGGAAATAAGAAGAAAAAGCAATACGTCTTTGTCTCAGCCTGCCCTTAAACGTTCCTGTGAAAATCCGTCTCATTATATTCATGGGTCCTAATTTAAAGAATAGCAGATGAGGTGGCAGGCCAATGACTGCTAATGCTGCCATTGTTAACACCTTGAATGGTGTGGGGCTTTTTGCTACCCAGGCACCACATTTTGGAACAAACGAAACAGCCAAGGTGGTTCTGCTATTATCCAAATTGGCCTCTGGCTTCCACTCTGGGAAGTGACAGAGGCCAGCTGCTCTTTCTCAGGTATACCCGGGGGATGTACGTGTGCGATGAACCCACTGGCCACTGGGTGTGACCACGCTCCACACAAAAGGAAGCAAAGGGCCCTCTTAGAGACTTCTCCCTGGCATGGTTTAGACACACACTTGCACGTTTGCATACACAGACCATGAAGTCTTCACCCTCAGAAGGGAAAGTATAAAAAGTCGGTGGTGCTTGATTTTAACATCCAAATAGCCACGATGAGTCAAGGTTTGTTAACTTTCCTTTAACTCCAAAAAGGAGCGTCACTCCTCTTTCTATTAGCTCTCAATCCAAGAATGCAAAGCAGTTCTGTAATTCCTGGCAACACAAATCAAAAGAAATCACCTTCTACAGAACCTGTTAAAATGGAAAGAAAAAAGAGAGGGGGAGTCCCCAGAAACACACGCTGTCTGGGTTCAAACACCCTTGCAGCAAAATGTGCCCATCCAAAACTCATATGCCTCTGCTCCCCACCGCCAGTGGCATCTGGGGCTGGATTGCAGATGCAACTCTTTTCAGATCTCCTTTGAACGTGAGAGCCAAATATCTTTGCTGTAGTAATTTAGAGCCACATCCACTGCAATTTTTAAAGAAAACGGATTCATCCGTGATGAGGACTTGGGTCCAAGTGACCAGTCAGATAGCTAGGCTGTATAGCATTTCATGATACTATTGGCAGATTAGGGGTTTTTTCATTCCTTTTCAAACATAGAACACTCTTTACATGGAACAAGAGAAGCAGGGAGAAAATTCAGCATTGCAAAGCAACACGAAAAGGGGAACCACTCACACTGCTTTGAATTCCACCTTTTAACTACCTCCGTTCCCAGTATCCACAAAGATACCCACGCGTGTACATGCACACGTGCCCACAGGGTGAAGCCTATTTTCTTGAATATTGACCTATAGTTTAAACTGTGCTGTTCTCTTTGAGCCTACACAAAGGGGTATTCACTTGATTCATGCTATTTTTCCCCAAAAGGCTTGTGGTGCTTTCACAAGTTTATATTAAAAATTGGGAACAGGCACATTATGTCTCCAGGAGCCATCAGGGTCCAATACTGCCCTTACGAGCACGTCTCTTTTTTTTTTTCCCCAACATCTTATTTCAAAGAAATCCTTCATGTGTGTGTGCAATGCTCAGAAAATATTTGTCGATTGCTAACACTGTGTCTGAAAATCAGTTGGAAGATGTTTTTCCGAGCCTGCCAATTTACAGAGATCAGCTAAGTGCCTGGCGTTCCTCCATGTTCCTTAGATGAGGACATTTTTCTTTAAAAAGATGTTTTTGTGGAGAGTCTAAAAACTGAATGAGAAACCGCAGACTCGGAGCTCAGACTGGAAATCTTCAATGGGTCCTGGAGTCACCGTGCTTGTACACCAAGCCCCGCAACTGGCATTTTCTTTTTAAATGAAGTATTGCAGCCTGCCTGATGTCTTAGTGCCACAGAAGAAACGTGGGCGCAATTCACAACGGCAAAAGATATCTCATGGTCCTTAAGGTTTTCATTCATGCCATTGTTCACCTTAATTTTTGTTCCCGGGGTGGGGGGGGGGGGGGAAGTCAAGTGTTGCTTGCGGCTAACAGGGCCTTGAGAGGTATGATAGCATCCCAGGATAGTAAAGGCAGTCGCTGCTTTTTCTTAAGAAGGAAGTTTTAAATGTACACAGTCCTTGTTGGGATGAAGCTCAGAGACCAGATTCACTTTGTGCCATTTTCTGCCACTGCCCTGGACTCAAATCAATTCTAACAGTAATGAGCTAACAAGTAATGGAGTGGCCACTTCAAAGTTATTTTCATGTCAAATTGCAGTCAGGGTTAGAAGTACAAAGATAAAAATCGACTCCGAGACTACTCGTTGTTAATTTTGATCAATTAATAATCAATGAGAACCATTAAAATTAGTATAGCGGAATCAGGGAGGTCTCTCATCAGTGGGTTCAAGTTTAAATGAAAGGAAGATTGAATTCCACTTGGAGAAGAGATCCTTCTTTATCTGACCCCTGCTTGTTTTTATAACCTTGTCCTCCAACAACCCTGTGGTGAACCTCAGCCCCTCATTCTCAAAACAGACCCACTTTCAAGCATCCATACTCTCTGCACATGGTGTTTCCAAAACACAAAGAGCTCGCCTACGCATCCCCTTGCCTGCCCCACTTAACAAACTCTCTCTCACGTTGTAGGCAAAGCTACAATGTCACCTCCTATGTGAAATCTTCTTCAAATGCTCTCCTCTGAGTGTGCCAGGCCCATGAGATTGACACCGACTCCTCTTGAACAGAACCTAACCCATTGTTTATACAATGACCATGTGTATCCGCACTTGTCTCCCACAGCAGCCTGGGAGGCAAACACATATTTTCCTATTTGTGCCTCCACAGTCTTGAACAGTGTATAGTAATTTGAAGGTACTCAATGAGCATTGAGTAAGAGAAGGAATGAAAATGGCACGGATGTAATGGATCAGTAAACCAATTAATAAATGAGTAAATGAATAAAATATAGACTCGGGTAGGACAGTCCAACAGACAGGGGCTCACCTGTAAAGCAGGGTCAAATAGGGCCAAGACACAATGTCATCTCCTACAAGGTAGAAACACTACCCTGCATCGCTCAGTGAGGAAGCAGATTCTATCAGATCCTTGAAGAGCACATCCTCTTACAGAGGAGCCACCTTCTGCCAGACATGGGCCTCTCTGAACTAATCCTTTTCCAATCTGGACTATGAATAAATAGGTGGCCTAGAGAGATGCATATATTATAGCAAGAGAGCATGTTTTAAATGAAGTGGAAAAGGGGAAAGCAAACTGAGGGTAGAGATATGAAGATTATCCAAACATGGGATTAATACAAAAATGCCCATGATAAAGAACCAGTACTTGCAACAGGAAATTCATGAACTTGGTTCTCACCTTTCTGAAAGCCAGCTCAACTAGGGAAGACTGATTGGTTACACAATTCAGTTTCCACAAGACAAAAACAAGCTGATTGTTCAGGAAAAGCATAGTTATCCACATGAGAGAGGAATTTCTGTCAAGGGAAGTGTGCCTACTAATTTTCACTTGGAAGAAAGCATTTTTTTTAATGGGAAGAGAGACTGGTAAAGTGGAGACAAAGCTCAGAGAGGAGGACCTGATGAGAGAAGACCGTGAATTATTAAAGTACCTTTGGCTGCAGGGACATAAGTGGAAGGAGAAGGAAGTTAGATAAAATTCAGTATCAATAAAAAGCAATGAATTTAAAGCTAGGCCTTGTCGTCTGGCTCGACAATGAAGATAGCACTGTTCTACCCTTTCTACTATTGATCTATTGCTTAGATTACTCAGAACTCCCACAGGAAATGTGGTGAGTATTTCATAAGGTCAGAGGTACCCATGGGCACAGTCCCATCTCCCTACAACAATGCAGGGCTCACAGGTGACAGGAGACATGAAGGGTTTCCATTTACCACCAGGGCCACCAAGCAGTGCTTCTGGCCCACCACTTTAACATCTCTATTCTAGAAAAAGAGGATAGGACAGGCTGGTCCACTGCATGTCTTTGGGTTGAGGGATTATAGGACACACCCAAGATGGGTGGTCCTTTCAAGCACCCTAGGTCCTCAGATTGGGCTATCTTGGGTAAATAGTACAAACTTCTAATCCTTCATCTCTTCATCCATAAAAATAACTTTGTTCACTAAGTTATCTTGAGCATGAATTGTGAAAATACAAATGTTAAAGTTATTGACACAAAATAAAAAGAACTAACCATAGTCACAGACTTACTTCCACCCTCTTAGAGCAAGTACCTCCAGACAAAACTTCATTGGATCATTTCACTCTGTTGATTGTTTTCTTTGTTATGCAGAGTCTTTCTAGTTTGATGTAATTCCACTTTCTTTACTTTGCTTTTGTTGCCTGTGTTTTTGGTGTCATATGCATGAAATCATTGCCAACACCAATGTCAAAAGACTTTCCTCTTTGTGTTTTAGGAGTTTTACAGTCTCAGGTCTTATGCTTAAGTCTTTAATCCATTTCAAAGTTGTTTTTTCTAATGTCTGGTATAAGATAAGGGTCCAATTTCATTCTTTCTTTTGAGGAAGAGACTATCCTCTTCCCATGGTGTACTCTTGACCCCCTTGTCAAAGATCAGTTGACCATAAATGTATGGATTTATTTCTGGGCTCTCTATTCTGTTCCATTTGTCTATATGTCTGGCTTTATGCAAGTATAATAATGTTTTGATTATTATAGATTTGTAATATACTTTGAAACCAGGAAAATGATGCTTCTAGCTTTATTCTTCTTTCTCAAGATTATTTGGTTACTTGCAGTCTTTTATGATTCTCTATGAGTGGTAGAATTGTTTTTCTGTTTCTATAAGCCATTGATAGGGACTGCATTGAATCTATAGATCTCTTTTGATAGTATGGACATTTTAATGATATTAAAAGTCTTTCAATCTATGAACACAAGATATCTTTCCACAAAAGGCATTTTATGGAATGGGGGAAGATATTTATAAATCGTATACCTGATAAGTGGTTAATCTCCAAAATATATAAAAAATTCCTATAATTTACTAGCAACAAAACTAATAACCTGATTTTAAAATGGACTAAGAATTTGAACAGATATTTCCTCAAAGAAGACTTACAAACAAATACATAAAAATAAAATGCTCAATGAGACTAATCATCAGGGAAATGCCAGTCAAAACACAATGGAGTTGTCACCTCATACCTGTCATATTGACTACTACTTTAAAAAAAAAAAAGGCACAAATGTTGGTGAATATGTGGACAAATTAGAACTCTTGTACCTATTTGTGGGAATGGAAACTGGTGCAGCTACTATGGAAAACAGTATGAGGTTTCTCAAAAAGTTAAAAAGAGAACTAACCCATGTGATCTAGCAATTCCACATCTGGGCATTTACCCAGAAGACCTGAAATCAGGATACCAAAGAGATATTTGTATTTCCATGTTCATTGCAACATTATTCACAATAGCCAAGATGGAAAAAAAAAACCTTAAATGTCCACCAGCAGATGAATTGATAAAGAAAATGTGGTATATATACACAATGGAATACTATTCAATCTTAGAAAAGAAGGAAATTCTGCAAGATGTGATTATATGGATAAACCTGGAAGGCATTATTCTTGCTGAAATATGCTAGCCACAGAAAGATAAATACTGCATGATTGCACTTACATGAGGTATCTAAAATAGTCAAATTCATAGAACCCAAGAGTGGAATGGCAGTTGCCAGGGGCTGTGGGGAGAGGGATATGAAGTCTTACTGATAAGGGACATAAAGTTGCAGTTAAGCAAGATGACTAAGTTCTGGAGATTTGCTGTATAACATTGTACTCCTAGACAACTCTACTACACTTATTAAGAGGGAAGATCTCATGTCAAGTGTTCCAACAACAAAGAAGTTTTTTTGACAGGCACCTGGGTGGCTCACCTGAGTAAGCCTCCGCCTCTTGATTTTGGCTCAGGTCATGATCTCACGGGTTCATGAGTTCAAGCCCTGCATCAGGCTCTGTGCTAACAGTATGGGGCCTACTTGGGATTCTCTCTCTCTCTCTCTCTCTCTCTGTCTCTCTGCCCTTCCCTTTCTCCCTCTCTCCAAATTAAAAAAAAAAAAACTTAAAAAAGTTGGGGTTTTTAAAAAATTTTTAAGTAAAATGGGGGGGAAAATGTGATGACTTGGGGGAGTAAGAGCGATGAGCTTTAATGGAGGTGTGGTTTAGTCCAGAATAGTCCAGAATTTTCAAACCTCCACTTTGGTCATCTGTCATGAAGATGCACCAAACTACAAATACCCTCTTGTTGCTTCAGCTTTTGGGAGGAAAGGTATTATTTCCTCACAGTATATACTCTTGCTCAGGGTCCCTCAATACGATGGGTCCAACCAAGATAACTGTTAACAGAAGCAAGTCAACCCACCAAAATTGGATAAGATTTGGGTGGGGTAAGTTAGGCTGTAAGCTGCCTCAGGTTGTGGATTGTGTTTGGTGCTCCCCCACTGTATTCCCAGCACATCAAACCTAGTAGATGATCAGTAAATATTTGGTGAGTAAATAAATATAGTAAAGAATTCTGGGAATTCAGATCTTATCCACTTACTACATAAGCAATGGCATGTAGTAAACAAACTTTATATATATTTCTGTTGACTGAATTATGTACCCCCCAGATTCATATGTTGAAGTCCTAACATCCAATGTGATGATGTTAGGAGATAAGGCCTTTGGGAGGTAATTAGGTCATGAAGGTAGAGTCCTCACGAGGTGACTGTGCCCTTGTAAGAAGAGACAGGAGAGAGATGTCTCTCTTGCTGTACTCAAGCCAGGAAGAGCATTCTCATCAGGAACTGAATCTGCCAGCACCTTGAACTTCTCAGTGCCTGAACAATGAAAAGTCTGTCCATTGTTTAAGCCACTTGGCCTATAGTATTTTGTTAGAACAGCCAGAGCTAAGATATACATATAAAATTTTGAGAAACAGCAAAACAGGTAAGTGAAAGCTGGTTTTCACCAAAGTAGTCCAGGAGTATTGCAAAAAAACAACCTTGACTTTCACTCTAAATCAGTGTGCTGAATGAGTGCATGGTAACAAATGGAAAAAAAATTACATTATGCAACATTATCTTGTTATGTTTTCTAGAGTTTTTTTTTTTGCATTTGCTTCTATGATTATTATAAGTGCATACACCAGTAAGTTCTATTTTATTTTTCATATTTATAAGAAACATTCCATTCATTAATCCACTCATACATTCATTCATTTTTTTCAACAAACAATGATTGTTGCAATCAGTTGTGTTGAAACAATTGTGGCAGCTAAGAGCTCAACCACTATGCTAGGTAATTAATGAGAAAATTAAATATACTTCTGCCCTCAGAGACATTACAGTCTCATGAAGGAACCAGATACCTGCGTGGGTAATTATAATACATTGGGCTCATTGGGCTCGTGTAATGTTAGAGGTAAAAATAACAGTTTGCAACAGTAGCACTTGGACCAAGTCTACAAAGACAGTGGGAAAACGATTTCTCTGGGAAGATCAATCTTAGCCCAATCTTGAAATTCAAATACAACTAAACCTTGGAAAGATGCTGGAAAAGGGATGATCCAGGTAGAGGGCCAGTACCTGCAAAAAGCCTGGAGACAAACATGTATCCTCCCGAGGAAGCTAAAAGAAATTCTGCACTGCTGAACAGTGAAGAAGGGACACGTACGGCATGGCAAAGGCTTGACTGTGTCCACTAAGCATGACATGTACACCATGCATCCCCACTTGTCCAGCCCAAGCCCATGGAAGGTGTGGGTAAGTGATCACAGCATTCCCACGGAGCCTAGATGCAGCCCCTGAGCCTTCTCAGCTTGGCATGCAAGCACGTCAATTCCAAGGTGTCGGATGCAAGATGAAACCTACCTGCTATATTTGCTGCAGATGATGAAGAGCCTCTGAAGCTTGTAAATAGGGGATGAAGAGGAGCCAGATTTGTGATTTAAAAGATCTTTGGGGTAGAACCACAGATAGTGGATTTGGGGGCGGGCAGTCAAAACAAAAGTGAAAAGATAGTGTTCTATCTTATATATGAATTTCTATAGGACATAAAGTCTTCTCGTGGCCTGTGTTCAAAGCGAAATTAAAGGGGCTCCTAGGTGGCTCAGTTGGTTAAGCATCTGACTCTTGATTTAGGCTCAGGTTATGATTTCACACGGTTCGTGTGATCGAGCCCTGCTTGGGATTCTCTCTCTTCCTCTGAATCTGCCCCCACCCACTCTCTGTCTCTGCCTCTCTGTCTCTCAAAATAAATAAATAGATTTTAAAATAAAATAAAATTTATAAACATAAGACAAAGTGGAATTAAAAAGTGAGTGGTACAAAGACCACAGAAAGGGACTGAGTTGGCTGGCGCCGTGCCCCTGTAATTGACACAAATTCCGAAGAGAACAAATTTTAGAATTTTCCCTCAGAAGTTTCCACATCTCAGCTATGCTAACATTTGCTCCTGGAGGATGAAGGTGCTAAAGTTTATTTAGAAAAAAAAGGCATCTCATAATGAACACTTTACTACTTTCCTAAGGAGGAAAGGATGTTATTTGTAGCTGCTGTTTTACCACCAGAGAGTAAAGATCTAGAAACTTCAATAAGAAAAACCCAACAAGAAGGGAATAATAATTGGGTTTGGTCTACACTGCTGTTACAGCCAGAGCAGTCCGTGACTTTCAAAATAACCTCAACCGGGCTTGTTGAATCGAGAGACTGAACCACTTATTCCCCCACTTTTTTTCTCTCCCCCAGCAGACCTGCCACTTGTCAGTCGATTTGTTTTTAATTCCCAGGTCTCCTTGGTTTGTTTGTAGCTACTATGTTTTTTTTTTTCTTTTTAAGTGCATGAGGAAGGTTGGAGTTTTGATAATCCGTGTCCCCCTCAAAGGCTCCAGGGAGGCAGGGAAGCAAATAGAGCTAAGTTGAGAGCGGATATATCAGCAGGACGAAAAACACATGATAGGAAGGCCAACTCTCATTACGCCAGCAACGTTTTCCCAGGAATGCGGGGAGGTGACAAATCACGCAGAGGGAATCGGATACTCAGCAGCAGGCATTTAGCAAGAGGAGACAGGAAGAGATGTCTGGGTCGGTTTTATGTGTGGGTAGGTGTTCAGCGGGCCCCAGGCACCTGAGCCTCCAGTACGGCATTTCTGTGACACCTATCTATCGCCGATAAGTCTAGACTTGAGGACAAAGACGCCTGGCTGAAGAGGGCGAGGGGGTGCAGAAGGGGAGGCCGAGCCCAGGGAATGAGGCGAAGTTCCTTTCTCAGAGACGTGATACCAGACAAGCGAAACCACGAGAATAGAGGTGTGCTGTTTCAGCTGGGAGAGAGAGAGAGGTTGAGAGAGAGAGAAAGAGAGAGAGAGAGGCAGAGAGATGCTTACTTGAAAGTGGTAGAGGATCTGGGATCTCTGCCTCCACCCCTTTCACTGCCCCCCACCCTGTAGCTAAAATACATTTCTATTCCCACTCAGCTTTTCTTCTGTTTCATCTCCCCTACTGAAGGGGGAGGTCCTTCAAAACTGGGAGACACTATGAAGAAGTTTAAGTTCATTGATTTATGTTTTATTCTAGGAAGGATTTCAGAGGAATTTTAATGCAAGATGTAGCCCCCACTCCCCAAATTAGGGAGTCATTTGACTTTGTTTTGCACACCTGAAAAGCAAACCCTTTTGACGGACAATTCCTATGTTCCTTCTCCCTGAAGGAACAGCTCTTATGGTCCAGAGACTTGCAGAAGTGACTGTGTGCGGGGACACGGTGCGATGTCAAGTCTGCCTTTAGTCAGTACTGGTAAAATCCATTTCCACACAGAGAGCTGCTCTGTGAGCCACCCAGCCAACAGGTGGGTCCAGAATAAAGTCTAAGCCAGTTCTTTACTTTTCCATCGGAGGTGTGCCTACTGGAGGGAGGCAGCCTGGAGTCGCCTTTTCCTTTCTAATCTCGCTCTTCAACATTATCCCCTACCTCCTCCAGCCCCCCCCCCCACCACCATTCCCAAATACTCTGTGACTCTCCACCACCCTCTCCAAAACAGGTTCCTGGGCAGCGTTTCATATTCAGATAGTCTAGGGCAGAGATCCTACAAGATCAAGACATGTGAGTTTTCCTTACTAACAGAAATCACCACTCAGAACCAAACGTCAATTCAGTATTTTATGCTAACAAAATGACTAAGTCATTTTGTGGTCTTACTAAATACTTTCTTCCTGGAGAGAAGGAAGGAAAGAAAGAGCAGATAGAGAAACATCTGGCCACAAAAACTGTGTCTTCTAGTTGTGCAATATTGTGATTTCTCTTCATTTCTGCACCCAGGGACATCAGCAGGCAGGCAGGTAAGATTTTTTTCTTTTTTTTTTTCTGGTTCTTGATGGTTTCTGTTTTGACAAGACCTCTTTCAAGATCTGCCAGCTCAGCTGTAAAAAAATTTGCTCTGGATTGAAACGTGGCATTTATAGTTGTGGTCCCAGAGCAGCCTTTTATTTTTTTAACACTAAATTTGGATTAAATCTGTTAAGACTCTTCTCAAAATTATGAGTGTAAGAATAAAATTCAGGAGCTTCATGAGTTCCTTGATATTTTGTGTTCCTACTGTGTGAGGAAAACAGATTCAAATTTCTAAAAAAAGAAAAACTGCCAGTCTGTGATTCAAACGTCTTCCTTACTGAATGTGCCCATGCCTGGGGGTGAACTTGTCTAAATATACAATATAGTCATTGATGTGCTGCGCCTGCACCTCCTTTAAGCCATCTCCAGTAAGGAGAAGTTAAGCAAACTCCTGGCCCAGTCTCTTGAGCCCTGTTGGGACCTTCCCAGGCCCAGAAGGAAGAAGAAAAGGTGTGGATCAGGAGAAGCCCGCCTCCCTCTCCCTGACACGAGAAGCACTTGAAGCTGCAAATGCAGGTGCTGGAAGATGGTCATCCTTGCCGGGAGCACGTGGCCTCTCTGGGCAGCAGACCCCATGTGGAGCCCCGCCTGGTGACTGACGCTGCTCACCCCGTGTCACAGAGCTGCTTGCTTTCTTCCATCTCATCCATGCTTCTCCAGTCTGCTGTGATGACGGCCGGGCGCCACTCAGCCTCCTAACCTGCTCTTCTTTATTTCTCAGCCTGGAGACGGAGAAAAATAGTTCTCCTATCTGCCTGTGTCTTGTGCACATTTGTTGTGGTTGTTTTTACTGTCTTAAAATGGTCCCCAAATTTAAATGCTTCAACACACTGCTGGGGGGGGGGGGGGGGGGTTGACTGGGTGGCTCAGTTGGTTGAACGTCTGACTCTTGATCTCAGTTCAGGTCTTGATAGAGTCGTGAGTTCAAGCCCGCCGCTGGGCTCTGAGCTGGGCATGGAACTTACTTAAAAAAAAAAAAAAAAAAAAAAAAGATTAAAAAAATGCCAACCCCGTGTTTTCATACCCCGTGTGCCATAAGGGTTACCCCAAAAAGAAATCATCTGTGTTGGTTCCTCCATGGTCCCTCCAAGATGTCTGTGTAAAAAACAAGTAGAGGAAAATGTACTTTTATATTGTCCTCTTTCATATGACACCATCTCGCACCTTGCCTTTTGCCATTAACGGAAGTGGTGCAGACTAGTGAGTAGAGGTCTTTCTCACTCCCTTTTACTCACCCCCAGTTCTTCGTGGTATGGAGGCAACCACAACCTTTGTTCTCTGTATCGTGTAGTTTCCAGTCTTTACTGATCACAAATACTGAAGCGATGACGAGCACATTCTGTTTTCTGTATTCTAATTCCTAAATCTATGCTTATATCTTTGTAAATCACCCCCCTTTGCTTCTTTTCTCCAACTCTTTGAGTCACATAGTTTATTTCCATTGTTTAATGTTTTATTGATCTCAGTATTTTGTGTCATGCCTTTTTTTTTCTTAGCAATGGCTTAGTTAGATCCCAACATTCGGATATATGTACTCATCACTGCTAAATTCTGCATTTTGGGTTTGCATTCCCCATTTGACCCATGAATTATTGAACACTCTAAATTTTTATTTCCAAGTGAAAGGGACTTATTCTGTATTGAACAGAAGATTCATTGCACTGTAGTCAGATAATTTTGCTGTGCTGTTTCTACTTTGTTAGAGTTTATTGAGATTTTCTTTACAGTGTAATTCATAAGTCATCAATTTTTGTGAGGGATTCTTGAACACTTAGAAAGTGGAGGGAACTTTGTCTGAGTGGCTCAGTCAGTTAAGCGTCCAACTCTGGATTTCAGCTCAGGTCATGATCTCACATTTCGTGAGATTGAGCCTGTTGTTGGCCTCTGTGCTGTCATCAAGGAGCCTGCTTGGGATTCTCTCTCTCTCATTCTGCCCCTCTTCCCTGCCCTCACTCCCCAACCAACCACTTGTGCGCTCTCTCTCTCTCAAAATAAATAAATGAACATTTTTTAAAAAAAAGAAAGTGGAGGGAGTTTTGTGCATTTGAAACATATCCTGAAGCCCTAACTTATAGATTATATAACTTAGATCTTCTCTATTGTTGCTTTTTGCGGGGAGAAGACAATTCGATACCTCTTGTTCTGGGAGAGGTGAGTAGGTCTCTGGTTATTAGTGACTTTTTATGCCTACTGTGGTTTCTGCTTCATGAAATCTCCCACTGTCATTTCCTGCATAAATATTCTTAATTATCACATCTTGTGTGAAGTATAGCCTTGAGCATTATAAAGTTTCATTTCTATCATCATTAATGTTCTTTGGCCTGAATTCTACCTTGTCTGATGTTAAGATTCTGACCTTTATTTCTATTTCTGTTTACCTTTTCCTGGCATAACTTTATCCTTCTATTTAACTGTTCTTGAAAGCATTTTAGGTGTCTCTTTGTATATAGCATAGAGTTATGTGTGTTTGTTAATCCAACCCGAATTTTTGTAATAGGTCAGTTAAGTCTATTTGTATTGACTGATATAACAGATATGTATGTGTTCTGGCTTGTAACATCAATTCATGTTTATACATGTGTGTATATAATCAGGTATATATTATGTATATGTATACATATAATTTACACCATGTGATCTTTTTTGTTTTCTATTATCAGTTATTTTTCTAATATTTAAAAAGTTATCAGAGTGCCTGAGTATCTCAGTCGGTTAAGCATCTGGCTTTGGCTCAGGTCATGATCTCGTGGTTCATGAATTTGAGCCCCGCGTCGGGCTCTGTGCTGACAGCTCAGAGCCTGGACCTGCTTCAGATTCTGTGTCTCCCTCTCTCTGCCCCTCCCCCACTTGTTTTCTCTCTCTCTCTCTCTCTCTCAAATAAATCAAACAGTAAAAAATTTTTTGAAAATAAAAAGTTATCTGTTTCGTTCTTGAGGTCACTTTTATATCAAGCTTTTATATCAAGCTTTTATATAATAATCCTAATTCCCTCTTCGCTTTAGACATTATATATTCATTTCCTATTATAAGCAACAATTCCCTTCTTTCACTACCTAATTTTAAGCAATATAAATTGCCATTTATATTTTCCTTCATACTATTACATAAACTAAAACTTTCACCACCTGATTTGTCAGCCTCAAAGGGTAATTTTTCAACTCTCAGTGATTACAGGGCACGTGATGATTTTGCATGACCTTCCACCTTTGTTTCTCTTTCTCCCATTTTTGTTGGTATATTATTTCTACATTTCAGAGCATATTAAAGGTACATGTTATTTTGTTACAATAACCTATAACATTCCTTTTGCGTGAGTTTCAAAGTTAAATACATTTCATTATTCACTTCTAGTCCTTTTCTTTAAATCTGCCTAATCCCTCTTGGTTGGTCAAAGATCATCATCTAGTAGATGACTACAAGATACCTTCAGAACTGTCTGTTAATAGTCTTTATAACTGCAGAGCAGCTTGACTGGATATAAAATGTTTGGCCCACACCTTTTCCCCTATTCCGTGGTTTCTGCTGTGGGACATTGCTATGAGAACCCTGCTGCCAACCTGATTTTCTTTCCCTCAAGAGGACTTTTCTCCTGTCTGGATGTCATTAAGATACTTGCTTTATCTTTAAAATCAAATATGATAATAGGTTATGAGTTAGTTTTAACAGTTTTACTTTATTTCAAGAAAAATGTCATGAAGTATAGCCTCGGTATTTGCTCTACTCCAGTGTATTTACTTTTTTCTTTGGGAATTCTGATTACAGAAATATTCGTTTTCCTCTGCCTCTCCTCTGTCTCATCTTTCCTTATCACTTTTATAAGTTTTTTTCCTGTTGTCTTATTTCTTTTTTTAAATTTTCTAAAATGTTTACTTATTTATTTTGAGGGTGGGGAGGGACAGAAAGAGAGAATCCCAAGCAAGCTCCACACTGTCAGCAAGGAGCCAGATTTGGGGCTTGATCTCATGAACCTTGAGATCATAACCTGAGCCAAAATCAGGAAGCTGAAGCTTAAACGACTGAGCCTCCCAGGTGGTCCCCCATTGTTTTATTTCTAGTCTTTGTGTTTCTACTCAACCTTCAAATGCTCTTATTTGTCACGTTTTTTTTTTTCTTTTGGTGAGCATATATTAATGTGGCTTTTTTTTTTTTTTGTTGAAACTTAGCTTCTACAAGTAAAGTATGGCCACATATATATATTCAGTGTAAATAAAATTGAAGGCTCACCATTCCTTTCTGAAGGAAGCTAAGTATTTAGCCTTAGGAATGGAAATGGTATCATAAGGACCACTCTGAAAATCCTGTTTGTTTCATAGATGACCCATGCAGGAAACAAAATACTGTGGAGTACCCACAGTCATTTAATCAAAACAGTTTGTTAAAGCAGTAATCAGTTTTTAAATTACATGTGGAAATTATAATTTATGTAAAAAATATATATCTAAAGTATATATATTTACTTTATATAATATATATATATATATATATATATATATATATACTTTAAATATTCTATTTTAACTAAAAGCATTTACTCACCAATCTTTTGATTGGTCAGTAGTCAGTGCTTACTTTCAGAATGAATGGTCAGTGATTAGAACTCCACATCATTTTGCTTGTTTGTTTTCGCATTATTCACACTCAGAATGCAATGTCTATGACTTCTAGTTTGTTTCCTTTAAGTTGAGAGGAAATGGAAAGACATGTGGCGAACAATATGGAAGGGGGGTTGATCTGTCTTATAATTTCTAATATCTTACCGCCATTTCATCCAACCCTAAAACAATAGCAAAGTTTAGTAACTTTATTAAATCCTTACTGAATACTTAACTTTGCTTTCATAAGTATAGTAATGCCTTTTGCAGTTATACTTCATTGTATCCCATGATATTTAAGATATACTATTATAATAACAAATTCAACTAGTGTAAAGTTCCCTGACTCTGAGATAGGGTGGGAGCAGACATGGGTGGCTATGTTGAAAAGCAGTCCATTGTGGGTGGGGACGTCACACAGAAAGAGTTAAGAGCGTTGGTTGATTTGGTTAAGTCAGCTTTGTGTATCACCATTAAGAGAGCTTAATACTTTGTGTGCTTATGTAGCTCTTTCTAGAGTATCCAAGGCTTTCCAGAGACCTTCACTTGTTATCAATATGGAAAGAGCTTTTCCCTATAAAGACAGCAGAGGCAGATCTCTTTTCTACTTTACTGCTGGAAACAGATTCTGCTAGTATATGCTCCATGCTACAGAATTATAACACTTCCCACCTCACCCTTCTGTTAGTGATGAACGATGAGTTCTTTCTCTGTCCAAACAGCTTTTGTGACCTCACCATTGCCTCTTGCTCCAGTGGCCTTATTATCTTTTCAAGAGATTTTGTTGTGTTCAAACCCCTCTAAGATATGCTGTGGCAGTTTTAATCCTTTGCTTTATTCCTCAGCATCAAGCCTACATTCAAAATGCTCTCACTGCTTACTTTCCACTTTATTTTTAATGAAGTAGCTAAGTTGCATTGATGAGTTTCCTCCATAAGACCATTGGTTTCCATTAAGACTCATAACCCTTCGAAGGATTAAGAAAATGCCATGGACTGAATGTTTGTGTCCTTCTACACCCCTGAAATTAATCGTTAAAGCTCCACCCCTCAATATGATGGCATTTGGAGGTGGACCTTTGGGAGATACAGTAATTACGTTTAGATGAGTTCAGGACGGTGAAGCTCCCATGATGGGATTAGTGTCCTTATAAGAAGAGGAAGACTGGTAGCTGGGTGGCTCAGTTGGTTAAGCATCTTTGGCTCAGGTCATGATCTTGCTGGTCGTGGGTTTGAACACCGTGTAGGGCTCTTTGCTGACAGCTCAGAGCCTGGAGCGTGCTTCAGATTCTGTGTCTCCCTCTCTCTCTGCCCCTCCCCTGCTAGTACTCTGTCTCTCTCTCAAAAAATAAATAAAAACATTTTAAAAATAATAATAAATAAGAAGAGGAAGAGACCAAGGCTTGTTCTCTCCTTCTTCCACGTGAGAACACAGCAAGTAGGCAAACCAGAAAGAGGGCCCTCACCAGAGCCCACCTATTCCAGCACCCTGACCTCAGGCTGCCCAGCCTCCAGAACTACAGGAAGTAAATTTCTGTTGTCAAACCACTCAGACTATAGGATTTTGTTAACGCTACCTGAACAGGCTAAGACAGAAAATAGTAGAGCCATTTGAAAGCCACTCAAATTAGCTTTGAAATAGCATCCCTTAACAATCATAGGGAGAAATAAGAAAATAACAAAGCTAGAGAGGCGATTCAAGCCATTGTCCAGGTGGGCAGTATCACCTGCAATCAGGGTAGAACACCTGTGATGATGAAGAACACATCACTGCATCATGAGGGAACATGCATAGAGTTCAATCAGCTGACTTGTTTTCTCTTTTGAAGAACCCAAGGAACTGAAATGCTGTGATTCTCAAAACATGATTGCCTGCTTCCCATGGTACATACAGTCTCTTCCTCCTTTCTTGGTTTTTACTCTTTCTTTCTTTCTTTCTTTCTTTCTTTCTTTCTTTCTTTCTTTCTTTCTTCTTTCTTTCTTCCTTTCTTCCTTTCTTCCTTCCTTTCTTTCTTCATATTTCCATGACTGCTTTTGGAGGCTTTCACTTAAAGATTTACAAACTGGCTTGGGTTGTCTTAGTAAGGAACTGCTACAAAATAGTATATAATAAACACAACTGCAAGGGAAACTGTGTTTTGATATTAGATGAGTCAAATGGTAAAATAATTGCTTATAGAGGAACATGTTGATTTCAGGTTTGGATGAAAGACCTCAGTGGGAAAAGCAAGTTAAAAATCTATGCAGATTGTGATCACATTTTTTGTAAATGTAAAAAGTGTAAGAATATATATTTATGTGTGGGAATATATATATTGTGTTAGAGTAAGTGAATGCTAAAAAAAAAAAAAAACCTGGAAGAATATAGACCAAAATGTTAATGCTAACCTCCAAGAGTTACAATTAAAAAAAACCTTTTTCCTTCTTTGTTATTTTCTGTAATTCCTGAATTTCTAAAATAAGGATTAATTATTTATTAGAAAAAAACCCTTTGTATTTGTTGAAAAAAACGGAACTCCAATGAACATATCTTACAAGTATATAAAAATACATGTCTAACCCACCGCAGAGTTTAAGGTCAGTGTGATCTCTCTAATGCCTCTTCCAGGGAAATTTACTCACTGAAATACCAATACATTATTATTCTCTTGGGTATAGTCTTAAGACATTAGGGTCCATCATCAGTGTGGACGTGTCCATAGATCTGTATAATGGGGCAATATAAACATATTAGGGGAAATCATTAGTCAGAATGAACATTCACAAAATGAAAAAAAAACATATTTGAAAGTCAGAACCTCCTTCCAAAAAAAAAAAAAAAAAAGAAAAAAGACTATATTCATCAAAATGCAAGGACCAATGAGACAAAGCACAATCTTACCCATGTGTCAATCAACTAGAGTGTAACACAGGCCAAAAGTACCAAGTATCAATCTGCCTCAGGCTAATGCCACTAAAAGACAAAAATCGTCTTTGTCAGCACACTGCCAAATTCAAAGAGTAAGGGATTATTAATACAGGGAAAATTCGAGGGTCGTCTATTGATTCATAATTTTTTTTTTTTTTTTTTTTTTTTTTTTTGCAGAAGCAGACCTAAAGCAAAGCTTAGAAAACAAGAAGTTCAGGGGCCTATGAAATTGGAAATTGAAGTTTATCTGGTAATATCAGGATGACCAAGCATCAAGAATACCAAGACAATTGAGACCGGCCACCTGACCATCCCCCACCCCCACTCCCTGCTTGGTTGCCATCTCAAGATGTTCAGTACTAAGGAGATCTGGAAGGAAGATAGAAGAAGATACATGAATGATTTATATCTACTTCCAAAGTATAACACTGCAAAAAGAATATCAAACTCTCTCTGTTGGCCCTGGTCCATTTGAGTCCAGGTTTAAAGAATTCTTCCCACTTATTGATTTGGGAGGGGTGAAGGAAGTGTTATGGGAGGGATTAGAATAGAAAAAGATAAGAGCAACTGATATGAGTCTGAATTACAGATCATAGTGTCAATTAGAAAGCAAAGTATTGATTTTCCAGAGTTTTCTTTACCTGTGCTCTCCCTTCAAATAAAGAGGAGGGTGCAAATTCACGTTTTAAATGACAACATTGAACAAAATTACAATCAAATGACCATTCATTCGTTCATCCAACAAGTATATATTGAGGCAATGCCACATGACCATCAATATGCTGAAGATGTCACAGGGTCCAAGAATTTACTTTCAGTTCAGGAAGAAACTAATTAAAGACAGCATTTCTGTAAATACCACTTTTCTAATTTTTTCAGTATTATTGAACCACAAATGACACAGAACACAGATAAGTTTAAAGTCTGCAGCATAATAGCTCGATTTACACAGGTTGCAAAATAATTACCACGATAAGAGTTTACTTAACATCGGTCACCTCATATAACTACAAAAAAATACACTGTTTTCTTTGTGATGAGAACTCTTAGACTCTGCCCTCTTTGCAGCTTAAAAATACACTTAACTACAGTCAAGTGCTACATATTACATCCCTGGTACTCACTTATCTTATCACTGGAAGGATGTATCTGTGCCTATGTATCTTTGTATTTCCAAATCCACCCATTAGCAAAGCCTTTTTTAAGTTTCTATAATATGCTAGTTTTGTGCCTGGATATACAGAGGTAAATAACAAAACCTGACTCTTGTCTTCTAGGATACAATAAAACCAGCACAGAGTCATATATATTAACAATCAAATAAGCAAACAAATAAAACATAAACGACATCATAGATTCATAATTCGACATCATAGATTCAACCACCATCCCTCAATTACAAACATGTTGAAATAGTAGATGTGATAAAACAAAATTAAATGCAAAAAAAAAAAAAAAAGAAAAAATCAACTCAAAAGAAAGGGAATTTTCTGGATGCCAGCAATTATTAAACTTAAGTTCTTTTCTAATATAAACAGAAAATTTACAATAACTAACCATAAATTTGCCTTAAAATCCATGTCAAAGACACTAATGGGATTTTTAAATTCTGTTTTGTTTTCTTTTTGGTATTTCAATGAGAAAATTCAGAATTCTAAAATCTGGAGAGGATAAAAAATGAGTTCTTATATAAAGGTAGTTTATATTCACCAGGTCTCTTTTTTATCTTCCATAAATGTAAACAACTATTTCTCTAGTAAAAAATAATACATATTTACATTTCAAAATGAGAAGAAAGAGCAAAATGCAAATAACACAAAAGAAGTCTTTTTAAATTCCAGCAGTTAGGGATAACTACCATTAACACTTTGATACATAATCTTCCAGACTTTTTTCTTTGTATTTACTCCCCAAAACACAATGTGAGCATACACATATTTTTTATACATTTCTTATATTTATAAATTTTAGTTTCATGTGGACCACCACCTATTAAAATTAGAAACCAAACACTATGCATTTAGAATTTTAAAGTTACTATTAGAACTTTAAAGTTACTATCAAATTATTTGTACATTTCTGGAAAAATCATAATGCAAAGGTCATAAACATCTGAAGCAGAAGAACAGAAAAGATAATAAAACTCATAATATGACTTCAAATCAAAACTTGTAGGCTGCAGCTAAAGCTATACTTCAAGGGAAGTATTAATCTTATATTGATAAAGAAAATACTATAGAAATGCAATCAACTAAACATTCAAATTAAGAAGTTATAAAACTAACCACTGAGTAAACCCAAAAGAAACTTGAAAGGAAGAAATAAGAAATTAATAACAACATAATAGAAACAAATAATTTATCTGAAGGGTCAGAAAAAAGATTATTTTAAAAGACTATTAATATTAACCATCTAGGGGCACCTGGGTGGCTCAGTCGGTTAAGCATCTGACTTTGGCTCAGATTATGATCTCGCGGCTTATGAGTTTGAGCCCCATGTTGGGCTCTGTGCTGACAGCTCAGAGCCTGCAGCCTGCTTCAGATTCTGTGTCTCCCCCTCTCTCTGACCTTCCTATGCTCATGCTGTCTCTCAATAATAAATAAACATTAAAAAAATTTTTTAATTAACCATCCATTGGTAACACTAATTAAGAAGAAAAAATGGGTGTCACAAATGTCAATTTATTTTTAGAAATAAAAAGAAATAGTATCATAGAAGCAGGTTTCAACTCAAAGATTTGCAAAATTTTTAAGAAAAATATATGCCCCATAGTGAAAAAGTCTTTGGAAATAAAGAGATCAAGCTTTGTAACTTATTTCATATAGAATAAAATAATGTTGATAAAAATAGATGAAAAAATAATAAAAGAAGGGAATATAATAGGTCAATATTTTCCATCAGTGGAGAAGCAGAAATTCATACATTTAAAATATGAGAAAACCACCCCTTCCCACCCATTAAAATGGCCACAGTCAAAAAAATAAAAAAGAAAAAAAAGTAGAAAACAACAAGTGCTGGTTAGGATATGCATCACCTACAGACCACAATCATGATTATGTTGAACTGGCTGAGATAGAAACACATAGCTCAATAGAAGAGAACAGGAATATTAGACACAGCCAACTGATTTTTGGCAAAGGTGTAAGATCAGTTGAACAGAAGACAGTCTTTTCAACAAGTGATGCTGAAGCCATTGGATACGCTTTGGCAGCTAATGAAGCACAAATCTTATGTAAAAATTAACTGAAAATTGATTATAAAAGTTTTTAAATTTTTAAAAATATGTTCATTTATTTTGAAAGAAAGAGAGCATGAGCAGGCAAGGGGCAAGAGAGAGGGAAAGAGAATTCCAAGCAGGCTCTGCACCATCAGCACAGAGCCCCACAGGGGGCTTGAACTCTCACACCATGAGATCATGACCTGAGTGGAAATCAAAATTCCAACACTTAACTGACTGAGTCACCCAGACTCCCCAAAATTGATTATAAATTTAAATGTAAAACTATAGAACTTTCAGAAGAAAACATGAGATACAATATTTGAGACCTAGGGCTGTTTAAGAATTCTTAGATGTAATACCATAATGCACAACCCATAAAAAAAAATTGCTTAGTTGTGGTTCATCAAAATGAAAACTTTTGTTTTTAGAAAGGTCCATTTAGGAAGATGAAAAGACAAGCTACAAACCAGAATTTGCAAACCACCTATGTGACAAAGGACTCAATCTATAATGCATAAAAACTCTTAAAACTAAATAGCAAAACAAGCAACACAAGTGGTTTGTTTTCTAATCACTCTAATCTGAGTGATTAGAAAAGAGGCAAATCACATGAAGTGACATGTCACCTAAGAAGTTATATGAAAGGTGAATACGCACCAGAAAAAATGTTCAACGTCACCGGGCATTAAGACAAAGCAAAGTAAATCAGTGATGAGCTATCGTTACACACCTATTAGCTAAAATAAATTAATGACAACACTTAATGCTTGTGAGGATGCAGAAGAACTGAATCACTCAAAAATCAACAGTGGGAATGCAAATGGCACAGCTACTCTATTCTGGAAAACCATTTGGCAATTTCTGTAAAAACTAACAAGTGCTGGAGTGCCTGGGTGGTCAGTCAGTTAAGTGTCCAACTTCAGCTCAGGTCATGATCTCAAGGTTCGTGAGTTCCAGCCCTGAGTCAGGTTCTGTGCTGACAGCTCAGAGCCTAGACCTGCTTCGGATTCTATATCTCCCTCTCTCTCTGCCCCTCCCCCCTCTCTCTTTCTCTCTCTCTCTCAAAAAAAATTTTTTTTAATTTTAAAAAAATGAACTAAAAACTGCTTACAATCCAACCCAGCAGAAAAATATAAACTTAAATGTTCACACGCTAAAAATACCTGTATATGAATGTTTAATTGGTTCATATCTGTGGAAATCACTTGGCTCTCCCCAGATAATATAGCATTACCATAGTAGCTACTCTGAACTCCAAATGTGGGTTATAGTTTCACTTGACATTCCATTACTCAAATGAGACTTCTCCATTTTGTCATCATAGGCAGAATTTTCACAGGTCAAAATGGAAGATTGAGTTTATGAGAACTACAAGAAAAATGTGGGTTTAACATGACTGATGCTCATAACAATTCTCCTAAAAAATAAAAGGAAAATGAGGAGACAAAAAATATTTTTGGAGAGACAAAATGGCACCTGTTCTTAGAGATTAACATCCCAAATATATTGACACGTTACCTTCCAAAATAATCCCTAGTGGCTGCTACCAGTTAATACAGTCTAGTCCAAACTTTGGAAGTTTCGTCTGGGGGCAACACCATCCGAGTAGTTATCTTTGTCTCACTGAAATGGTCAGAAATATAACAGTGCGAGAGGGAGCAGAAGATTTAGCGAGCCTGCAGAATATTGCATTTATTCCATGTTCAAAGGCAATCATAGAAAGGAAGCCAAGAAAATGTCTTTCTTCTGTGAGAATTCTATTGTTCATCATGTTCTAATTATGAAATTTGAACTTAAAAAGAATGAAAGGGAAGCTCAATCAGCAGCCTAAAGTGTATCTTCTCCAGAAATAGTTCTTAACGATTTAAATGGCAGACTCATGTACCCTGGACTGACCCAATAGTTAAAGCAATATTCTGTAATACTCAAAACAGTCTGCAAAGCTGCATTTCTTGATTTATTTGTGTTCCAGGCAAATTATAAGACTCTGTGGCAGAGAAAGAAAACACTGCTAATCTTTCATGACTGTTAGGTGATTTACTGAAATGCAATTGTGAAAACAAATTTCGCAGGTACAGGGGAAAAAAATACATTGTGCTGTTTCCTCAACGGAAAATGAATTCATTTATTCCTTAATCACAGAAAAGAAAAAGCTCTCCAAATTGAACAAAAGGAAATGTGGGGAATTTCTACAAAGGAGAATTTTTGAAATAAAATGAAAAAAGACTTTAAGAACGCCTCCATTCCTTTAGAGGGCCACGGGCAGTTGAAGAGCAACTGTGGCCCCAGCGATCCAGAATTAATCCTCATGTTTGGAAAATCAACATACTTGGGAATCTGAAAAGAGGAAAGCTACGTGAAATGAGATCACCTTGGGTCATCATGTATCTATAATATTCACTCCACTCAGGCACACTCAGACATATGTTAAAGACATCACTGTCTCTATGTGCACTTGAGATTTTTTTTTTCAATAAATGAAACCCCAACCACAAAAGCAGTTGACAATGTGAAATTACAAAAAAGCTGTCCGAAGGACTGAGGGGGAGATGCAGTCACCATAAGCACAAGTGCTAGGAATCTGAGAAGCTTTTTAAATGGATTCAGAGACCTTTGAAAAAAAAAGGTCTCCTTTTCCAGTAATTGAATTTGACACCAATGTTCTTTGGATGCTAGGGCTGTACAGGGTATTTTCCCATCCACATCTAGGCTAAATTGGAGATGGTGACCTCTGATAGACTAGAGCAATCCAGGAAGTAATAGAAACCTCACTTCATAGAAACTGGTGACAGGTTGGGATTAAATGCTGGGCTGGCCAGGAAGACTCAAATTCCTTTTCAGGGAGTTTCCAAAGGAATGGAGATTTTTTTTTTTAAAGAACATTCTATAAATGCTTCTTTTCCAACTTGCTCTAACTAAATTGAAAATTATAATCTAAGATCACCTCAGATCTGGGACACAGACAAGACTTAAATCCAAATGAGATGTCCCAGGTTCCTAAATTCAACACCATCTTACTGAATTCAGTAACGGTGGATAAGAGTTGGGGCATGCAGACAGAAGTTTAGGTATAAGGATGTTCCTTGCACGGTTGTTTAAAATAGTGGGGAAATAAAACCCTAAATATTCAACAAGGAATTGGTTACGCTAAGGTACATCATAAAATGGAAATTTATACAGTCATTAGAAAGAATCCTTTCAGGGAGCCTGGGTGGCTCAGTTGGTTAAGCTTCCAACATTGGCTCAGGTCACAATCTCACGGTTCATGAGATCGAGCCCCACATTGGGCTCAGAGCTGACAGTGCGGAGCCTACTTGGGATTCTCTCTCACCCCTTCTCTCTGCCCCTTACCCACTTGTGCACTCTTTCTCTAAAAATAAATAAATAAACTTAAAAACTAATAATATTTTTACAGAATACTTAATTATATTTCTCAAGCTATACTATACATATAAAGGATATATACATATATCCACATATGCATAGAATAAAAAGTCAGAAATTATTGAATATCACTAGGAAATAATATTACAAGTGGCTCTTGTTCTTTATATTCTTTTGCCAATTGCATGCTTAAAGTAGCACAATGAATATTACCACTTTATAACCAGGCAATTGAGAAACAGCAGCTAAAAAAAGTGCAAATGTGATTACCGTCACTCTTAACCCTTAAAACTTTGTCATATTTACCTGTTTATTAATTGTTAGTTCATTTGTTGAACAAGGCTCTATTAAAAACATTGTGTTAGGACTTCTGAGAAACAAGGCCTGGAGAGTACGTCATTGCATAACTCCCCTCCCAGAAATTCACAGAAGAGAATAAAGGAAAAAGAGAATGAAATTTCATCTGTTTTAAAACCAGGGAAATGACACAAACCTGTACAACAAACTCTGAAAAATATATACAAACTATAATTAAATTTGCCTGTTAACGAAGTAGATCAGTTCCCCAATCATTTCTTTTAAAAATGTATTGGTTGAATAACTTTTGATACATTCATATTATTAGAAAGAATGATTTAGATGGATGCAAATTAACCTACAGAGATATAGTATTAAATAATAAAGGAAAAATACAGGAACATATATGAATATAGATACAGAATAGGTAAGTATATACATATACACATATTATTTTAAATTGTATGTTCACATAAATAAATGTATACATTTACAAATAACTACATCTAGATATATATCCATTTTTATAAAATAATGACTTGTAAACTATGTAAAATGGAGATTATTTATGCACAAAAACAAAGATAGAGAAAGACTATACGGGCATGGAAAACATATAAAAGAATTGGCACCCGCAAAGATGGTAACCTTAATAAAATAAGAGAGAGCTATTAGGATGTCAAGGATAATAATCAAGATTATTTAATAATCATATACATAAATTTCTCCTTCTGGCCATGACAGTGTAACTGGTACAGAACTTGCTTTCCCAACCATTATAAAATTGGACCAACCCTATGAGTGAGCTGGTTTTAGGCACAGACAGGCAGGCAGCACAGAATGTAACCTTTGAGAGAAGGGAAACAAGCAGATGAGGTACAGTCAACAGTTGCTCCACAAATGCCCTGATTCTCTGCCTGATTGCATTTTCTGCCACAGATGGAAAGGTGGAGTCCAGCAGAGCAAGAGTCTTGCTCACTTGAGGAGGCAGATACTGAGTCCCAGGCTGCAGAAACAGGGGCAATTTTAAGAGCAGAGCACATAAGACGAGACTAGTATGGGGTGGGAGTGGCGGAACGGGTAGGGACTCACTGGAGAGCTAAGCTGGGAATGCACAGATGGGGCAGAAGGGGGCGATTCTGCAGGCCCAGGCAGAGATGGCCTGCTACCAGGATAAGAGCTAACCAATAATGCTCGTGGCTTCGCGCTGTTAGGAGACATTGGAGCTCCATCCTAGTTGTAATCAAGTCTACACTGAGGACCATGGGCATTTGGTTCCCAATAACCATATTCTAGAGTAAGAGGCACGCCTTAGAATTTGGTCCAAAACAGAAAGAGAGCAATCTTTACAAAAGTAAAAACAATCCTGACAGGCTCAATATAGTTTGACAGGATTTAATGTCTGCCAGAAAAAAAAAGTGTCAACATGGACACCCATACTCCCTACAACAGATCATCCACAATGTCCAGCATATGCTACAAAATTTTTAGAAACGTAAAGAAACAGGGAAACATGGCCTAGAGGCAAAAGAAAATTAGTTAATAGTAACAGGTTCTCAAATGGCCCAGATGTTAGCAAATAAAAATAGGAAATAGACAGCAAATAAAATTTGAAAACAGCAATAATAAATATGCTTAAGGTCTTAAAGGAAAATATGGCCATAATGAATAAAAGAACAGAGAAATTATCAGAGAAGGACTATTAAAATGAATCAAATAGAAATTTAATAAGTGAAACGCACAATATCTGTAATGAAAAATTCACTGGATGAGAGGAGCAGAGAAAGGAGTCTGTGAACCTGAAAACAAATCAATAAAATTTATCCAATCCTAAGGACATAAAGAAAAAAATAAAAATCAAATGAACAGCATTTCAATAACCTGTAAGAGAAAAGCCAGAGAAAAGAGAATATGAGGCAGAACAGAAATTTCAAGAAATGATAGCAGAGAATCTCCGATATTCTCTGAAATGGGAAATGAGGTGAAAAATAAGGTCAATATATAGTTGCAAGAAACTAGCAGGTTGCCACTAGGGAAAGCACAAAGAAAACCACACCTAGACAGATCATAATAAAACTGCTAAAATCTGAAGATAAAGGAAAAATCCTAAAAGTATCCAGATAATAATCATATATAATATACAAGATAATAGCAGTATAAAAAATGGCTAACATCTCTCCAGAAACAATAGAATCCATTAAAAAAATGGAATGGCATCTTTAAAGTGCTGAACAAAAACCAAATGTCATCTAAGAATTTTATATCCAGAGAAAATATCCTCCAAAAATAAAGATAAAAGACATTTTTAGATAATAAAAACTGAGAAAGTTTGTCACTAAAAAAAAATCTTTACGAAGAAAACTCTAAAAGAAGTTCCTCAGGCTGAAGGAAAGGCGATACCAGATGGAAATTCAGATCTACAGAAAGAAATGAAGAGCACTGAAATGGTAAATGTGAAAGTGTATATAAAAAACATTTAGGGACGCCTGATTGGCTCCGTGGGTTGAACATCTGACTCTTGATTTCAGCTCAAGTCATGATCTCAGTTTCATGAGTTCAAGCCCCATGTCAGTTCTCTGCACTGACCCCGTGGAGCCTGCATCGAATTCTCCCTTTCCCCACTCCCCACTTGTGTTCTCTCTCAAAACAAATAAACTCTATAAGTAAGTTAATTAATTAATTAATCAGTTAATTAAACAAAACATTTAATTTTTCCTTTAACATCTACACAATCATATAAATCTTTTTTTTTTATTTTTTATTTTTTTATAAATAGTTTATTGTCAAATTAGTTTCCACATAACACTCAGTGCTCATCCCCAAAGTGCCCTCCTCCATGCCCATCCATCAGTCCCCNCCATCAGTCCTCAGTTTTTGTCAGCATTCAAGAGTCTCTCATGGTTTGCCTCTCTCCCTTTCCCCCACCATTTCCGCCCTTCTTCTCCCCCTTGTTCCTCCGTCAAGTTCCTCCTAATCCTCCTATACGTGCAAACATCTACACAATCATATAAATCTTTAAAGCAAAAATTATTATACTAAGGGTTTTAAATGTGTAAAACCATTATATATGACAACCAGAGCACAAAGTTTGAATTTTTTTTTTTAATTTTTAAAAATATTTATTCATTTTTTCAGAGAATGAGTCAGAGCATGAATGGGGGAGGATCAGAGAGAGGAAGACATAGAATCCAAAGCAGGCTCCAGGCTCTGAGCTGTCAGCACAGGGATGGATGCTGGGCTTGAACCCATGAACTATCAGATCATGACCTGAGCCAAAGTTGGACACTTAACTGAATGAGCCACCCAGGTGTCCCACAAAGTCTGAATTTTAAATAGAACTATGCTATTTCAATGCTAAACTTTTGAAAAGGATAAAATGTTTAGAAAGGCAGGATCAAACCATAGATGCATATTGTAAATCTTGGAACAACCACCAAAAAATAGAGTATAGCTAAAACTCCAACAGAGAAATAACAATGGAATAATGAATTGTTTCATAATGTACAAGAAGACACAGAAGGATAAGTGGAAAAAGAAAATTAACAGAACAGGGAAAAATAGCAAATACTGGACTTAAGTCTATGTCAATAATCACTTTACATGTTAATGGGTCAAATGCTCCAAATGAAAGGACAAGATTATTGGACTGGATAAAACTATTTAAAAAAAAAAAAAAAGCTATTTCCAACTACATGTTGTTTATAAGAAATTCTCTTTTTTTTAATGTTTGTTTATTTTTGAGAGAGAGAGAGAGTGCACAAGTGGAAGAGGGACAGAGAGAACGGGAGTCAGAAAATCCAAAGCAGGCTCTGCACAAGAGCCCAAAGCAGGGCTCAAACTCATGAATCCTGAAATCATGACCTGCGCTGAAGGTGGCCACTTAATTCACTGAGTCACCCAGGTGCCCAGGAAATGCTCTTTTAATACAAAGACACACAAGTTGAAAATTTTTGAATGGAAAAGGATTTAGTTACTAGAGGAAGTATAAGAAAGCTGGAGTTAATATATTAATATCAGATATAATGAACATCAAGACAAGGAAAACTGCCAGGGATTTATAAAAAAAATAGTTATTAATAATATAAGGATCAATTATAAGGAATACTAATTATAAGTGTAAATGACCCTAATAATGGAGTTTCAAGATTCATTGTGCTGACAGCTCAGAGCCTGGAGCCTGCTTCAGATTCTGTGTCTCCCTCTTTCTCTGCTTCTCCCCAGCTCGTGCTCTCTCTTTCTCTCTCTCTCAAATATAAATAAACATTTAAAATGTTTTAAAAAAGAATTTTAATTTAAAAAAATCTTCCACAATCTTTCAATGAAGGAAACTCCAGGCACAGTCGGTTTTGTTGGTGAATTCAAGTATTAAGAAAGAAATAATGCCAACCTTACACACAGTCTTTAAGAAAAGAAAAGGAGGGGACACTTCTCATCTCACTTTACGAGAAATGAATAGAAGGGAACTTCCTCAACCTGAAAAGAACATTTTTCAAACACTTGAAACTAATTTCATATTTAATTGTGGAAGACTAAAAAATTTCTTCCTGAGACAAATAAACAAGAATGTCTTCTCTCACAAATTCTGTCCAATAATGTACTGAAGGTTCTAACCAGTGATAAAAGACAAAACCATTTGATATGAAGAAATAAAATTGCATCTATTTGCAGATGACTTGATTGTTTATGAGACCCTCACACACCTGATATGAAATCTTGATGAGGAAATTATAAAATTAGAAGAGGATAACTAGATAAAATTACTACAATCCAATTTTTCTCATGAACATAGACACAAATCAACATGAAAATATTAATAAGTTGAATATAACAACAGAGAAAAAGAATACTACACCATGACCAACTACAATTTATCTCAGCAATGCAAGACATTTTAACATTGGAAACTCAATCAACATAACCCATGATACTAATTGACTAATAAAGAACCACGTGATCATCTCAATACATGAAGAATAAGCATTTGACAGAATTCAATTACCCATGTATCATAAATACTCCTAGCAGGCTGGGAAATAGGAGGAACGAATTTCCTCAAACTGAAAGGTGCATTTTCTGTATAACTCACCCTTAGCGTTATATTTAATTGTGAAAGACTGAAAAGTTTTTCCTGAAAAAATTAAAAAGGAAAGAATGTCTGCTGCCGCCAATTCTATTTAATGATGTACTAAAGGTCTCAACCAGTACTAACAGACAATGAAAAGATTTGAAACAAATGTTATCTGTTTGCAGATTATTTGTTTTCATTAAGAAAAACCCAAGAAATCTAGAAAGCAAATACTAGAACAAAAGTGAATTTGCCAAGTTAAATATAAAATAATGAATTATCATTGTATATACTAGCAACAAAACATTAGTAAGCAAAGTGCATTATAAACAAGTGCATTTGCATTAATATCAAAATTACTAGAGCTAATACATGAATGTAGCAATATCATGGGATACAAAGTCAATATTCCAAATCAATCATAGTTCTATACATTAGAATAACCTAAATTTAAACCTATCTATAATATAAGCCAAAAACATAAAATACTTAGACATGAATTTGATAAAAGATTTGCAAGCCATCTCCACTAAAACTTACAAGCATTGCTCAGAAAAATTAAAGACTTAAATAAATGGACAAATATAGTATGTTCATAAACTAGGTGCCTTAATATGGGTAAGATGGCAATTCTTCCCAAGTTTATCAGTAAATTCAATAACATGTAGACAGGCTTTTAAAAAATTCAATTAACATTAGAAAAACTTAGAATAGCAAAACATCCTTTTAAAGAAACACAATGTTGGAAGACTTACAATACCTGATGCTAAAACATTCGATAATTAAAACTATACGATATTGGCATAAAGATAGAGCAATCAAACAGAATAGAGAATCCAGAAGTAGACCCACACTCAGACAATTTTTGATAAAGACACCTAAGCAAAACAATGGGGAAAAGACAGTCCTTTCAACAAATGGTGCTGTAGAAATGCACATCCATATGAAAAAAAATTGAACCTCTTTCCTTATTTCATACAACACAATTTAATCCAAGATGAAGTATAGGCTTAAAGCTTGTAGAAACATAAAACCAGGAAAATGTCTTCACTCCTGGGGAAAAGCAAAGATTACTTAGGACACTAAAAGCAATGACCATAAAAGAAAAACATTGATAGACTGGGCTTCATCCAAGTAAAATGAGGGAAAATATTTATAAATTATCTATGTGATAAAAGGCTTGTATATAGAAAATATGAAGAACAATAGCTCAGTAATGAAAATAAAATCAACTTAATTAAGAACAAAAACCTTAGACATATTACAAAGTGCTCAACAATTTAGTTATTAGAAAAATACAAACTGAAAGCACTACACAGCCACAAGACTAGCTAACATTAAAAAGATTGTCCATCCTAAATATTAGTGAGGGTGTAGAACTGGAACTCCCAAACACTGTTGGCAGGAGTATCCAGTGGTATGACCTGTTGGCAGATCATTTGGAAGTTTCTTCTATGGTTAAATTGCTCTACCCGATGGTCTAGCAATTCCACTCCTAGGCATTTATCCAAAGGAAATGAAAAAGCTACAAAAAGCCTTACAGAAGAATGTACCCAGTAACTCTCTTGCAATAGCTGGAAAGTACCCAAATGTCCATCAACAGAATGAGTAAACATATTGTGATTTATTCACACAATGGAACATGCTCAGCAGTAACAGGTAACAGACTCTGATACTCACAATACCATGATGAATCTCGGTTGAATAAAAGAAAAATGAACACAAATACTACATACCGTATGATCTCACTGATACAAAACTCTGAGGAGGAAACATGATGCAAGATTGAAAACAATCTGGGGCACCTGGGTGGCTCAGTTGGTTAAGCGTCCGACTTTGGCTCAGGTCATGATCTCGCAGTTCGAGGGTTTGAGCCCTGCGTCGGGCTCTGTGCTGACAGCTAGCTCAGAGCCTGGAGTCTGTTTCAGATTCTGTGTCTCCCTCTTTCTCTGACCCTCCCCTACTCATGCTCTCAATCTCTCTCTTTCTCTCTCTCTCTCAGAAATAAATAAAACATTAAAAAAAAATTTTAAGATTGAAAACAATCCAAAAAGTGGTTGTCATGGGCAACTGTGTTGGCAGGAAGAGCCAAGAGGGAACTTTCTGGGTGATGATTCCAACATGGCGGCAGCAGCTGTAAAAGTCATCTTGAGACATGACTACCTACATCCAAAAGCAGAGCAGGAACTATCTTTTCTCAGGGTCTCTTTTTTCAAAGTAAAGATTGATAAACTGGACTGCACAATATTTTTTTAATATCCCACCCAGATCAAATACCTCACCACAATTAAAATCAAAAGAAAAATGACACACTGAAAAATGGATGATTTGTAAAACATGCAATAGATGGTGGGGTTAATACACAAGAACTTTCTACAAATCGATAAGGAACAAAATAAACATCCCAGTAAAAAAAGCAAATAGTTCGTTCTCAGAATTAGAAACTCAAATAGAGAAAACAGTTTTTTAAATATAGCTGAGCATTGAACAATGCAGGAGTTAGGAGTACCAACCCCTGCACAGTCCAAATGCATATAACTTTTGACTCTCCCAAAATTTAGCTACTAATAGCCTACTGTTGACTGGAAACCTTACCCACTACATGAAAAGTTGATGAACACATATTTGTGTAAGTTATACGTATTATGTACTCTATTCCCACAATAAAGTGAGCTAGAGAAAAAAAAAATGTTGTTAAAATCTTAAGGAAGAGAAAATACATTTACAACTACTATATTGATTGAAAATAATCCATATATAAATGGACCTGCACAGGTCAAACCTATATTGTTCAAGGTTTGAACTTGAACAATATAGGTTTGAACCTATATGTGGGGGAAAGGGTCCCCACTCAAAAGAGTAAAAAGTGAACATCAAAACAAGGAGATACAAATGGTATGTCCAAAACATGACTCTACTAAAACTTAAAAATGTCTGTTGATAAGGAAAGTTTTCTAAGTTATGTTAAGTGGAGAAAAAGTGAAAAAATACAATGAATAGTACAATTCAATATTGTAGAAACATTTATTATTTTAAAAGCATCATATTTTTAATATAGACAATGTCTATCAAATCATATTCATAACTTCATTATATGTGTTTATAAATTATATATTTAGTTATATATTAAATAATATAAATTAGTAAATATTAATATTTAATATCATTGCTTTTAGGATGTATGTCAGTATATATTTCTTAAAGATAATCAACGAAATGGCAAAATGACTACCTTCAGGCACCAGTGTAGGTGTGGGTAACTTGCAGGGAGGGTATTTTCACTTTCTAATTTTTGGTTTATATTTTGAAAACCTGAGGGACATACTTAGTGAGACCAGAACCAATGCAATAAACTGATAGAGGGATAACAATTATTCTAAAACTGTCCAGGAAATAAAGGCACAGAGTGAAGATCAATAGCTGTGTAAATGCATGCTGATTCCTGGGGAGACGACACGTCTTCTGGATTAGTGGTGATGGGGAATGGGGATTGAACTGTGAAGAAATTAGAAAAGA
The DNA here is from genome assembly GCF_003009895.1 of Hyaena hyaena. Lineage (NCBI taxonomy): Eukaryota > Metazoa > Chordata > Mammalia > Carnivora > Hyaenidae > Hyaena > Hyaena hyaena. The sequence continues at coordinate 1,164,871 of NW_024080714.1, read as the reverse complement.
ATACAAATGAGAGAAAGTAGGGAAAAAAACAATAAAAAGGCCAAATTTCCACTGGAATCAAAGTGAAGATCTTTACTCTTTACCTGATATTCATTTTCACCTGGTTAGGTAAGTAGAGTGAACAGGATGAATTCCATAGTACACTCTGGGGACAAAACATACCAATGCAGATCCTACCACTTTATGGTTTGGATTTCAGACAGTCCATCTGGTTTGGATCTCAGGAATTTTAAGCTTATATAAATATATATTAAATGTTTATTTATTTATTCTAAGAGAAAGAGAACAGGGGAGAGGAAGAAAGAGAGGGAGGAAAGAATCCTAAGCAGGCTCCTCCCTGGCAGCTCAGAGCCTGATGCAGGGCTCGATCCTATGAACTATGAGATCACGACCTGAGCCAAAATCAAAAGTCAGATGCTTAACTGACTGAGCCATCCAGTCACCCCAAAGCTTCTATTTTTTAATAACAAAGTATATCTTGTTCAATTACAATGTGTTTATTGCTGAAAAGGAAAAATATTAAAGTAAAAAATAAATCACTTATTATCATTGTCTTTAAAGTCAACCACTGATAAAATAGGACTCTGGGGCCAAAATGTATGAATGTGATAATATTTCTTCATAACTTCCCAAACACATTATGCTAATATATATGTGTGTGTGTGTGTGTGTGTGTGTGTGTGTATTCCAATCAATAATATTATATACACTGAATTTAACCAATTAAAGAATTTTTATCCTTGGGGAACCTGAGTGGATCAGTTGGTTAAGTGTCTGACCCTTGATTTCAGGTCAGGTCGTGATCTCACAATTTGTGAGATCAAGCCCCATCTTGGGCTCCATGCTGATGGCGTGGACCCTGTCAGGAGTCTCTCTCTCCACTCTCTCTGCCCTCCCCCGACTCATTCACATGCTCTCTCTCTCTCAAAATAAATAAATAAATAAAGATTAAAAAAATTTTATCCTTTCTTTCAAAACCCAATGAGCAGTCACAGCCCCATCTTGTGTGACAACACACTGTCCCCATCTTATGCTGGGTTATCTCTGAGACTCCTCAGGGTACTATTAGAGTATCCACTCATTCATCCCAGCAGATGGCTGTCTCTCCCATTCCAGAACACTGCTCTGGGCCCCTCTGCATATCACTCTTCCATTTAGTTGTTTCATTCCTGTAAAGCTATGGCTTACCTGGGTCCAGGCCATTGTATGTACAGACACAGGTTTCATACTTCATTTCTTAAATCAAAGCTAAAATGACCATAGCCCATACAAAGCTCACTCGAACTGGAAGTTAGTAAATGGAGAATAGAATATATATGAAAACAATGTTTTTCAATTTTTTAATACTTTAAACCTCTTTAAATTTCTCTGCTACTTGTCTTAGTCTGTTTGGACTATGGTAACAAAAATACCATAAGCTTTGTGGCTTTATTATAAACAACAGAAATTTATTTCTCACAATTCTGGAGACTGGGAACTCCAAGATCAAGGCGTCAGCTCTCAGTCTGGACTCAAATGCAACTTCTCATCTTCAGCCAAAGGAAAATATTATGAAACTTTCACAGAGATAAAATTTTCCCCTAAATAAGACAAATTTATATTATTTGCACATAAATTAGTAGACTAATATCTGCAGCTCCTTCATTCAGATTCCGGTGCTGTTCCCAAGAACTCTAGATGCCTACATGTATCTGTCTCAACATAACCAAAGTGACTTCTTCCACCACTGGAAAGACAAACGGAGAACCTGCTGGGGACAAATTCCAGCTACCAGCCCAGAATGCAGAGATGTCTCAAGACTCACCAAACAACAATTTTAAGATCCGTATTTTGCTCTCATCAAATACATCAAAAAGAAAAAGGAGGGAAGAAGGAAGGAAGGAAAAAGGAAGGGAAATCTCGCAGCAGTGAGATAGCAGTTGTATATCCTAGATGAGGGGATGAAAATCAGAGCTCATTTTTGTTTTGATTCATACTGTTTTGATAGCATTCAATCATTTATTCAGGATTTAGATTGTTCACCTGGCTTCTGACTCTGTTACCTTTTGCATGTGTCCCATGCTTCCTGGATCCATGCTCTGTGTGCTTCCTCAGTTTCCTGCTACAGCTGACCAGCATAAACCCAGAAGGCAGGAGCCACAAGAGGAAGGGAAAGAGGATGATGGAAGAAGGAAGGAAGACTGTGTAGGGACCAGCACATTCCCTGCCCTGGGCACCCACACATGTTCCCACAGGAGCCGTGTGAACTCTACAAGCAAGGTCCCCTCGGTTGCGGGATCCGGGGCCACACCGAGTTCCTCTCAACGTTCATCTGGGCTCTTGCTCGCTCGTTTTGGAACCAAGCCCCCTGATTTATAACATGCCCCAAATTTTGCTTTCTTCCCCCAAATTTTGCTTTCTTCCATCCATTAACTCAGCAGTATTTATTGGCACCAACTACATGCCAGGAACTCTACTAAACACCATGATCTTAGCAGTGGACCAGACCAACATGGCCCCTGCCTTGTCGTCCTGAACACAGACCTGAGACAAATCATTTTGAAAGAGTCAGCAAAAGGTGCTTTCTTTAAGCACAAAAATTCCTGCTTTGTCTTTCTACTTAGTGCCCCCTTGGTTCATTTTCTCGGGACCCTTAACACCACCTTGCTTCCCCAAAGCCTCTCTCTGACCTCAAGGCCCTGCACCCACCTCCACACATCTCCCACCAGCCCCCTGCCGGAATGAACCTGTCCGCGGGCCAAGGCCATGATGTTACCACCTGCTAGCACGTTCTTCTATGTAGACCTACCCTGAAGCTCAGGCCTTCTAGACTTGATGTTCACCTGTAATCACCTTCCACCTGACCCTGTCCAGTCCCCAGTAACCAGCCCTAATCTGGAAAGAAGAAGGGACCAGATACAAGGAAGGAGTCCCAGGCATGACATTAATAGGAACTAAAAAACAAACAAACAAAAAAAAACCATGTAGAAAGAAATATCCCTGTGGTGAGCTGTAATCTAATATCTAGCTTTCTGAAGAGTGATTACTTGTGTTATTTTTCTTATCCTCACAACTGTATTTGTTATTAATCTCATCTAAATGAATAAATAGGCACATAACTTGGGAAGGAAGTCAGTTAGACTTTAATTAAACAACTTGTTTTTCTATCCCAAGAGTTGTTTAATAGAAAATTGTTTTACATACGTGTGTATTGAATCAGCTGTCAGCATCAGATGTTTTGGAATAAAGTTCTTTGGTAGAAAACAGAGCATAAGCTACCGTACATAACTCATATTAACAATTTGTAATTAATGGACCAACTTTATAGGGATTGTAGGCTTGAGAGGGGTGGAGAGAAATACTTCTAATCTTATTTTTTAGCACAGGTTATAAAGGTCTACACCATTGATCAAAAGGAAAGAGACTTATGCCAGCCTCCAATGTATAAAAATTGTTGACTTCGCTGATTTTTAAAAATTTGAACCCTCAATTAGTACAATAAAGGGAAAATTAATTTGTAACTGCCAGTGAAAATTAAAACCACAAATATCTTTGTCGGAGCAATGATGCATTGTAATATAAAATGGAATCGTGGGTACAGAGTGGAGTTGCAAGTATTTATTCGCTAGATCTGCTGATTTTATCCTTTTTTATACATAAGCAACAGCGAAAAATAATCAAATAAACATGCAGTAAGGCATTGGAAGAACATCACTGGAATTTTATCTGCTCAAGGCTTCAGGAATATGCCTTTCCCCCGATTTTATCAGTATAGAGCACAATATAGTTTCTATTCTAAGGGGATACATTGATCAAAACCTCGCGAAAGAGGTATGCATCATACTCAAAGAGAGAACTCTACTCTTCTCCATTCTGATATTGTTAGCTACTCTGTCATCAACAGATGGCTTCTGCTTCTCTCTCATGCTTGCCTGAAGGCTCTCCTTTAAGCCACATGCCAGAAAGTTGGTCTGCAATAAAGAACAGCCTCAGAACTCATGAAAAGGACTCTGCCAGGTATTTTTAACAACTGATATTTCAAAAAATAGACCTAGAAGGTGACATCGCTTAGAAAATTACAGAGGGACGTGGGATTACCAGGTTGCTTTTGAATTCAGTACCAGATAATTTTATAGAAGCCAATTGATGACTCAAGATCTAATGGAACAAGAATAAATTTAAAATGACTGAAGGAACTCAAGAGCATCTAATTGTGATCATTTATTTTGGAATCATGCTGGTAGAATCTTTAATGTTCTATTTTCTGGCTATCTGAGAAAGCCCTTTCTCTTTTTTGATCTCAGCTTCTTTCCTTTTTTTTCTTTTTAATTGTTGTAAAACATTTATAACACAAAATTTGCCATTTTAACTATGTTTAAGAGTACAATTCTGTGGCATTAATTACTTTCACAATGTTGGGCAAGCATCACCATATCTATTTCCATTAAATAATAACTCTCCATTCTCTAGCTCTTAGTAACCTCTAATCTATTTGCTGTCTCTATAAATTTTCCTATTCTAGAGATGTCATATAAGTCGAAGTATACAATACAGCTGAGACCCCCTTATCTGCAAGGGATACATTCCAAGACCCACAGTGGATGCCTGAAGCCATAGATAAGGACCAAACCCTATGCATAATGTTTTTTCCTATACATACATACCTATGATAACGTTTAATTCGTAAATTAGGCACAGTGACAGATTAACAGCAATAAATAATGTGAAATAGAATAATTATAACAATATACTATAATAAATCTATGTGAATGTTGTCTCTTTCTCTCTCTTTCAAAATACTTTACTGTAATGTACCTAAACCCTTTTTTTTCTTGAAAAGATATGAGATGACAAAATGCCTATGTGATAAGATGAAGTGAGGGGAATGATATAGGCACTGAGACATAGCGTTGGGCTTACTATTGACCTTCTGACCATATGTCAGAAGGAGGACCATCTGTTTCTGAACTGCGGTTGACCACAGGTAACTGAGATCACAGAGAGCAAAAGATGAGTCCATGGATGCCAGGGGGAGGGGAGAATTGTATCTGATTTTTTATATCTGGCTTATTTCCCTTGGCATAAGATTTTAAAGTTTCATCCATTTTGTAGCATTTATCAGAACTTCACTGTTTTTTAAAGTTTATTTATTTTTGAGAAAGAGAGAGAGCACATGGTGGAAGGGCAGAGAGAAAGGGAGAGAGCAAGAATCCCAAGCAGGCTCTGCACTGTCAGCCTAGAGACCAATACAGGGCTCAAAGTCACCAACCTTGAAATCATGACCTGCGCCAAACAAAATCAAGAGTCAGATGCTTAATCAACTGAGTCACCCAGAACTTCACTTTTAATGGCTGATAACATTCTATTATGTGTATATATAACATTTTCTTGATCTACTCATCAGTTGATAGACTTTTAGATTGTTTCCACATTTGGGTATTGTGGATAATTCTGCGCTGAGCAAGTATCTGTTTGAGTCCCTGTTGTGATTCTTTGGGGTATATACTTAAGAGAGGAATTGCTGTGTCATCTTCTTGATCTATGTCTAATCTCAGTTCAATAACTGTGTGTTTGCATTTTGTTCTAACTCCTCAAACTTCAGAAACAAATACTTTTATTGAGTCTCTTTGCCTTTAATGGCCATGTAATTATTTGCATTCATTTGATAAAACTAATCAGAATGTAATTGAACAAACTGTGTAATAAAGGCTGTACCTGGAGTGTCATGTTTCAGAATAAATCTCATTTATTCAGATATGAAAAACCCACCACTAAGGGTCAAGGGTCGCACTTCATGGGTGGAACCAATGTCTACAAAGTTGTCCTAGAAAACTGTTCTCATGTTCGTTCTGTCTTACAGGGTCCCAGGCTTGCAGGAGAAACCTCAGGAGATTGGGTACACTTCAGAGAGAGGAACTCACACAGATTTGTAGGTACTACAGGCAAAATCTGATGGAAATAAATTTCTTGGGGTTGGCTTTTTAGCCTTAAAGTAGAAGAAATACAAGGAATGATTTATTTAATCTCTGGAGAATAGAGATTATTGAAAAATCTCATCTTGGGTTTTTTACAAAATCTTTGACAAAGTTTTTTTATTTTAATAGTTGTTTAATATCATACAACTCCAAACTTGATGACTATACTGTATTGTATATATGTTCATTAATAGTGAATGCTCCAATGACATCTGACCATGTGTAGCAACATGGATGGACCTTGAGAGTGTTATGCTGAGCAAAATAAGTCAGGCAGAGAAGGACACATACCATATGTTTGCACGTATAGGAGGATTAGGAGGAACTTAATGGAGGACCAAGAGGGAGAAGAATGGGGGAAATAGTGGGGGAGGGGCAGAGAGGCAAACCATGAAAGACTCTTGAATACTGAGAACAAACTGAGGACTGATGGGTGTCGGGGCAAGGGGGGAGATGTACATGGAGGAGGGCACTTGTTGGGATGAGCACTGGGTGTTATATGGAAACCAAGTTGACAACAAACTATTTGTAAAAAATGTAAAAAAAAATAGTGAATGCTCCACCCATGAGGCCACACCATTTTTAAACAAGAATATTCCATGGAGACAATTTATAAACACGCATTTAAAAAATCCAAAACTTGGAAATAGATGAAAAGACCTCATATCCTTTCAAAGTCATACCCAGAGCATTATCTAAGAGAACTGCCCAAGGATTGTCTGATTCTCTAAGTGTGTATGCTTTAATCATTTACTATTAATTAAGGTATATTACAAATCTATAAGGATAGTCTTCACTCTGTATAAAAATAATAATTATTCAAATTATTTTTGTCATACGGCAATGTAAATGAATTTCACCCTGTGGATAAGCAAACGGCTTCTGTCTAGTTAAGAAGACTTCATCATAAAGGTGACAGTTGTATTGCTTGTAATTGTGATATTTCTCCAGTCTTGCGCATTAACCAGTTTTGTATGTGATGTGCCACTCTTTCTTTCAGGACTATAAATCCTTCTGCCCCTCTTATACTTTTTAGAGTCAGCTCACCATCTTTTTATTTTCTCATTAATGATTTAAGTAAATCTTTGACATATGCTCACTCAAAAGAAGAAATAGTGAATAGACTAGCTGCAGACTTTGATGAAAAATAAGAAAGTTCTGATTACATTGGGATATATCCTCAAAGGGCCCAGAGAAAATAATAGTCAACTTAGAGGTTAATTTCATATATTACTCCCAACTGAGATAAAACAAAGATATTTTCAGATACACAAAGATAAAAGAAAATTCTATCAATCCAATAGAAGTGAGGAAGAGAAGGGAAAGAGACAAAGAAAAAGGACAGTAAACCAGATAGGTTAAATCAGATAGTGGAAGTAAATACAAACACACCAGTAACACACCAGTAACATTAAAAATGCAAATAAATTAAATCAAATTAAAATAAGTTAAATAAATTAAATGCTTTTATTTAAATTAAAAATGGGGAGGGGTGCCTGGGTGGCTCAGGCAATTAAGCATCCGACTTTAGCTCAGGTCATCTCATGGTTGGTGAGTTTGAGCCCCATGTCCGTCTCTGTGTTGACAGCTCAGAACCTGGAGCCTGCTTGGGATTCTGTATCTCCCTCTCTCTTTGCCCCTCCTCCACTCACACTCAGTCTCTCTCTCTCTCTCTCAAAAATAAATAAACATTAAAAAAATGAGGCTTGTCAGGTGGACTTTATTCAGCTATCTGGTGTTTTCAAAAGCTACTAAAACAAAACCTCATGAAAATATTTAAAATAAAAATACAGAAAAATATATTCCAGACAAATATGAAAAGCAACAAATTCCAACATAGCAAATTATTACCAGACAAAATAGAATTTCAGGAAAAATAATTAATAGAGATAAAAAGCTACTGTATAACAACAAAGGGAAACTTTCTAACAATGAAGCATGAAAATCATGAAATTGTATGCACTCATGCGCACAGCTACAAAATACATAAAGCCCAGAAGTGACAGGATTACAATGCAAAGTTGACATACCTCTATCAAACAGAAAAACCTAGTTAGGAAAATATTATTGAGTCTAAAGATTTTAATGACAAAATTAAGTTTAATGTAAGAGCAAACAGGAAATATTTCAAAAAAATGTCATGCCCACTAGATCATAAGGATATTACAATAAATTTCAAGAACTGATGCATATTTCAAGAACTGATATTCTGTTAAGAATAAATTCTTCGATAACAACCCAGCTTAATTGGAAATAGAACAATAAAGAGATGGCAAATGTTATACATGCCTGGATCTTTCTTGGTCTCTTTCCCCCATGTATTATGTAATAATGTATAGTTTAAAGAAAAGATCATAATAAAAATAGGAACATATTTGGAACAAAACAGCATTAAAACTACTATATACCAAAGCTTAGGAAATAGAGCCAAATGTCACCTAAACAGAAGAGTGCATGGTCTTGGTATATTATTTTTAATATTGAAAATAAACTAACTAAGTATCTGGTTTATGAATCTGGAGAAAAATCAATGAACTCAAAGATTAAAAGAAAGGAAATAATATGTATGAGCCAAAGTAAATAAAATTGTTTGGAAAATACAGACACTATTTTTAAGACACATATATTTTAAAAATTATGTAACAAAAAAACTCTGGCACCATTAATCAGGAAAAAATAAATTCAGCAATCAATCAAAGAGAAAAGAAATAATAATTTTAGGAGAAAAAGGGAAATAACTATCAATACATTTGAGATTTTTAAAGCCAACAGAATATCATCAACAATTTTATGCCAATACATTGAAAAGTTAGCCAAATGTATAATTTTCTAGAAGAATATGAATTAATAAAAGTTATTTTATAAACAAGATGATTTATAAACCAATATATATAAATTTACTTTGATAATTTCCTCCCAGGGGAACTCAGAGCAATTAGCAAATCTTTAACAAATAATCTTTACATAATATATAAAGCAATTTCAAAGAAAAGAATAAAGGAGAAATTTTCCTAGAGATCAAAACATGATATGAACAGTTCAAGAAAGGAAAATTATCGGTTAATATCATGAAAGTAGATGTAAAAGAAATCCTAAATAAAATATTAGCAAACACAATCCATCAATATAACATTTTGTAAAAATTGGTGAAATATAACCTCCCAAAACTCCAGAATGACCAAGTAGAGTTTATTCCAGAAATGCAGAAATGCAATTTGCTACTAAAAAACTTTTCACATTAACAGATTAATAAAAACTATATGACCACTAACTAAATGAAAAACAAAAATTAGTCAAATTCCACAACTCATTAATAACAAATGCTTTTAATATACAAAAAAGATAAGGTCTCAGGAAGGATTTCTACCAAAAAGCTACAGCAAACCTTACAGAGGGTGGTGACCCTATAAGAATTTTCTCAGGCTTCACCAGTTTTATCGTTTACAGTCCGAGGAGAACTGAGGAAAAGCAATAACCAACAAAAAAATGAATCAAATATATAAGAACTGGAAAAGGAAAACCACAATTTTCATAACTTACAGATAATATAATTATCTACACAGAAAAACCAAGAATTTTTCAAAAACATCATTAGAATCAAGTGTATTCTAATGTGTTACATTTACAGACTAATTTGGAGAAACATCTGAACTGAATTTTTATCTTGCTGACACTTTCCATCTATGAATAGGGAGTGCCTCTCCATTTATTTAGGCCTTCAAATAATGTATTCAAATATATTAGAAAATGTATTGAGATTGCTGGAGTCAAGCCCATCACATAAATTTGTATTTTTCTCTGCCACCGAATAAATTATTTAACCTAATCATTAAAAACAAAAGTCTACTCTGTAGCAACTTGTTTCTTTCCTCCTGGAAGCCTTTTTATCACCCACTGTCATGAATTTCACAGGATTGGATTCTGTCTTTTCTCCTCAATCCTCCTTACAACTTTGAGAATTTTTCAATCTCTCAATTAAGTCTCACCTCACCTCATGGATATTTCCTTTCAGTGCTTCTTTAGTAATATGGAATACCTATTATTCACATATTAACTCTTGGGAATCTCTCCCTGTCTCTTCTGCCTCATCATTTGAGCCTCTATACATTTGCTTTGTGCTCTGAAGTCATTCTTGCATTTCATCTCCCAGTCTACTGATTAGGGTCTCAACAAGCTCTCCATTCACTGTCACCAAAAGCCTGGTGCCCGGCAGGATATCTCTCATCTGAGATTCAAATATATCCCAAGGCCTCATCTATGTCATTTGGCATAAAGTTGTATGCATCCAATGGCTCTGGAGACACAAGTAGCTTGGGGTATAGGGAATGAGGGAAATGTAATTAGTTTACGTGTTTCCATTCACACAACTTGACCAGAAGAACCTACCCACAATAGCACCAAAATACAAGATGCTGCAGATATATGCTATCTATGCAACAAAAACATAACAAGTCATCAGGGGGAAAATCCTAAAATATTATTGAAGGACTTCAAAGAAGACCTAAATAAATGGAGAGGTACACCCTATTCATAGACAGAAAGGGTCCGCATGATACAAATTTAATTTGGATATCTCTCCAAATTAGTCTGTAAATCCAATGCAGTTCTAACAAAAATTGTACCACATATGTATGGAGCTTGATGGATTGAATCTAAAATTCATATGGAAGATTATAAGTTCAGAAAGAGCTAAGACAACTCTCAAAAAATAAAAGAGAGATGAAATTTGCCACATGACACAACAGGCTTATTTTAAAGTTAGAATAATTAAGACAGTGTGATATTAGTCACAGTGATAGAATTACAGATAATTGGAATAGCAGTGAAGGACAACTAATAAATTCAAACATATTTGGGAGTTTATTACATGACCATGGGGTCAATCTGCCAGTGGGTGAGATTAAATATGTTTAAATTTCTATATCATTTCTAGCTAAAACTGAAAGAGAAATTAATCTTGATCAATATTTAGTATGCACACTATATTGCATCTTTATTAGATGCTATGTCAGCAGCCAGGGTCTCCTAAGGTGTGGTAAGTACCCTGAGAAAGGTGAGAATACCATGACACAGAAGAGTTGCCCTCGACCACCATTAACAGACCTTAAAAATGCCCCAGATTACATGTACAGAGATAATACCACACTTAAAATACATTCACCATATATATGAGATCATTGCAGCAAACACATTGAAGCCAGAAATGTATCAAGGGCCACAGATTATCATTTATGTGGCTAATTTTGTTAAAGCCTTTAAAATATTGTAGAAAATGTATGATATTTCACAATAAAATAGGTGAAAGACAGTGCAAATGTGTTGTTCTACAAAGAAGTTCATGGTTTAGTTTGTGGCAAGTTATTTTAAATAATTGTCAAATTTACAGTTGAGCTGTACATGATTCTTTTACGAAGTGACAAGTGTTCCCAGTTTGCTGACCTTTTCTATGATGAAAAGCAGCTCTAAGTAGTTTGCTACTTAAAAAAAAAAGTTTCAAAAAAAATCACATTTAATCTTGCCTCTTAAAAAGCAAGAGAACTTTTTAACAGCAGTTGAAAAAGAAACTGCCTTTCAAAACTCAGTCTATGGATTAAACATTTTGAAAAAAGATACTTGGGAACATTTCCATGAATATGCAGCTTTACTGCAGTAACAATATAAATATATCTTCTATAAAATAGACCATATATGGATCTTTAAAACTGTAGAAACATAATTTTCCAACCAGCTTAACAATCATACAAATGAAACATGTCTGCGGGTTTTGAACCAGACCCCCTGCAACGTGGGAGGTTTGATGGGGAACAAAGCCCGTGTCATCACAGAGCGGGGAAGGCAGATGCGTAGAACAGCCATTACTGCCAAGTGCAGTAAGTGCTATCTGAGGAGGAGGGCTCCTAATTCAGTCTCGAGGGGGAAATGAAAGCTTCCTGATAGAAGTGATAGCACAGCTGAAATGTGACAGATACACACGAAAAGGTGTGTTAGAGAAGGAGGTAGTAAAGAAAGTGGGATAAGGAAAGCTCAAGGTTCACCCCAATGGACCATAGACCATAGCAGAGCAGGGCCTTCTGGCCCTAGAAGGAATCATGCTCTTCTTATTCTGACATCGCAAAACTTGACCTTGAGACTTTGGATGGGTATATCAACAGGAAACTGAGACTGGTAATGTCAATAAGAGAGACACAGGAGGAGAAGGCTGCTGGGATCCAACCTAGGTCCAGACGCAGGGACGTACCCTTCTTCTGTGTACCCCTTCCCATCACTTCACAACACCCTCCTCAGCCCTTATTCTCTCCCTGTCCCCTAAGGTATTCCATCCAGGCATCAGGAAGCTGGCCCAAGACCAGCTGTGTTCCTTTTTACATATGGTCGACAAGAAAAGTCCTCTCTACATTGTTACTTGGATACAGAAGAAAACATGGTGGTAGTGCTTTTCTCTCTGTGCTCCAATCTAGGTTACTGGAGAGTTCTTTTCACTGAGTTTTTCACCCCAAACCCAGCTAGCAATGCAAAGATAACTCTGATTTCCTTTGCTAATGTCCCTTCTGTGTGAATTTCTGTCAGGAACCTCTTGGGGGAAAAGATGTCACCTGTGGAAGAAGGGCTGGGTTGCTGGCCTAGCAGTGCTCAGACTTTAGTAGGTACACAAATCAGTGCTGGGGTAGGGAGCGTGGGCCTTGTTAACGCATATTCCCATTCAACTAGGTCTAGAGTAAGACTTTGATATGCACTTTGAACAAACTTCTAAGTTAACAAAATCCCAGGCCATCTTTTTACCTGATTTATTTAAATAAAATTACAACCTCGATCCCAGAAGATATTTATACCACATCCTATGGATTGAATTGTGTCCCCTCTAAATTTCTGTGTTGAAGCCTTAGTGCCCAGTACCCTAAATGTGGATCTTTAAAGATGTGTTGTGTTAAGTTAAAAGGAGGTCGTTGGAGTAGACCCTAATTCAATCTGACTGGTATCCTTACAGGAAGAGGAGATTTGAACACACAAAGAGACAGAAGGGGAACTCCACAAAGGAAAGACTGTGTGAGGACACAGCAAAAAGACAGCCATGTGCAAGCCAAGGAGAGAGGCCTCAGGGAAAACCAAACCTGTTGACAGCTTGACCTTGGACTCCCAGCCTCTAGAACTGTGGGAAATAAATCTCTGTGGTTTAAGCCACCCAGTTTGTGTTATTTTGTTATGGCAGCGCTAGCAAACTAATACACTGTGGTATCAAAAGAATTTGCATGTGTGGTTTCCTGAGCACCTGCAATCTTTGGAAAGTAACAAAAATAGTACAGGGAACTTCAAGTTGAAAATAGGCACTTACAAAAGAGTCCATCTGACTTTCAAAAATGGAAACAGCATGAATTCCAAAAATTGCAGGTGAGTACAGTTGAAATGAATTCCCTTGGCAAAATTTTGGACAGGATTGTTAAATAGGTAGCTGGTGAGCTCTTAGGAAATAGAGCCATAAAAGAAATGCTGGGTTCACTCAGATTAAGTCATGCTGAGCAAACCTCATTTTCTGTATTGATAGGGCAGTAGACGGACATCATGGGAAGGCCACAATCATACGGTATCTAGATTTCAGTAAGATATTTAGTAAAAGGCTGTCCTGTGATCCTTCAGGGAAAGAAACAGAAATGTAGAATGAACAAGATTTGGCCCTGGGTGGATTTGTGTCTGACTGAAATCCACGACCCTAGGATGTTAATCAAGGAAGCACTATAAACTTGGAGATTAAGACCACAGTTATGCCCATAACAATGACAAGTTAAAACTCTAATTGCATAGATGCAAACACAGAAATTGTGTGTGGCAAAGATTGCTCATTGTCTTCCAATTTTCCTCAGTCTTTTAGATAATAGAATTGTTAGCGAAGTAGAGAAACATACAGAAAAAAGAAAAAGACTACTTTTTCCGTCCTTCTTTACAAGTTGGAGTAGCCATGTGACTAAGTTCTGTCCAACAGGATGAACGCAGATGTGATGTGTTCTGGGGATGATGTCCTTAAAATGAAGATGTGTCTCCCCCTTTACCTTTTGCCACTTCTTGCTGGTTAGAATATATGCATGTTAGTGAGCCAATTTGGCCTGAGGAATGGTGGAGAAACGAGATTTCTGACCCCATGGAGAATTCCAACCAGCCCTAGACTGTTTATATCCAGCTAGTTAAGAATGAAATAAACTTCTATCTTGTTTAAGTCACTGTTATGTTGAAGTTCTGTCTGAGCACCTGCACTTATATCCTAAGTAATTGAGCATGTTTAGCTGATTGGCAGAGGACTCAAAGCTAGGAAAAATAACCAATACATTCAACCTCAATCAGGAGACCAAGAAAATCTTAATAGCATAGAATGAGAGCTTAAACTCATGATGCATTTTAACGGTCTTACACTTACGTTAAAATAATCCATTGCATAATAAAGTGTAGGAAGATCCACCATAAAACAAGTTCATGTGTTTAAAAAAAAAAGGATTTTATATGACATCAAAGCCACAATCTTAGTGCCATAGTAAGTAAAAATGGTCCCATCGTTAGTGATATTAAGAACATCAGCCAGTCCATTTTGACCGAACAGGAAAGCAGTCAGAGGGGGGCTAGGACACAAAGTACAATGAAGACAACCGTAGTCCCTTAACGGAATGGGCTGCTTCCCGTGGGCACACAAAGAGAAAATGGGTTCATTCACTCCCACACAAGCTTCAGACATATTGGGATGAATGTCTTCCTTCACCACTTCACACCTCCCATAGACTCTATGTCTTTGGGGTCACATTCATTTCTAATGCTCTCATAATTCAAAACTCATTTTAGGTATCAGAAATTTTGGTCTTGATAAAGGACAGCTGTGAGATGGGGATATTTCACTGCAGGTCTTAGGGCTTGCAAACATAAATTCTAGTATAAATCAAAAGTTCAGGGGGGCACCTGGGTGGCTTAGTCGGTTGAGCGTCCGACTTTCGCTTAGGTCATGGTCTCGCGGTTCGTGGGTTCAAGCCCCGTGTTGGGCTCTGTGCTGACTGCCAGCTCAGAGCCTGGAGCCTGTTTCAGTCTGTGACTCCCTCTCTCTCTGACCCTCCCCTGCTCACGCTGTCTCTCCCTCTGTCTCCTAGAAATAAATAAAACATTTAAAAAAAAAAAAGTTCAGGGGCAGCTGTATAGCTCAGACAGCTGAAGCATCCAGCTTCAGCTCAGGTCATAATCACATGGTCTGTGAGTTTGAGCCCTGAGTTGGGCTCTGTGCTGACAGCTTAGAGCCTGGAGCCTGCTTCAGATTCTGTCTCCCTCGCTCTCTGCCCCTCCTCTACTCATGCCCTGTCTCACTCGGTCTCTCTCTTTCTCTCTCTCTCTCTCTAAAAATAAATAAACATTAAAAAATTAAATCAAAAGTTCAGTATCATGTCCGAGTCACAGTTCAGGCCAGGCTCCTGGATCAAAGCCACAAGTAGGGGGGGATGAGCTGTGCTATCATTTCCTCTCCTGGACCTCCTACCCTCTTCTTTTGATCACCTTACTTCTTGACACATAAGACTCAGAAAACGGGTAGAGAGAAAAAGAACTACTACTACTACAACTACTACTACTACTACTACTACTAAAAGGGATCAAAAATTTTTTTAACTTAGCTAAACTTATGGATGTTCTCTCTTGGCAAATGCCAGTAGGCTGCCCTGTTTTCCATCACAACGAGGGTACAAATGCTGGCCCACTCACAGAGCCCATTTTGAGGTCCGTCAGCGACCCTCACAGGAATCTCTAAGCTATGCGACTCCTTGACTTCATCATGGATTCCACCAGAATTTTCATTAGCCCCTCATCCCTGATATCTGTGCAATGTGGCCCTCAGACTCTTACTCTTGTCATACTATGTCCTCTTAAGCAAGGGCCACCCTTGTGAACAAGCATTCATCAGGATGGCTTGTGCCACCTCCTCTGGGCAGTATTCACTGGGATCGTGTCCAAGATACAGTCTTGATACCACAGACGTTAGGAATAAGTACAAGCTGCTCTCATCGCAGGCAGATTCTGCCAGACTTGGGTCTTCACTATCCTCTAGGCAGGATGCAAATACCAGTCTCCAAGCTGACACATCCTGAGCCTCTAGGGGACATATCTTATACTTCCTCAAGAATACCTCACTCATCTCTGCCTGGATATACCAGGGTGAGCTTGAGAGTTCCTACCATCCACATGCCAGGCTTACCTCTGGCACACACCCCAACCCCTGTGAAATTCTTTGGAATTGAAATTCTTGGAGCCCTTCATACATGTTTTGGAGCATGTCTTCCTTCCCCATGGGAAAGGAAGGAGAGGAGCCAAACATTTCACCCTCAGTCAGTGGATCCCTGTGCCGATTCAATCAATTGTTGAACTCTTTTTGTCTCCCTCTACAGACTAGATGGCCTGCTGGAGGAGAGGAGCAAAGGACCAACGTTTCCACATCTTATTACATCCACTAAGTGTTTGTCTGACCTCTCTCCCTTAGAATGAGAGAGGATTGGGAACCTGAATTGGACTGCTGACTGCTCCCCAACAATATTCTCTTCTTCTTTCATAGCACATAGTTAAAAGCACATAGGTCCCCAACAAATAACTTTATTCCCCTCACCTCTTTGTAGCTAAGCTTCTGGATTTCAGATTTAGATCTAATGTTAGACTAACTTGCCTGAGTTTAGAATGTCTGTAGGTAGGGCACACCCTCTTCAGGCTATTGTCACTGGTCGTGGGATCATGGCTTCACCTTTGCACCATGTTTCTCGGGAGTGCCCCAGGTTGATCTGATCTCATATCATTTCTTAATCTCAGCATCATTTCCCACCTGGAGAGGGAGAAAATTTTCAAAACCAACAAGTCTTGCCTCCTTTCTGTTTCTAACAGTCTTTCCTTTCCTTTTTCTCTCCTGTCTGCTTGCAGTCTCCTCAGCTACAGACCAGCCAATTTATCAGGTGCACTTTTCACGTCCATGTTGATACTGGTGACAACCTTGCTTAACTTTCTACCACAAGGTAACAAGTAGAATTTGCAGTAAGGTTTTCCTTGCTTTTCTTTAAACGACCTCCCCCCCAGCTTCCCCAGAGAAGCATTCGGTTTTATTATTATTATTATGAATGTTTATTATGTATTTTTGAGAGAGAGACAGAGCATGAATGGGGGAAGGACAGAGAGAGAGAGAGAGAGAGAGAGAGAGAGAATCTGAAGCAGGTCCAGGCTCTGAGCTGTCAGCTCAGAGCCCAACCCGGGGCTCCAACAAACTGTGAGATCATGACCTGAGCTGAAGTTGGACGCTCAACAGACTGAGCCACCCAGACATCCTGAGACTGTATTTCAATGGAAAATTTGTTCATGGCCTTTCAAGCTTTCACACTCTCCTCAAAGTCTTTCTAGCCTGTGTCCACTGCCCCACTTCAAAGCCACTCCCACATGTCAGGTGTTTGTTAAAGAAGACCCACTTCCACTTCTGTGTAATAAATTACCTCAAAATGTAATTGTTTAGGGGTGCCTGAGTCTGAGTCTGAGTCTGTAGATGATACAATGAGAAAGTAGACCAAACTAAAACAAGATGTCACCTCTGTGATATTCTTCCCCAAAATCCATGACCTCAGTACAGTTATGAGGTAACATCAGGTAAATTCAAATTGAGGGGTATTCTTCAAAACATCTGACAATTATTCTTTAAAATGTTTGAGGTCATGAAAGACAAAGACACAGAAATGGGCTCAGATTGGAGAACTTAAGAAGACATGACACCTAATTGTAGTATGATATTTTGAAAGGGATCCTGGAACAAAAAAAAAAAAAAAGTGAATTAATGGTAAAGTCACATAAAGTCAGTAGTTTAGTGCATGGTACCACCCCAAAATTAAACTCTTAGTTTAGATAAATGTGCCACGGTTTGTGAGGGGTTAATCTTAGGGAAAGCTAGGTGAAGGTATGTGGGAATACTCTAAAGTCTCATAGTAACTCTTTAGTAAATTGAAAATTATTTAAACTAAAAAGTTAAAAAAAATATATCTGGTTACAAATCATTTGGTGACAGTTGAGGGTGATGCGATCTCTCATCTGTGAGGTAGGTAGTCAAGTAATTGGTTGAGAAAAATAAGAACAAAGACTTGCTACAAAGTCTATTCTGCATTTTAACAAATTATCAAAAAAAAAAAAAATCACTGTGCCATGCTGCCACCAGGCATATATCTGTCACCCTTGTGTTCCATGGGCCTGCTATAGTGACATTAAAGGTCCAATCCATCTTTCCTGAAAAGGAGAAGTTACCAGATTGGTGATCTGAGGCAGTAAGTTGACCACCTTTCACCTGGGCTAAGCATGAATTCCAAGGTCCCTCTACATTGTCTCTGGCCACTGAACCAGGACCTTATGTTTAACTATGTGATGCCTCTGTCACATGAGCTGCTAATCATTCATATAGAGCTAAGACCGGTAAGAAAAAATATGCTGTTTATCCAAGTTTCATTCTTATAATACCCTGTTATATTGGTATTCGGTTCAAATCTTCTATATTAGTAGGTATGTCACTAGCATCTAGTTGAAATATATAAAAGTAAGTAACATTTAGCATGAGCATTTAGCTTCACAGTCTAACTGGAATGATGTCTTTATTTTTCTTAAATATTTGATATATTACACCATCCAGATAGAAAATAAAATGCAGAGTGTACGATACACACATACTAACCATAAAAACAACCATATTGTAACACCAAAATATATTTATAAAATTGGTCAAGGAAGCTGAATTTGACATATGCTGTTATCATACAAGTATTTTTTAATGAAATAACACTTTGTATTTATATAGCACCTTTCGTCTAAGGAGCAAAAATATGGCTCAGATATTATTACTCATTCTCACACCATCCTTGACAGGTGGGTAAGTAGCAACATTTCTAACCAACTCTTAATCGCTAGGAAACCAAGACATGCATAGACAGAGCAAACAAATCACATACAGTGAGCCAGAAATTTGGAATTTACCAGCCCCTAATGCCCAATGTGTTCTACCTGCTTTATTTTCTGAAATCTTAAT
The DNA here is from genome assembly GCF_003009895.1 of Hyaena hyaena. Taxonomy (NCBI): domain Eukaryota; kingdom Metazoa; phylum Chordata; class Mammalia; order Carnivora; family Hyaenidae; genus Hyaena; species Hyaena hyaena. The sequence goes on along the minus strand of NW_024080714.1, from coordinate 1,145,869 downwards.
AGCTAGTTTGAATACCGGTGGGGGAAAAAAGAACAGTTGAGGGATAAAAACAAGTATATGCCACCCTGTTAGGAAGCTAATGATAGAACTTAAACTGGAAATTGTTGAACATCAGATATAATGCCCAAACTTCAGTCCTCTACTTGGACCATCGATACTGCAGCCCAGGAAAAATTAAATTGTTGTCAAGGTCTTCTGTTGACATACCAGTTGAAGTAGAGGCTGTATGCCAATCAATTGTCATGTAATATGTGGGTTGATCAATAGCAAATCATCTAGTAATAGAGGACAAATGTATTTGAGGAGCATAGGAATTTTTGCACAGAACATAACTTCAACCAGATAGGAGACGTTAGATGATGCATTCCTGAGGAGCCCTTTAGAAAATGTTTCAAAGGACTAAGAAATTCTCTTTAAAGATAACTGCAACTTATAGACATAGTTGGAGCTTAAGGGGATGTCTTAAATAAGAAAGTTACCTGAGGATGAATTCCTTAAGAGCAGAAATGTCTTTTAAAAGGTTTTAATATATATAATCTCCAATGACATCTAAGATTTCCAAAAGTATAGTACCCACATCTTTTTTCAGATAATATGCAGTGTCTGAGGACATTTATCAAAAATATCAGATTGAAATATAGATTCAACCAATGTTGGCAAATCTGGGGGAAAAGTCATACACTAAGGGAAAGATGAAAATGTTCAGGGGTAAATTTCTGAGTTAAAGGGACAACAAAGGAAAGTCACATTATATTCTAATAACAAATTTCAATAATATGAAAAAATGAAAACTAACAGTCCATATTTGCTAAGCACTTTTTGTATACCAGGACGGGTATGGTGGCAAGACCATACATGCTTTATTTCATTTCATCATCACAAAACTCATTTGAGATATTCCCATCTTATATATTTAGGGAGGTTAAGAAACTTGTGAAAGGTCCGGCAGGTACGAGTATCTGTCTCACTCCAAACCCATTCACTGAAGCTGCCTGGCTGTTTCCTCTGGCTTCTCAATTAGTGCAGAGAACTGAGTCTTATCTTTTGTGTCTTCCTCTGCACTGAAGAAAGATCTAAAAGCCATCATTTTGTAACATTAAAAACTTGGAATCAAAAATCCATTAAAATCTTACTTGTAGAAACTCTTTCCAAAGCCTGATAGCAAGTAATTCAGATAAAAAGCACATATTTCCACTACTTTGATGTTCATGGGCTTATAACACATGACTCTTATTTTGAGCTTCATCCTTCCCTATCCAACTGCTTTTAAACCTATGGTATTGTACCATGAAGCCGCAAAGACTGTTAAGGAATAAAAAAAAAAAAACAAAAAACTTCAAGACAGTTGATGATTCCCCCTTCAACAGACTAATTTATATGAAATATAGTGAATTACAATGATACACTTTAATTAATTAATTAAATTAATTAGTTAGTTAATTAATTAATGCCCCTGGCAGATAAAGTTTTCTTATCCAGAGACCTTCTTGGCCACAGAGGAGAGGAAAATGTAATGATCCTTCAGTAGTCTCTGAACTTCAGGACAGCTGGAAGCCCACCTTGAGGAGAGCATGTCCTCTGTGAGGTCACAAAGAAAACTAGGTCTTCAAGAATGTTCTGTGCAATCTGTGTGCTGGCCTCCAGTGAATCAATTAGGAGAGAGATCCATTGCTATAAATAAGCAAATCACACCGGTCATCTTTTGCTTGCTTTTAATTCTTACTTCTACCACTGGATAGATTTGCTTGTAATCTGACTAATCACTGAGGTTTATGATTTCCCCCTTTCTAGGAACCAAAGCAAGAAAGTGAGGAGGAGAAGAGGTCCATCTCCACAGACCGCATCCTTGGACTAAAGGTCTTTTTCTTTTACCTCCTTGACCTCTACTACCACTGGGTTGTTTTCTTGTTACTACCACGTGGGCTTCCCATTTTATTGGTTGGTTCAAGTCTTGGCATTACTCAGGCCTTCTGCCTGGCACCCAACTCCACTGTGTTGCATCCATGATAGAATACTTTTCCACCTGAACCACTCTTGAGTGGCACTCTGGTTCTTTTACTTTTAAAGAATGGAAGACCTTTCTACTGGAGTTATCCACGTCTTAGGGTTACATTCAAGCCACGAGAAGTGCTCCCCTTGGCATCCATGAACACACAATTTCCCAGATTTTCAGTCTCCTTGCACAAAGAGCAGAGTCATCATCTATCCCTTTTCATGGCCCCCTTTGTCAAGGCTTTTCTGGCATTTTTGCATGTGTTTAATCCCCATACAAATGTTCACTTATTTAACAACTATCTACTATGGACTAGACACCTAACTATGTGCCAGGAATCAAAGACAAATAAGACACATAAGTAAACTCACGATCTTGTGAGGGAGATCAGTCTTTAGCCCATTCAAGAAAGGGCAGGGGCAGAGCTAAGCCCAGAGCCCTCAAAAAGGGCCAGCCCTCCCCCAGGTGAGGACTCTGTCTCTTTCTCCTTATTCTTCAGGTTTTGTGTGTTTCCAGAGCTTAGTTTCATTTAAGTATTTAAATATTTCCCCTTTTAGCAAGCTTCCTCCACAGACACCAGATCAACCTTACCAATTCTCAATCTAAATATTTCCCAGCCAGCAAGTCATATATGCCTCCATTCATCACCTTCTCATGAACATCAGAATACTCAAAACCCCTGTAATCCAACCCACTGCAGCCCATGGACTGCATTTCTTGATCCACGCATGATTTGGGGAAGGTGAATTTTCAGTAGAGTATGCTTAAAATTATCTTTGAAGTCAATAGACATTCACTTTATCCTTTTTGCCTCAACTTCTGATCTTCATAATGATGAAAAAAAAAAAAGAAAAGGAAAAAAACCCTCAGTTCATTTTCATTCTGCATGCATCTTCCACTACTGGCCTTCCTTTTACCTATCTAGTTTTGAATTGCATTGGCTAACTTCAGAGAAATCATCTTTACTAAATTGGCTCTGAGAGTAATTGAGGCAGAAGACATATGCGGTCCCTCAGCCACTGTTTTATCTGTGCTGTCAGTTTTGAAATAAACAGCCTAATAAGGGGTCAGATACACGGGTTTTAAAGCCTATTTATTTATCATATATTCAAAACCCTTCATCAGTTTATAAGCCTCACATTAAATGTCAGTTGTCATTCTTTTTCTCACCATGATTCCTTAACAAACCAAAATAACATTATGTTGTTTCTTTTCGAGAAAAAATAAATGAACTTGAATGTGCAAGAAATAGAGCAACGGAGAGACGGGGACAGAAGCAGGGGTCTGAACTGCAGAACCGCGTTCAAATCCCGCCCCACCTCTCAGGGTCCTGTGATCTGCCAGGAGCTGTTTAACTTCCCTGGGCCTCAGCTCCCCTATCTAGTAAATGAAGAAAATAATCATTCCTGCCTTGAGAGGCGTTTGTGAGGATAGGGGAATCCCTGTCTTGGCCGGCTCAGCAGCTCCCCCATTGCTGCCCCTTCTCTAAAAGGCTCTGCTCCCTGAGCTGTCCAAGCTCCCATCTCCTGCTGCTTCCCGGCCTCTTGCAGGGGCCTCCGCTCCAAGGTCTCCTCCCACCGGATTTCCTGTTTTCACCCAAGACCCTTCCCTTTCCATTTTGTTAGCTGTCTCGGAAATATCTCGTCCATATCAGTGGCTTCAAGTTTCAGTTGTGGCCAACCCCTAATGTGAATTTCAGACACTTGGGTGCAAGAATTTATACAGTATTTCCACTTGGGATATCTCACACCCAATAGGTCTAAACCAAATTCAAACTCCCTCCCAAAGGCAGTAGCCCTCCCCACAGTGTTCTCCATCTTCGCCTGGAGGTTACCACCCTTCACCCAGCTGTGTGAGCCAGAAATCGAAGAATCCTCCCTGATGCTCACTCAGCCCTCAAATCCAATCATCCAGCCCCGGTGATTCTGGCTTCTAAAGAGCTCACGAATATGCCCCTGGACCTACATCTTCCTCCTCCCACACAGGTGGGAGTTATAGTCATCTGTCTCCTAAGCCCTCCCCTCACGCACACATTCCTGCGATGCAGCTGGAGGACCCCCCAATACACAAATGTCACCATGTCATTCCTCTGCTTTTGCCTTTCCACAGCTCTGCATTACTCCTGGGATCAGAAATCAAATTCTTAATGGGACCTGTACAGTCCCCCATGACCTGGCTGCCTGGCCAGCCTCCTCTCGTATGTGTTCCCTCCCCTGTATCCCCCATATACCCTCCCTCCTTAACCCCTTAGTCATCCATCAGATCCAGCTCAAGCTCATTCTTTCTTCAGAAAGTTCTCCTATGACCCCTTGAACTAGTTTAGACCCTTTGTTTAGATGTTCCATTTCATCACATGATTTTATTGCATGACACTTATCACAGGCTATTGTATGATAGCATGTTCCTTTTCATCAGTGTCAGTCTCCCGTGCTAGAATGTATGATCCAGGAGAACAGGAAAGAAGTATGTCTGCTTATGCTTGAATTCCCAGTGGCAAGCCCCGTACAATGTCAATATGTATCTGTTGCATTATTAATGGAATTATTTATTAAATTATTAACTACTTCTTTAATTAATGCATATTGAGGTAGCCTAGCAGCGTGGTTAAGAGCCCAGCCTCCTAAAGCAAACTGCCAGAATCCAACTCGTGTGAGATCAGTCAAGTTGCCACCATCCCCAGCACCCGGTCTCCAAATATTGGGCAGCTTGCATAGAAACTCAAGGGGACAAAAGACAGCCTCACGGCAACCAGGTAAAGCAAAACCCAGTCTTTACCACAGACCAAGAATACATTTTTTAAATGTCCTAGTAAACATTAGTTTGCTATAAAGGATATTATTTTTAAAAAGAAAGAAAGAGGCACACGGGTGGCTCAGTTGGTTAAGCACCTGACTTCATCTCACGTCATGATTTTGTGGTCTGTGAGTTCAAGCCCTGTGTCAGGCTCTGTGCTGACAGCTCAGAGCCTGGAGCCTGCTTCAGATTCTGTGTCTCCTCCTCTCTCTGCCCCTCCCCTGATCACTCTCTCTCTCTCTCCTCCTCTCCCTCTCAAATATAAATAAACATTTAAAAAAATTAGAAAGAAAGAAAAAGATGAGTCACCGACTACCGTGCTTTTGTAGCAGATAACAAGCGGACAATGCGTCATGAGGAGGACATCAGCTCACACGCATTTTCAGTACAGGTATCTCCGTGAACACTCGTTTCCCACTGAGGCCCTGTGCTCCGGAGCCCAAGCCCTCCTGCAACCTACAGGCTGACAGGGCTTCGCCTCCAACAGAAATACAGCCAGGAGCCAGGCCCTGAGCCCCACGCACAGAGCACAAGGCTGGGCCTAACCCTCTCCTGCAAGCAATCAGCACAGGCCCTCAAGCATGAGATTTAATTGCTTGTTCATTATTGTAGCTCACAGGGGCTGCGAGGAAGCATGGCATTTCCGAGCACGCCATCCAACAGAACCCTGGGAGCTGTCAAGATTAAAAAACAACAACAGCCTCGACAAAGGAACCTGTCTGGAGCTGAACGAAAGGGCCCAGGCAAATCGCGCACAGCCCCTCGCTGTTTGCCCTGCCCTTTCCAATTCTCTCTGAGCAGGGAGGAGAGTGCCGCAAAGGGATGAGGATTTGAACTCACAGCCCCCAAGTGCACCCGCGTCCCTTTTCTGCCTGATTGTATACTTAAAGTGCCGGTAAAGTCAATAACTTCCCATGGTTTCACAGCAAAGCCGAAAGATTAAAAAAGAGACATTGTCCTTTTGAAGATGTGGAAAGTAATAAGTGAGCAGGCTGAATCCTCTTTGGGTTTAAAAGCCGGAGCAGTGCTAGCAGTTCTGTTCGAAGGTGTCAAAATTGCCTTAAATCTTTCACTTTGTTATACCCTACTGCTACACAGATGTAATAGAGCCAGCCTGACGATCTCAAACAATTTGGAGATCATTTTTTCTCTCTAGAAACTTTGTTGAAATATATATATTAGCACAGACTTTTTTCTTAACATTTTGTGTTTGAAAAAAAATACTCTCTTTTCAGATGCTTCTTAAGAGATCAGGGTAGCCAAGCAGTAGCTCGCTTTAAAAATAAAATAAAATAAAATCATATGCCATCTATCAGGTTTTGAGCACAAAGGTTACAGCTAGTTTTCCTCCCCTATTTTATTTCCTCCTTTGGAGCAGATTTGACCTCGTCTCTCTAAAGGCAGAAAACTTCAACAAAGGCAGGAGGGCTATTTTAAGTGATGAAAAAGATTCTGAATGAAGGATTATGCCTTTGATGAAGCCTGAAAGAAATGCAGTGCTTAGGAAGTGGATAAAAGTCAATAGCAACTGTTCTTGGCTTTGGATGCAACCTTGAAGGTGCACTTGCCCCCAGTGATCTTAAAAATAAAAAAAATAAAAACAAACAGAGACCGGTGACCCTTCTAGTTCGCTGGTATCGGTACATCTGCGTGATGGGAAATATTGAATTCCAGAGGGTCCCTGCCAAATGCCAGATCTCCATGATGGATTGAGAGTGTTATAACTCACTGCACCAGGAGAAACATTCCCTCTCCCTTCTCAACAGAGAAGGAAGATCCTGGACAGACAGACACAAGCAGCCATGAAAGCTGGCTCTGCAGGAGAAAAGATGGAGAGAAGTCATCTAGAAAGAAGACTTGTAAAGATGCTACAAAGACACAACTCCTCCCTGCTCTATTTCCACGTTTCCCCCACGACCACCTTTCCCTCTCCATCCAGCTCCAGATTTGACTCTCTAGCTGGGGCCTGACAGTTACACTTCCCAAAAGCAGGTCAAAAGAAAAGCCAGGGCCTCAGACTGTATCACACCCAACTCAATCTTCCGTGCCCGAACGACACAGGACAGTGTTTCCATGTGTCAACCTGTCCTGTGTATGTTGGATTGTGAACTCTTTCAGCATAAAGACTGAACAGTTCTCAACAGTGAGATTCCCCTCATGTTTCACTTAGTGCATATAGGTGAATATTTACTCAAAAAAAAAAAAAATCGTATAGCAAATCTGGTTTGTGAATCTTGAGTCAGAGGCACCAAGGTGTGCACCAGAAAGTATCTAACTATCCTCATCTCCAGCTTCTACTCGGGCTGTAGGCCTTTGCTTTATTCTGTTGTGATCATCGGGGTGTTCCGTGCTTTTGACCAGATGGCCTAACCAGGCTGCAATCATTTTATGAGTAGACCCAGTCACTCTGCCAGGGTCCACATTGTCTGTACTGCTTCAGAAGTCAGGCTCACCGGAGAGAGCAATTTCTTAATGGAAAGAATTTGTTATCAGTTTAGGCCACGAGCCTGAATCTTTGAAACAGCATGACTCAGATATTTCAGCACTCAGAGAATTAAGGTTTCGCATCCCTTGGTTTTATGTGAAGAATCTTGCTCTCTTGAGGATAACAGAATTCAATTACTGGCGCCATCTCACTGGTCCTTCATACAGTATTTACCAGCACCTACTATGTGCAAGAGGTAGCGGGAAGCCTACAGATTAAATTTTTAATAAGCAACTATCTCCAAGAAGGTTAGTCAGCTTATTGATCTTAGAATCATAAGAGTTAGGGAAAATTTGGAAGGTTTTATGTTCTCCAAGTGCTTTACTTTGCAGACAAGGAAATAAGGCCCTGGACTATTCTATAACTTCTCTAATAAATGGAGAGGTAATTCTCAGACCCACATCTTCTGACTGAAATAAGACTTATCCCTTGACTATTTTCTGATCATCGTCACCAGGCTCCAACATCACCGGGCCACACAGGCCTGCATGGTGTGCAAAGCTGATGCTCTGGTGACCAGTCAGAAGCACACACCACCCCCTACCTACCCCACCCCAGCACACCCACACGAGTGCACACTCGCGTTTGTGGGACGATTTTCCTATCCCAGATCCACAGGAAAGAAATCTGGGCACAGAGTCTTTAGGTGACCTGCTCAAGGTTAACAGGAATGAGCGGTGAATCAGAGACTCCAACCAGCATGCCCTCACCCCGAGCCGGTCTCTGCCCCCCAATGCTTCTGGAGTCTCACTTGGCATCTACTTGTGTTGTTATCTCACCTCTACACATTCCTAGCACCACTCGTTGTACCAAGTAATGAAACCGTAAAATTTTCGAGATGGATTTTTTTTTAAAGACCAGCTAACCCAGATCTCTCATTTTATAGGTGAGGGAGCTGGCCCAACAGCTTAGCTGTGGTCACCTCACTAGAGTTGCACAAGGTCCAGAGAGCACACATGGCGTGAAAGAGAAACAAGATGAGCTCCTTCCCCTCCTGCCACAACAGCCCATCCATGGTTTGTACAACAGGGTGTGGTCCTGGTTTCCCCCAGCCTCAGCATCAGCGGGTCTTCATAAGGTCACATCGTCAAGAAAAATAAATAAGTATAATTCAATAAAATACATATATAAGACATATGTATATATTTGTATGGGTGTGGGTCACACACATTGATAAATCTCCCACCCCTCTCGAAAGCTTCCCCCCCTAACCCAGGAGTCCACTGGCTGTCTCAACCCTCTCCATCCTTTGCTGGTGCCCTCTACCCCCAATGTCACTTGAGAATAGCCCTAGATCGTATGACCACAGTGCTCAGACCCTCCCTAACAGTGTTGCTGCTCATGGGGAGAGCTCTCTCTCTGACTCTGCTGCTGTCTTCCTTGTCTGAACTGCATGTTCCTGGTCTTCAAGGAGCAAAGGCTACACTGTGATCCACACTTGGAAAACCTCTCCTTCTGGGTTTCCTAGAAGCCAAGATAAAAAGTAAAATGGATGCACTACAGAGTTCTCAACTTCTATCCATCTAATAGAGCAAAACAGTATCTCATGTCATATCCAAAGGTCTACCATCACACAAAAAAAGAAATCAACCATACGGCTCTTTATAGAAAGGAAAGAAGACATCCCGAGCACAAGGTCTTCAGGGGAGTTGTCTGAGTTGTCCCCACCACATGCCTCCTGACAGTTTTGTTTAAGGGGAAGAACCAAAGTTCATCTGACTCCTCCATTTGCTACGCACAAGAAAAGTAACATCACTATATTTAGCAATAGTTCTGAGGAGGTCCCTTTATAAGGACCCACTGTTCTGTACAAAGCAGCACTGCCTGATGGGCCTAGCTCCCTGGACCGACCACACAGATGCTACAAAGCACCACATAGCACTCATTAGAGCCTGGCTTGGATGATCCTTAGTATTTCTTTTCCTCATAATTTGCAGCCTAGGCTAGCTCTCCTATACCTCTAACACATAGAAAGCATATTTTTAATGCCCATTACTCTATATCCCCTCCTCTACATGCCCAGAACCAAAGCACAGAAAGATGCTTGAACTCTGGCTCTGTACCATAGTAACCCTATGCGGCTTTCTGGGTTCAAGATCATTACAGAGACATAAGAGCTAACTTAAGCCCAACCCCAGATACCCAGAGTCAGTCTCAAGGGCAACATCTCATATGTCCAAATGCATGTGACTGGAGGGAGATGAAGAGCAGAGGATGGCGCCCCCAGCCTCGAGGAGCCTAATTAGGAAGGCAGGGCCATGAAAGAACAACCGAAAAAACAAGATTATCTGGCAGACTGATTAGTATAGGGTTCAAGACAGTAGTTCAGGAGTCAGGAAGACCTGGCTGTGAACAATAACTTTACTCTTTACTAGCATTAAAAAGTGATTAAAGAAGACAATTTGGGTGATACAAACAAACTGTATTTAACACATCATGAAGTGGACAGTCTCCTTTCAGAGAACTGCCAAATGGGGCAGAAAGAAGGGAGGAAGCTTTTATAGAAGAAAGAACAAGGAAGAGAAAAACAGAAAATATCTCATTGGCTGGGCCACATAGTCACCCTTATGTGGGGTGAGAAGACCCAGCATTGGCTTGGCATTTGGGACATGTACAGGAGCATGAAAATTATCAAAGTTTCAGTTTGCTGACATGGTACCCCAAGCAGGAATGGCTCCATCTTGAGCCTAGAAGTTTATTTCGGCACTAGCTGTGTGTCTTTGGGCAAATTATGTAACATCTCTGTGCATCAGTTTCTTCATCTGAGAAATAGCAAGCCCCTCTTAGCACCATTGGAAGAGCAGACTGAGATAATGGACATCAGGAATGTAGCAAAGGGCTGGCCATCAAGCAAGCTGCTGGTGAATTTTAGCTGTTAGCATCACTGCTTTGTGGCCACTAGAGCTCTCACTCGTTAGGAAACTTCAGAGAAAGAGAGATCCCTGGATGCCAGAAATATGGAAAACTTCAGAATTTCACATGAGTTCTAGAGTTAGAGGGGCCTGTATTTGAATCTATATTTGCCTGTCTAAACAAATTTACGTAAGAAACTCAATGCCTCTGAAACTCAGTTTCTTCACCTGCAAAGTAGGAAGAGTAATACCTACTAATGTCTGTTTATTAAGTGTTTCTCTAAGGAAAAAAAAAGAAGTTATTTAATTGCATGCATCCACTTGTTTATGCACATATGGGAGAGATATGCACATAGGGTACCAAAACCATAGATACAACATATAAGCCATTCTTATTGCAGTCCTTGGCCTTACAAGACCCTTAGTAAGCAAGAGCTGGTATTAAGAATAAAGATGACTAGATTCAAGTATGACCTCAAGGAATGAGCAGAAATAGATGGTAAGCTGGGTGGAGAAGATAATGCTGGATGAGAGGACAGCATGAGAATCCACACAGGAAGATTAAGCATATCAGATATGGGGAGGGAATTCAGGAGAAGGGCTTGGATGGTGAGAGGGATTCTTTGGGGAACAGTGTCAAAGATAAGGTCAGTTAAAGAAACAAGAGACTGACACACCAGCAAGCAGGCTGAGGCACCAACAGGAGGCAGCCATTGTGAGCCCTAGAGCAGAATGAAGCTTGATGAAATCAGTGTCATGAAGGATCAGGGGGCCCATACTTTGTTCAGTGGATGGAACAAGGAGACACTTGAAGGTTTAATCTTCGACACCTAGGGGTAGTAGATGAATAAAATTTTGAACACTGCCAACAAGTTCAGCCCCACTCTCCATTTCCAACTTAATTGGATTTCTAATAGACACCCACTTCCCCCATTACTGCCCTCACTATTCCAAGACTCGAAGGATTTGTATATATGGATTCCATAAGGATTCTAGTCACTCACCTTCTACTGATTTTTAGCTTAAAACACAGTGGAAAATTATTGACATTATTTCCTTGAAAACCCTTCCCTGCCTGAACATGTCTGTGTCAATAATTGTCATGTTGGCAATTGGAAATGGGCCTTTGGCAGCTCGCCTAGGAATGTCAAATAGTCTCCATTAGGTTTGAAAGCTCTGAGTTTCAGTAATGGGTTGATACTCTACCTGATATGATTGTACAAAATTACATAATTGATTTCTGGGACACTGCGCCACACAAATTTTATAGGTTTCTTTTATTTTGTGCCTCAAAAGGCAAGTGTGCTTACGCTCATTTTCCTGAGTAAGAGGATTTCAAGTCTTGCTCCTGGCTGGTCCAGATTAAACTCCAGTATTTTATAAGACTCTCCACCTTTTTACTCAGTTATTTTACACATCAAAGCCTGTGATTTTCCATTTGCTTCTAGGAGTTGGAAACTAAAATGCGGGTCTGAGATTGTTAAGTCTCACCATCTATAGTTGCACAATATATATCATCCTTAGAGCAAAAGAAGTAATGAACATTTCTTAATTGTTGCAATACTTTTATGGTTTTCTTCAGCTTTAAAATTGTTACAAATATAGTATTTGTTACATACTTTTAAAGCATACTTGGTTAGTGCAAGCATTCTCTTCTTTAAAAAACTAGTTCTTTCTAATCTCAAGAAAGCCTACAGTCAGGGAACAATGGAAGGTAAGAAAGAATTGGTCTCCATGCAATCTATTCTCTGTATTGATGGATACAAGGCCTAATGGGGCTCCCACTCAGGCATGACTGCACTGTCTGGGCCAAAGCAGAGAGGAGAAGCCGAACCGGCCACATTTGATGACACTAGGTAATTGTCCCTAATATTTAGACACTGGCCGTGACAAACCAATCCTGAGAGGAGGGAAAAAAGGAGACATTAAGCTGAATAGGAGCTAGGGGAACTGTGAATGCGTTTCAAAAGCAACATCTTATATGAAGAGGGAGAGAAATATTATGAAATGCAGAAAGCATATAATAAAAATAATGAAATTCTTAAAGCATGTTGAAAGGCAAGAGGAATTGAATTCAAAAACGAAACTTCTGAATGAAAATTATTTCATTTGTTTAATTAGGCTCACAAGCTGAATGCTGAACTGAGCCACAATTAATCCATATTCACGTATCCCGATTTTCAGGCGTGATTTTCATACTAAGGATTTAAGAAAGCTCCTTTCTTCTCCTTGAGAAGTACATTTATTTTAGATAGAACTTCACAAAATTGCCATTAGCAGAAAAGGCCCAAAATTATTTCCAAGTAAGAAAAGTGATGACATGGGAAACACCACATAATCAGGAGCTAATATTTACCTTATTATGTAACATGCCCACATGTATCCAGGAATCTCTTACTAAAGATGTAATACAATCTTCACGCTGGTGTTGAAGGGATTCTTCATATGATCGTTCCCCAAAACCCCATAACAGATACAGTTTTACTGTTTGCAACTGTGATGTTACCAGAAGTGGCACATTCTTTTTTTTTTTTAATGAAGATCAGTTGAAATTAAGTCTGTTTTGAGATTTTTCACAACTTGCTCAGAAACACTTGGGACATACCCTCAGATGTTATAAAACCAATGTTCGTTCATTTTTCATGTTCACTCATCTTTCAATGCTTATTTCAGTCAGTATAAGTAGATTGACTATTCTATGCTGGGCACATTTGGGTAGGCAATAAGGACTCGGGAATTAAAAATCCATGAATCTGGGGCGCCTGGGTGGCTTAGTCGGTTGAGCGTCCGACTTTCGCTTAGGTCATGATCTTGCGGTTCGTGGGTTCGAGCCCCGCATCGGGCTCTGTGCTGACTGCCAGCTCGGAGATTGGAGCCTATTTCAGAGTCTGTGTCTCCCTCTCTCTCTGACCCTCCCCTGCTCATGCTGTCTCTCTCTCTCTCTCTCCTAGAAAAAGAAAAATTCATGAATCCCCACCCGTATGGAGTGGAGAAACAAACATCCTAAAACAAAAAGTCCACTCATTTGTTCTTAAAGTCAAGAAAGATCTTCTCAAAGCTCTCAATAAATTTTAAATAGATTAAAGAAAATAGAGAAATAAAAATCTTTAGGAGAATTCAGCCTTTAACCAAAGACCAAGTCACTGGTAATCTCTGTTTTATCCAATTTCATAAACCTTTGGGAAAAAATTTCCTCTTAAAAGACTGAGTGATTTCTCAATGTAGGTTTGAGATGAGAGGTCTTTCCTTGACATATTTGCCTGAGATGGCCATGGTTTTGGTTTTTTTTTTTTTTTTATCGGATATTTTTGCTTTCTTAGGCAGATGTTTGAAACCCAAATGTAGTTTTGACCTTTGAATCTCTGCGGTGGCTAATAGTTCTCAACCACATCCTGTTCTCCTGTCATTCTGGTCACACAGAAGACCTAACTTCTTGACCTCCTCGTGGGGTGCTGAGGAAGTGGACTATGCCTAGTTGAGACCAATGTGTTGTCCATCAGGAGCATTTAGTTGTCCATCCTAGACATGCTTGTCATTCTCTTTTCAAAATTATACCATATTCTCTTCAGTGAGTGATCTTTCTGCCTGGGTCCTAGAGAGAGAAGAGCATGGAGCAGAGCTCCCATCTGACCTTGCAGGACATAACCTTTGTTGTAATAAGCCATTGAAATTCCAGAGCTGTTTGTTACTTTGGCATAACTAAGCCTATCCTGATTGATACCTTCTTCTACATTCACTTTTGAAATGCTCCCAGGGTTTATGTCTGCGGAGAACTGAGAAGAAGTAGAAAATGAAAGCCCTCAACATGCCACTGCTGGGTTTGGGGGCCTTTGCAGACATGAACTTTTTTTTTTTTTTTTTTTTTTACAAATAGTTTATTGTCAAATTAGTTTCTACATAACACTCAGTGCTCATCCCCAAAGTGCCCTCCTCCATGCCCATCCCCCCTCCCCCCCACATCCATCAGTCCTCAGTTTTTGTCAGCATTCAAGAGTCTCTCATGGTTTGCCTCTCTCCCTTTCCCCCACCATTTCCGCCCTTCTTCTCCCCCTTGTTCCTCCGTCAAGTTCCTCCTAATCCTCCTATACGTGCAAACATATGATATTTGTCCTTCTCTGCCTGACTTATTTCGCTCAGCATAACACCCTCAAGGTCCATCCATGTTGCTACACATGGCCAGATTTCATTGTTTCTCATTGCCATGTAGTATTCCATGGTATAGATAAACCACATCTTCTTGATCCATTCATCTGTTGATGGACACTTAGGCTCTTTCCATGTTTTAGCTATTGTGGAGAGTGCTGCTATGAACATTGGGGTACATGTGCTCCTATGCCTCAGCATTTCTGTATCCCTTGGGTAAATTCCTAGCAGTGCTATTGCTGGGTCATAAGGGAGTTCTATTGTTAGTTTCCTGAGGAACCTCCACACTGTTTTCCAGAGGGGCTGTACCAGTTTACATTCCCACCAACAGTGTAGGAGGGTGCCCGTTTCTCCACATCCTCGCCAGCATCTAGAGTTCTCTGATTTGCTCATTTTAGCCACTCTGACTGGCGTGAGGTGGTATCTCAGTGTGGTTTTGATTTGTATTTCCCTGATGAGGAGGGATGCTGAGCATCGTTTCATGTGTCTGTTGGCCATCTGGATGTCCTCTTTGGAGAAGTGTCTGTTCATGTCTTCTGCCCATTTCTTCACTGGGTTGTTTGTTTTTCGGGCGTGTAGTTTGGTGAGTTCCTTATAGATTCTGGATATTAACCCTTTATCTGATATGTCATTTGCAACTATCTTTTCCCATTCCGTTGGTTGCCTATTAATTTTCTGGGTTGTTTCCTTGGCTGTGCAGAAGCTTTTAATCTTGATGAGGTCCCAACAGTTTATTTTTGCTCTTGATTCCCTTGCTTTTGGGGATGTGTCAAGTAAGAAGTTGCTGCGGTGGAGGTCAAGGAGGTTGTTTCCTGCTTTCTCCTCTAGGGTGTTGATAGTTTCCTGTCTCACGTTCAGGTCCTTTATCCATTTTGAGTTGATTTTTGTGCATGGTGTGAGAAAATGATCTAGTTTCATTCTTCTGCATGTTGCTGTCCAGTTCTCCCAACACCATCTGTTAAAAAGGCTGTCTTTTTTCCATTGGATATTCTTTCCTGCTTTGTCAAAGATCAGTTGGCTGTATACTTTTGGGTCCACTTCTGAGTTCTCAATTCTGTTCCATTGGTCTATGTGTCTGTTTTTGTGCCAATACCATACTGTCTTGAGGATGACAGCTTTGTAGTAGAGGCTGAAGTCTGGGATGGTGATACCTCCCGTTTTGGTTTTATTTTTCAGTATTACTTTGGCTATTCGGGGTCTTTTGTGGTTCCATACAAATTTTTGGATAGTTTGTTCTAGTTTTGAGAAGTATGCTGGTGCAATTTTGATTGGAATTGCATTGAATGTGTAGAGTGCTTTAGGTAGTAATGACATCTTAACTATATTTATTCTTCCTATCCATGAGCATGGAATGTTTTTCCATTTCTTTGTGTCTTCTTCAATTTCCTTCATAAGTTTTCTATAGTTTTCATCATACAGATCTCTTGTATCCTTGGTTAGGTTTATTCCGAGGTATTTTATGGTTTTTTGTGCAATTGTGAATGGGATCAGTTTCTTGATTTCTCTTTCTGTTGCTTCATTGTTGGTGTATAAAAATGCAACCGATTTCTGTACGTTGATTTTGTACCCTGCAACTTGGCTGAATTCTTGGATCAGTTCTAGTAGGCTTCTGGTGGAGTCTGTCGGGTTTTCGATGTAGAGTAAGACATGAACTTTTTTTATGTTTCAAAGAAGAGAGATGATTTCTCACATCCAGAGCATATGGAGTTATGCCCATTAGCCTACAAGGAACAGGAAGATTTTCATTTCTCCTTAATTCCCTCCAGCTACCTACATGGCCCTTCTAGGCAGATGGCTCAGGATAGATGATGTTGGATAATGAGGTAGGCTTGGAAGGAGGAACACCAAGGGGCACTTTCAGGTTCTGAAGAGCCAACACCATGCACGATAGATGGATTGGCCCACCAGCTGTATCTCCTAACAACCTTTAGGTTGATTCCTTGACATTTTGGAATGACATGTAGTGCTAGACACTGGACCTGCTCTCCACTATAAAATTCTCCAATTTTCCTCCATCTTCTGTCTTCTGACTCCCCATAGACACTGACATTGGGCAGGCTTTTCCCCAAATATGCTGTTCTTCCAGCCTTTTGAAACCCCTCAGCCAGCCTGTGCCAGATACAGACCCACCTGCTGAGTTCCAGCTGTGCAGCAGCTCACAATGAGTGGCTTCCACACTTCAATTCAACACGAAGATGGAAGGAGGCTCAGATTCAACACAGCTGGCTGGGTGCTGCACACCCCAAAAAACCCTCACTCATGACTCCCCTGGGCAGGCAAGGTTGAAAACTACTGTTGCATAAGCCTCTTTCCTCTCAGGTCACTGGGGAAATAAACAACTAACAAGAATAATTAGTTATTTATTATATTATTAGTTGAATACTATTATAATATGGTATATATAGTATATAGCATAAGTTATATATAATTTTTATTATTATTATTATTATTATTTTTGTTATTGAGCATATACAAGCAACTTTAAAGCACTAAACTCCCTTAATTCTCATACTAATTCTATGGACCGAATGCTGACACTGTCCTCATTTTATAAATGTACTCCACACCACATAGGAGTAAGTGGAATCTGGGACCATCAAACTCCAAAGGCTTTATTTTCCCAAACAGAATCCAACTCTTTAAGCTTAATTTCTTTGCTTTCTGTTGAAACACAGCCACACCCATAAGAGGTATCAGACTAAGAAAGTTTTCCCTGTTCTCACAGTGGGGACTGGCCAGAGGCTTACCTATCTTACTTGGGGAGACCACGCTCCTGGCTCCCCTTTGAACATAGGCTGGGCCTATGAGACCAAGTTCCAGCCATTGGACCATGAGCCCTTTCCAGGCCTGTCCAGAAAACACCCTCCATTCTTGTCCACTCTGGCTCTACTCCTTCTGCTTCCATAGAGGCCACATATTTAAGATGGTGGCATTTTGGGTTAGAAGGGGCAGGACTTCCCAGCTATCTCTTAGAGAAGAGTTTCCCAGAAGAGTGCCCAACCTGTACCAACCTGTTACAGGAACAAGGAATAAAGCCTGATTTTGTTAAGCTGCTAAGATTTCAAGTTGTTCTTCTAGCAGCTTGTGTTCCTTACCTTGATAAATATACTCTCTTGTGTTAATAATATAGAAAAACCCATGAATGACTTATAGTTCAATTTTTTCAAATTCAGCACAAATATTTCAAACCTCAGCCTCACCAAGAAGTGTCAGTTTAGCAACCACTGAGCCAAGACTCTTAGTTAACTAGTCAAAACAATCCAACAAAAACTCATAATATATGCAAAGACCCTCTCCCCTAATAAGCTGTTTCTTCTGGATTATTTCTAAGATAAGCAACTTATTTGTGTTACCTGATCTTACCTATTTTGAGTTCCATCTTAGATAAGCATTTTGGAAAATATCCCTTTAAAATTCTACAAACCACCACACGTGTGAGTGAGTGAGTCATGCTAGTTTCTTTCAACTGCTCACAGGAGACAGAGGTTGAAGATCCTGTTCCAGTTAATCAATTACAACCCATCTGGGGCTGTTTTAATGAGTGCTTCAAGATGCACCTGGAAATAATTACCTCTAGTAGGTAACAATAGGAAGACTCTCGAAAGTATTACTGGACTGTTGCAAATGGCATGTTCATTGTGTATCACCTGAGACTCTCAGGTGTCCCACAAGCAAGAGCCAGTAGCATGTTCCAAAAGCAAATAAGTGATTTGTTGTTGTTGTTCTCTTCATTCTAGTGATCACTGTATACAACTCGATTCCCACAGCATGGTGGTCAGTGGAACTGAAATTCCTACTGGATGATGGCTTAGGATACTCCAGACTCAGGGGATAAACTTGTCATTACAGATGTTCATCCACTTGAAATATTTTTAAAGAAAGTTTGGCAAAATGCAAGCCTGGGATGTGACAGCTCTATGACAGATCTATCAAATAAAAAAGATAACAATGGAAACTCTACATCACTTATGGCACAAAAATTAGCAATGGGCTGAGTGATCTGAAGACTCAGTTCGGGGCTTAATGTTCTCATATTTTTAAGTTATTGAGCGAATATTGAGATTTATTTTTTCTCTTATAATAGAGACAGAGGGAGAAAAACTTTCCAATAAGAGTACTTGAAAATAAAGAATGACATTTCAGCCGGATGAATTGTACATGCTTCAGGATGCCAGAAACTAGGAGAACAAAACTGTGTAGACAGCCAGTGCTGTTCCAGTGATACCTCATCTCAGGAACTTTTTACAATAGGCAATAAGGTTGCTAGATATGCAGGATTCCCTTATTTAAAAGATGATACCTTCGTCAAAAAGGTCCTTTCTCAAAGAGTGGTCCAAGGATGCTTTTCAAGAGAGCCACCTTGGATGTTACATAAAAATCAGATCCCTTAGCTTCATTCCAGACCTAATGAGGCCTTGGCACAAAGGATTTTAACAATCACCGGGTGACTCTGAGAACCCCTAGTAGAGACAGATCACTTGTGAAAGATCAAGTAGGAGAAGCATAATGCTTCACAGACAGAAAGCATTTTTCCACACAAGAACCCAGAGAAATTAAACTCCAATAGAAGTGGTATTTTTTAAAGACAGATTTTCAGGATCAGAATAAATAGGAAGTCATTAAATGTGTCTATCTAAATAAAACAGAGATAGATGAAAGGGTATTATGAGAAAATCATTCTGCTTCCAATAGAGATAAATCGGATGTTTAACTTTTTTTATTCTCCCAAATAGAAATAAAGATCTTAAAATTTATATAGATAATAAGTAGAGAGATAGACAGACAGATATTATAGGTCCCCACTGTGATTAGCAAACAGCTTAAAAGAGTACCTTTTATTCTTTATTTTATATTCTTCCCACTGTTAGCTTCCTTCTGTTTTTAACAACAAAGACTCCACACCAGTGAAAGGGGAAAGGTTTTGAAGTAGCTATTAGAGAGACAGTTTTTCCCCAAAAACAGCCAGCACAATTCATCCTTCACATATCAGAACTGCTCAGTGGGAGGTTAAATTCTGTAGAGCTATTTGGTCAAGATTTAATATTACAACTTTCCATTTATAGCTTGGCGTCCCAATCTACTTCATTCAAGTTACTGGGTACCCAGTCTCTCCATCATTGTTCAAAATCTTATGCCAAGTGCCACTGGAAATGGATGTCGCTTGAGCAATGAAAATCATATTTTCAAAGGAAAAAGATGAGATGTCTCACACTTTTTAGACCATGGGGAAGTTTCAATATATCTGAACAAGAATGTTAAGTATAAGAGCAAGGCAGAAGCCCACAAATGAAAACACTGTAAAAAAAAAAACTTGGTTATCTGTACATGGGACAGATTTCAGCAGCTCAGCACAGTTAATGATGACAAATATCATAATGCCAAACTGTCTGTATGACATTCTAAGGTGCCATTGAGGGAAACATATAAAACATGTTTATATAGAAATGAGCAATATGGTGGCCCTATTAAGAAAGTGACGAAGGGCATCTGAGTGGCTCAGTCAGTTGAGCGCCCAACTCTTGATTTTGGCTCAGGTCATGATCCCAGAGTCATGGGACTGAGACCCATATGGGGCTCCAGCTGAGCATGGAGAGTGCTTGGGATTCTCTCTCTCCTTCCCTCTGACCCTCTCCCATGATCACTTTTGCTCCCTTGCTCGCTCTCTCTAAAATAAAAAAAAATTAAAAACAAGAAAGTGACCATATCACCCAGTTGTAAGTACACGAGGGTAGGCACATCTATTTTGGCTCTTCGTGGAATCTCCACTGTCTTGCATACTCCTTGACTCTTGTAGGTGTGCATAAATACATACGCACATACAATTTAAAATGATAGAAAATGAAAAATCAGCACAAATAAAATGGGTTTTCCTAACACTATCTCCCTATAACCTCTTTTTCCACTGAGTCTTACAAGTCACTTCCTAGTATCTCAAAATTTTCTACCTTTCCCCACCTCAGCTTGACTGACCTTAATCTTAACCACCATCAGCTCTTTCCTAGATAACAAGAAACATTTTCTAAAAATTCCCTGCATTCATGTGAGCCCATCTTCAATCTTCTGTTCATATCTGAGCCACAGCCATCTTTTTAAAATGTAAATCACACACACACACATATGCACACACACGCACACCCCACACAAATGGAAGTAAACCATTTTAATAATTCTCATTGGTCTTAGAATCAAGAACAAAAATTTTAATGAGGCTGTCAACATGGCAGGGCTCCTATACACCTCCACAGGGTCGTTCTACAGCATGGTCTGGCCACCCAGACCGCCCTTAGTTTCTCTAACATGCCATGCACTTCACCGCAGGCTTTGGCACTCGCTGTGCCCCCTACCCAGAATGCTTATTCCCCTCTGCCCTTCCTTTGCTTTCCACTTTGTTTTGTAATCTTTTCTGTATCTTCCTCAAGGAAGCCTTTGTCAGGATCCATGTCTAGATCACATCTTCTATCACATGGTCTCAAACCGCCACGGACCTCTTCCTTGCCTCACTTACGAGAGTCATATTTTATGTTCACATATGTGATTCTTCCATTAAAATCTACCTTCTTTACTGTGTTGAATACTCTACAAAGGCAAAGATTCTGCCCCTGAGTTTTACTCACAGTGTATCCACATCATCTTGCAAAGTGTTTGGGATTATAGCGAATTCTCAATAAATATTTATTAAATCCATAAATTTATTAGAAGACCAATGATTCAAGACTATCTCCTACATCTGTTGGTTCTACGTTTCTCACCGCAGGCTTGTTGTAACTGTTGAAGATTTCCTCTTACTTCTCTGACCAATACCTACTTAAATAATTTCACCCAGTTGGTAATGATGTACAAAAAGACCAATCCAGATATCTGTTGGAACCAAAACTCCAAAGCATTCCCTAGCAAAGGGGTCAGATTAAGGAATTTACAATTCCCACAGCCAAGCATTTTTAGGTCCCTAGGAAGCTTCTTGAGTATTTAGACTAAAACAGCTGGTTCTGGAATAGATATCATGGAATCTGATTCCATAAAGTTCAGAAAACAAAGTGTGGCCTTACAACTCAGATAGCAAGATATCAATGGAAATCACTGGTATTTTCAGGGGGTTGAATCAGGAAAATTCATTGTTAAGACTTAGCTAACCAGCTGAATGCCCACATGTGCAGAAAGCTTCCAAGGTTTGTTTGGTTTTTCTCTTGTTTTTAATAAAATGACCTTTGTTTGTGTCTTGAACCCAACCACGTGATATTCACTGGACTATTTGATTCAGTTTACTAAGTACCTCTGCAGATATTTTTAACTTCCAAAAACCCACCAAAATATTTATCTTTAATACTTAATAAATAATAGAAGTTAACATATATATAGACATATATATACACATACATGTGTATACATATAAAAAGACACACACACACATACAGAAAGAGAGGATTTGGGACTTTGCCTTATACAACAACTTTGAAAGATAAGTAAGTTGGTGTCATTATTACCACAACTATGTACATGGGAAAAAAAACAAAGGCTCAGTTGTCTAGCTGCTAAGTGGCTCAAGGGGGATCCAAATCTATGTCAATCACCCATGACCACCACCATCCCTACCTCCCCATGAAAAAGAAAATGTGCTGATCGGCTTTTCCAATATAGTATATTAAATATTTTAGATCTAATCTAAGATGTATAAAAGTGATCAATTTCACATCACCCAGATTTTTCCATTTAAGATATTTTTCATAAAATTTTCCTGGAAGAAGTCTTAAAGCAGGGTATAGAATTTTATTCCACACTGAGACAAAGGATGAAATGTCTTCAGAGTTCTAAGCACGTTCCTTGCTATTTCACTCACACAGAGGTCTGCTCTTAATTTTTTTTTTCTGTTTCATTCAAAAAGCAATTCCACTACCAACCTGAGGTTAGCTACATTAATCTAATGTCAACTCCATTATTGTTAATTATTTTATGGTGGCTATATTTTAACAGAAGGGGTACAAAGATCCCTCATGTCATTTGATAGCCCACCAAGAATTATATTGAAATAACTACATTGATTTCCAGATCTCAGCAAGCAACTAGGACATAATTAAACTTTTATCTCTACAAATTTTGCTGTCTTTTTTTTTTTTTTTTAACTTGGTTACTTATTGTTTGGTAGACTAATCTTATTTTGCTTCTCAGGTGGGCCTAAAATTTCATTCAATGTTTCAAAAATAAATTAAAATGAAAGACATGTAATATCTGGACATTTCTCAAATGAGAATTTCCATTGGCATATTTTCTCTGGGTTCATTTTTTTTTCCTGTTTCTTATTTGACTTTAATAAAGCTATACTCTATTGAAGTTAAATAAAAGCCCTCTTCTGAGCACTTGGAGTTAAATTAAAATAGCTATAAATCTGAAGAAGCAGCCATTTAAAGATTCTACTTGACCTACCTTAGAAGAAATAACCTGTAGCTATAGAAAAAGTAGTTTCTACTGGGACCTGCTCTGTAAAAGCAACTCTGAGTTCTTAGGTCTCTCTTCCTATAGAATATCTGTCATCTCTCTTGCTCCCCCAACAGTAGACCTTAAACTTTATGAGAAAGAAATTTTCCTTAGACTTCTGGAAATTTTTTCTTCTATTAAAATTTTTAAAAAATTAAAAATTAAAAAAAAAAGCAAGTGAAAGAGCAGCATGGTAAAGTAGAAGCAAAGAAAAAAAACCCCACCAGATTGAAAATACACTTGAATTCATATTCTCCTTAATTATCTACGCCACACTTGGAGAAGCCACCTTGAGCTCTGTACCTCCGTTTTCTCATCTGAAAATCAAAGGTGCAAGATGTGAGCCAGGTCCAGGACTCGGCACACACTGCCCAGGCAAAATGTACAGAGCCTCCAAAAATTAAAATGTATGTAAAAAAAAAATCCGTGATGAACAAAATATCAAATGCATAAATAATAACAGGCTGAGAGGGTTACTGAGTTTCCTGGTCCTGACACAGTTCTGTTCTGACCAGATCCTCTCTAAACACCATCTACCTCTAACATTCTGTGACTAGACTTCTAGTCTCCACGGGGACATGGCCATCTTCCAGCCCCTGAGACCCGGACAGGGAAGTTGAACCAGCACAACCCCTTAGGAGCATTTTAGGGTGGCCGGTGAGAGTGACTGGCGCCTTCCTTCTAATTCTCCTTCCGTTGTCCCAGGGAAACAGTGACTTCATGTGGCTTCACATCAGGACTCTGCAGTATGATCAAGATTGAAATCATAATCTCATTTCCCTAAGAGCTTTAGGAGGACACAGACTTCCAGCAAGCTGCCTCGGGGCACCACCCTGTACCCTGACTTGCACTAATTTGATTAAGCTGTAGCTCAGACTGAAGACAGCATGGGGGACACTTTCAAAAATTCTGGAAGGCTGTCCTCTCCCTACACCGTGCACTCCGCTGCCCTTGCCTGTCCAGCCTCAGCAGGGCATTCTCATCCACCGCTCAGAGAAGGGTGACATCGCAAGGAAGGGGAATGAAGCAAAGGCAAGTCTTGACTTTTGATGGCAAAGCTTCTGATCCCCCAAGAGTAGATCAAAGGTCCCACTTTTGTTCCTGAGCCTTGCTGGAGGGAGCTTATAAAATGTCAGGGTGGAGACCCCTGTGACAAGACTAAAGCAAATAAGGCAACTCCATAGAGATCCCCCAAGCCCCAGGGGGTGCAAGAAAGATGTCTCAGAATAACCCTGAGCCTATCAAGGGAGCTGTAAAATGACCTCCCAACTCCTGTAAGTGCCTGGGTTCTCAGAACTGCAGATGCTGAGTTATTTGCAAATGCAGAGCAAACTCCATCCCTTTCCCAAGAGAGTTAGTAGCCTACACTCTTTCTTCCCCAGGTGCGCTCCTTAAAACCCTGTCTACCCAGCACAGTGCGAAATAGGAGCCCATGGCTCTACATTTTCATGTTGAAGGCTGGTCTGGATGAAGGTGAGAATATGAAAGTCCTATCAAGGATGCTAGAGTCTTACTCGTCTCACATCCAGGCTCGCACTGCTTTGCTGTTCTCCAAAAGAGGCAAGTTTCATAAATCTGAAGATGTCACCTTTTTTCTGAAACTATAGTTGGTTAGATAATTTGATCTGCTTCCTCTGTGGCTCCGGTATTGCTCATGCCTTGTGATTGATAAGGGCTTCGGTATTCTTCTTTCATATTTAAAAACCCTTATGCAAATTCTGCCAGGAGCACATCACACTAAAGTTTTTGCATTAATGCTTCATATTATTCACATACAAAAATTCCATTTAAATCTCATTAAGCTTGTGACATAAATCCAAACAAACTAGAAAATGCCCCGTTAAGGTGGAAAAGTGACATATGTCTTCCAGTCCCCTGGCAGAACGGGACCAAATGAAAAAAATGATAAAAGTGCTCCCCATTTGGGACAATATACCAATGGACACATATGTTACTTTTCTGCCTCTAACTGTTCCCCGCCTTCCTGCCTTTATCTCAATAGCATTTAAATGAAGTATTTGTCAGCAACTGTTTCTGGTAATGTGACGTATGTGATTCAGGAAGGTGGTAAGCCGAGTTTCTGGAAACATAACAGTATCCAGGGAAAATCATAAAAAATCTGTCTGCTAGTGGCATTTTTTTTTATTTCCCTCTAGGCATTTCTTGGGGTTCATGCTATGATTTATCTGTCATGTAGTATTAACAATATACCTTTCAGGGACTTAAGGATGAGCGGGGACACTGAGCTGCCTGCCTCCACCCGCAAATGCTGAAGGACCTTTGTGTTGCCTCATCTCCAACCTTAAAAACGACTATAATCATATCAGCAGGTTACAGAGCCTTTACAGTAATGCCCTACCCTCTTTAGGACCACTGCTAATTGTCCATTTTAATTCTGTAATGTGTTTAGTTTAGAGATTTGGGAAGCTGGGTACAATCAGCTCTGGCCCTTAGTGATTGCAAATCTGAGATTATGATGTGAATAAGCACAAGGTCACACCAGTACTTTGAATTTTTTTTAATGTTTATTTATTTAGCAGAGGGAAAGAGAGACAGAGTGCAAGCAGGGAAAGACAGAGAAAGAGGGAGACACAGAATCTGAAGCAGGCTGCAGGCTCTGAGCTATCAACACAGAGCCCGACTCAGGGCTCGAAGTCATGAACTGTGAGATCAAGAGCTGAGCTGCGGTCAGACGCTTAACCAACTGAGCCACCCAGATGCCCCACTGAATGACACTATCACCATATCATAATCATTTACATATTACCTTCTAAAAAATCAGATTTTGGAATTGGGTGCACCTCTCAGTAGCTGCTGCTGGACTCAGAGGCTTAATGGGAGCCTGGCTGTTGAAAGTTCAAGGTCTTGAGCCAATGCTCACAGCTCTCCACCTGCTCTTGCCAAGCCTTCAGACTCCACCAGAAAAGAAGGCATGTTTGGCCCTCAGCCCCTGGGACCCACCGGGCTCTGTTTTCTGTGGTGGTGGAGAGCAAAAGGCATAGATGCTCTCCTGTGCCTACCCGCTTCAGAGAAAGAGAAGGACAATGAGAGTCAAGGAGAGAAACAGAGAGTGTGACCAGATAAGTAAAAATGTGGATACAGACCCGAGTCTGATTTGAGGCTGCCTCTTTCACCTGTGTGGCTCCTACCCACCTTCACGTCCCAACTCAAGCGTGGCTTCCCTGAGGCCACCTCTCCTCTTCGTCCCACCCGCACTAGGCAGAGTGCCCGTGTGACATGCCATGGCCTCTGCACCCCACGGCACTTCTGTTTGTCATCCAGAAGGGGGAGCGGTGAGCTGGGTAGGATCCAACCCCTGTGGCCATGCTGCCTGGATTCAGATCTCACTCTGCCACTTACTGAGCGACCTTGGGTGAGGTAACTACTCTTCTCTGCCCCTGTTTCCTCATCAGTAAAATAACAAAAAATCAGTAAAATCCATTTTAATGTCTCATAAATAGAAGTGCTCTGTAAGCATAAGGTACTATTATTATTTTATATATACAATGGACTCTCCCTAGTTAGATTGACAGCCAGTAAAGTCAGGGACAGTTTTGCCCAGTGCTTGGCTGAATAGATGTTGATGGATGAATAGATACCAGTGGTTTGAAAGGATTCTTAGAATTAAGAAAATGCATGATTCCAAATATATCTGTAAGCTGCTTTCTTTTTAAAAATTTGTATAAAAATATTATTGAGTTCTAATTGACACACTAAAAACTGCACATATTTAAAATGGACAATTTGATAAGTTTTTGATATATGCAGATATCCAGGAAACCATGACCACACCAAGACAGGGAACCCTTTAAAATCCCTCCCTCAAGTCCTCTCCCCTCCCCCACCGCCTCTGATTTCCTTCCTGTGAGCAGGGATTAATTTGCATTGGCTAGAGTTTTATATAAATGGACTTAATACACTATGCACTCATTTTTGTTTACTTCTTTCACTCAGCATCGTTCTTTTGAGAGTTCTCCGTATTATGTATATCAATGTTTTGTTCTTTTTTTATTGCTGAGCTGTATCACATCCTATGTCTACATTGTGAGTTGTTTATTCATTACTTGTTCATAGACATTTGGGATCTTTCTATGATTGAGCTATTACAAGAAAAAGCTGTGAAAAACACTGGACATATACTTTCTTTTCTTTTGAGTAAAAATCTATTTGCGGAATGGCTGACCATATAATAAGTGTAGGTTTAACTTTTTAACAGACGGCTTTCTGGAGTGGTTGGAACATTTTACGTTCCCTCCAGCAGTAGTTGAGAGCTCCAGTTTTTCCAATCCTTGCTAATACTTCCTATGATGAGTCTATTTCATTCTTCATTCTAACAGTGGTAGAAGTGGTACTTCCCTGTGAATTTTATTTACATTTTCTTATTGACTGATGTTGGGCATCTTTTCATGTGTTTATTTGCTATCCATAGATCTTTGGTGAATGGTTTAAATCTTTGGCCAGTTATGTATTGAGTTGTTTATTTTCTTACTGTTAAATTTTAGAGTTCTTTACATTGTTAAAAGGTAAACTGAGAAACCCAAGTTTGCCAGGCAAACTTGCCAAGGCAAGTCATGAAAAGGCAAAGGGAATAAAAGTTTTATATCAGAGATGAAGATCTTGGTCCATGATCCTGGGGAGAGCTGTCCACCTCTCAAGATGTCATCTGCTTCTGGGGGGGAACCTCCGTAGTGTATTTTAATATCGTATCTTCAGCTGGTGGGAGTTCCAAGAGTCTGAAGGAACCCCTTATAATTGGAAGATGTGGATCCAAGGTTCAAGACCTTGAAGTTTTATTGCAATCACAGTAATGAAGAGGACCTGGTATGGTCCCTTCCAACAAAGCTCAAGGGAAGCATTTGTTCTTAGTGATTTCAAATCAGAAAAGTTGGAGAACATAAGAAACATTAGTTTGGAGAGTCATAGCCAGATATTTGAGGAAACTGGTAGAATTCCAGATCCAGACTGGTTTCAGGAATTTAGTATACACAAGACTGTATTATAGCTTCCTACTGAAACATAATTTTTTTCTCTCTACAATCATCCTCATTTCTATCAAAGATAATCACAGTAAGACTAATTTGTTTGCAAAATAATTCCAGTCTCATTAAATTTGTCCTGATTATTTATGTAAGTGCAGCAAGAATAGTGATTGACCATATCAGTTCTGTATAAGTCATCTTTGCTGGAATTTTTTCATAAACAGATTGGATTTTTAAAAGCCTCTCAAGGCTAAGAAGCCAAGCCAAGGACTCCGTGTCAAACTTTACCTACAATACCTATAGATTTGGTTGAATCCTCTCTTTTTGAAGTCCCCCAAATATCCTGAGTTTCCTATGGTTGTCAGGAAGTGGCCTTTCTTCACTTGGAAATGTTTGGAACCCTGTAAGCAAGATACCAGGTGAGTTTTTGAAAGAGCTTTATTAGTTCCATAAAGTCAACTTTAATTTCTTAAAACTGTCTGGTCATATCTGGTTTTATGTATATTATTTTCAAAGATGACATTTCAGTCAAAACCTTGGTATAATGTAACCAAAGTTTCCAATTGTGGCCTGTGTTATAAGAAAAACGGATTCTTACTAAGCTTATGTAAATAACTACAATGCCCTGAGAATAAGAATATTCAGTAAGTTTCTGAATTCTGGAGGGATTAGAGAGAAAAAATAAATGTCTCACTTCTGTTTACAAAAGTATACTTTGCCAAACTGCTATAAATCATAGATAGGTTAAAAAGAAAAGAGCAAAAGATTTCCTTACTCCTGGAAAACCAAAACAAAAAGAACCAGCAATGTTTCAAACAAAGAGTCATGGAAAATTATATTCATCCTCATCTGTTCTGTGAATCCATGTTATTAATTCTTATTCTACTTGAACCTATTTTTCCTTTAAAAAGTTCTACAAATTCTGACCCAGGTCAATGGTATGATCTTGAAGTTTTCAGAAATA
The DNA here is from genome assembly GCF_003009895.1 of Hyaena hyaena. Classification (NCBI taxonomy): domain Eukaryota; kingdom Metazoa; phylum Chordata; class Mammalia; order Carnivora; family Hyaenidae; genus Hyaena; species Hyaena hyaena. The sequence goes on along the minus strand of NW_024080714.1, from coordinate 1,117,191 downwards.
TGTATTTTAGAGTACTTATTAGAGTCCTTTTAATGGCTTTCTCTGAAGAAAAAGCACTTTTGCAAAAGCATCAAAGTAAAACAGTGTCTTTAAATGACAAAAAGTCTTTTTAAAAATGGCCATGGTTAAAAATTTGATGAGAGTTTATAAGGATATTTCATTATTTCTATGACATTCAGTAATTTAAAATAATAATCAAATATTGACAAATTTCTATGGATTGTAACCTTTCTGAAATACCTATATTAGTAACATACAACCATACACATGTAACTTCAGAAAGTTTATCACCACTTATTTAATAATGCTTTCCATGCAATTTAACATCCAAAGTAAACCTAATTCATTTAACATCTCTCTTTTACAAGGTGAGAGACAAATCCTTTGATTTTCCAGGGAACATCTAGAAAATCTCAAAGCTAGTTTATGGCCAGAAAGACTCCATTTGGAATTTGATTTGGGAAAGTTTTAAAATGGAAAAATGTTTGAACATTGGTCAAATAGAATCACAGATCATTATGAAATAATACTTAATCTTTTAACCAGAGTGACCATAGATTTTTAAAGGCAAATGCAGAAGGCAACATAATTGGGGGAAGAAAATTAGCTCTTTTAATATTGAGAAGACTCTATTGTCCCAAGTAATTGAAAACCTGATAAAGACAGCATTAAGTCCAGGAAATTATTTTGGTACGACAAAATCCTTGCTTTTTAAGTAGACCACCAAAAAGGTAAAGGAAATTGTTTCACAGTCTCTTATTAAGAGTAGACCAATAGTCCAAGAAAATTTTGTCCTTTTAACAAAGAGAAAGCCAGATTCTGATTTTGTACCAGGATATGCTTGGTATTAGACCTATTCTCTAAATAAATCTATTCTAATCTGAGCCACCTTGATCATACATGAAATTCCTTTCCTAAGGGTCCTTTTCCATAAACCTTCTACAATTTTTTATATCTGTTGTCTTATATGTTTTCTCTTTCTCATTCTGTAACAACCATTCTTTCTACATTAGGACAAAATTACCCTTTTTCCTTGAACAACAAAAACAAAAATGCCCTTAGCACCTTTCTTTCTACAAAAGATAAAACCACTTTTTATTTTCCTTACCTGCTTTTCATACACAGTTGTTTCTTTCACTCATTATTCCTAGAAGTTTTGATTCCATATGTTGACTAGAATTCTTAACCCTTAGAAAACTTAGTTTCTAATAAAAGCTAAGAAACAAGTGTAGAGGCCTCTTTTAGGCAACAGGCATGAGCCTGTTGGAAATGACTTAGGGAGAAGGGCCCACAGTGATCCCCGGCTGAATACAAACAGGCTTATTTGGTGACCCACTTCAAAATACCCATAAGCCCTAGCTGACCAATGGACTACTTACAGTCAGGCACAGTTACCAAAAAAGGAAAATTCCAAACATACCCATGCCTCCTCATCTTCCCCCTTTAAATAGGGGGGAAGTAGGTCTTTAAATAGACCCTGTCTTGTGGCAGAAAGTCTCTGCTTTGCTGTATTACCTGTTGTTCCCATGCAGTCTATTCAGTAAATTTCTATCTCCTTTGCTCTGCCTAGAGTGAATTCTTTCACCACAGTGCTGCCAGCTTCCAACTGATCCATTCATACCACATTTGGGGGCCTCCATCTGATTGGGGGAGACACCACATTAAGCAATAATGGACTGTTTGTTAAACTAGCTTTCTGTGGAATGGCAAATTTATAAACATATTTCATAATTTCTAGAAGTATATTTTTCCTTATAGTAAATTTTTCAGTTTGGTACAAGTTTACAAATAAATGCAAATATGTTAAGTTCTTCTAATAAGAACCCAGAAGTAGATAAATCTATGTCCAGAAATTAATGTTTAAGAATTTTATCTTATTTGGAAATGATCTAAATATTCAGTGAATACTCTTTACTTAATTAACTTACTGTAACTTTCAGGTTTCAAGTTACCAAAAAGATTTTGGAAACTATTTTTAAGTCACACACTGTAAAATTACTATTGAAATGTTCATTTATAAATTTTGTCTTACATCTATTTAATTTACTTGTTCTTAATAAATTATGTTTAGCTTACTCATGAAAATCTCACAAAATACTAAACAGCTACCCATCATCTTAAGTTCTTTTTCTTGCTGAAAAATTTTGTAACAAAGGCAACATGAGCTTATTTTACTTTTTTTGAAGAGAAAGAGAGTGCAAGTAAGGGAGAGGGGAAGAGCAAGAAAGAGAGAGAGAGATAGAGAGAGAGAGAGAGAGAGAATCTCAAGCAGGCTCCCCATGCTCAGTGAATAGCCTGACACAGGCTCTCCATCACATGGCCCTGGGATCATGACCTGAGCCAAAATCAAGAATAAGCTGCTCAACCAACTGAGCCACCCAGGCACCCTGAGCTTATTTGACTTTTAAGAAACTCAGGTAGATTAAAGTCACATTACTGATGTGTTATTTTTAATCTTGATAACTCTGAAGGCACTCATATTCTAATTAAAGCAACAAACTTAAATTAGCTTTTATTTACTGAAGATTCTCCCATATCATGTGAACTTGAAAAATGTTTGGATTATCTTCTATATTTCTGAGAGAATATTTAATTTATATAACTGCTTATTTTTCTTTAAGCCAATTAAGTAGAGATTTTTTTTACAAATTTTGGCAGTACCATCCAAAGGGAAAAAAAATCACCCATCTATAACATATACATAATATACATGTATAGACATAACTAAACAGTCAGACAGTTACAAACAAACATCTTATAGCTTTCATTTTAAAATTTTAGCCATGAGACAGGTGAGATAATGCATAACTTGCTAGTTTATAAATAAACAGCTGAATCCCAACTGTGTTTCTGGCAGGTGGAGGAAGTTAAATTTTCCTGCTCAGATAGCATAGGTTTTCACTAATATTTGCAGAAAGGACTTTTAATATTTCCATTCATCTAGTTTCCAACTAGCTAGTTGTTGTTATTGCTGTTGTTCTGATAACATTACCTCCCTAAAGTTTGCATTTATAAGAGGTGGCTTTTGGTTCCTTTTGGTTCCTCCTTCTACCAAGAAGACTTGGTAGAACATTTACATCTCAAAGGCAGAGAAAGAACGTAAATTTCTCCAAGAAGGACTTTTGTTTCCCAAGTCCAGATCTCTTAAATCTACAAGCCTTCAGAGATGAATAGGGGAGGTTTGGAGATTAGTAGGAAGGATAGGTGGGTTTGAATTGCCCCCAGAGCCACATTTCTGTTCTTGTAAACACTTGATTTGTAAGACAAGTGGTTTTTAATTCTTCAAAGAATTCAGTTGCAACCTGAATGATCTCAAAGGATTGACCCACCCATCCAGCTACAGAGTTTTCAATTTGCTTATTAGGGAGAAGATTTTCAATTAAGATGGAAATCAAAAGATTCCTATGTTCTAGTTCAGATTGTGTATCTTTGGAATGTTTTACTAAATCCTTCCTGAATGGCAGAATGTTTTCTTTCCCCATGGGTATATAGTTCCATTTTAGCTTAAAGGAAAAGGTCTAAAAATATTTCTATCAGACTTTTAATATCAGGCCAACTTTTGACTACAGAACTCATTTTTTAAAATTTACAATATCTTATTATCACATTTTAGCTGAGACAAACAATAAATATTCCTGCCAGTACTGAACTCCTTTTTACTGCCTTTTTCTTTTAAACCAACAGTATACCTATCAACTGACTCAAAACCAAAACCAATAAGCCTTTTAGGGTTTACTCATAGACTTTCCCCAAAGAGGGTACAAATATGTAGTCTTCCCAGGATCCAGAACCATTGGTATAACCAAAGATAACCAAAAGAAGGACTTAGCCGAGTCTCATGAGAGCTGTCAATAGTCCATAGGACACTGGCCACAAATAGAGTTTGTGCATGATGGGCAGAAAGTCCAGCTAAGTTGTCAGAACACAATATAATATACACGAGAAAGTGATAGCTGTTCCTGGAAGAGAAACAATCAATAACCAACGAGTACCCCGAAACAAAATCCACAAGAGTCTGAATTTGAAAAGTAAAGGACAACATGAAATTTCATCTTTCATTCTCAAACCAGGCACTACAGGCAAGGATCCAAGAGAGCTGACTTTGGTAAGAATTGTCACCCTTTCCTGGCTTCTGCCAGTTTTCCTAGGATCTTATCTGCAGGCGCCAGAGTGAGTGTGATGTCTCAGCATGTCCCAACTTAGTCACCAGAAACTATAGAGGAGGAAAAATAATGTTCTCCCTTTACAGTGTGTTCTAGGCTGAGATTCCTTTTTCTCTAGGGCATCTAGTAAATGGGTATGTTTATCTAGGTTAAAACTTTTCCACTGTGACCACTATAATTTAAAATTATCTTTGGGATGGGCATTTAAGTGGCTCAGTCAGTTAAGTGTCCAACTCTTGGTTTCAATTCAGGTCATGATCTCAGATTGTGAATTTGAGCCCCACATCGGGCTCTGGGCTAATAGGGCAGAGCCTGCTTGGGATTTTCTCTCTCTCTCTCACTGCCACTCCCCTGCTCTCTTTCTCTCTCTCTCTCAAAAAATAAACTAAAAAAAACTAATTTGTTGTAAGGACACAAGTCTAAACCAAACTGACTCCATGACAGGCTTTAAGTTTCCCCTTTAAACTAGAAGGCCTTAGTTTCAGCTTCCCTGAAACTATCAGGCAGTTACACATTGCCCAAGGCAGGAGTAACCACCCTTGCAACACCCAATCAGGAAAGGCCAGCGACCACCCTCCACATTACTAAGGGAGAAGCCTGGAGATAGAAACTATAGATAGGACCCTGTTACCTAATGTTAAAATTAACCTGTTAGTCGCCTAACAAGACCCTAGGCTCGCTCTGTGATTGGTTGAATTTAAAGGTACTCTAAATGTTGTAATTGGATCCCGCCAAAAGTAAGGAATACTCTAGACAATGTGTATGGTTAAACCCGCTGTCAATGATGTTGTATAATTATGATTGGATCACTGTTCCCATGTCACAACTTCTGTAACTCCCCCATCACAAACCCCATAAAAACCCTACTCTGCCCTTGTTCGAGGCTCTCAGCACGGATCCACAGCGCTGGTGAAGTCTGTGAGCCCGAGCTCGAGCCTGTAATAAAGCCCTTTGCCTTTGCATGCGTGACTTGGTCTCCCCGGTGGTCTCTGGTCGGTGAGGATACTGCGATCTGGGTATAACATTGTCTTTGGTGAAGTTAACCCACTGTTCAGACTAACACAGGTCTGGGCCCATAATCTGTATACATATCATTAGCCAGAGTGCCACATGGAGGACTCCCAGACTCTGGACTCAGAGGAACTGAGTTTTCTCTCTCTGTCTCTCTCCCCCCCTCCCCATCCCCGCCCCTCCCTCTACCTTGATAGGGGAAAAATCTGTTAAAAGATGGCCAGCAGGACTGATAAGGAAATACCTGTCCCTGATCAAAGGCTCCCTCTTCTGAGTTCTTCTTCCCACTCTGCTTGTCTCATGCATTAATGAGGAATACGGAAGTAACAGCCTATAAATTACTCCCTGTGCTGATGCTCTGGGCTCAGATCTCTGGAGAATGATCTCCTCTGAGCCCACAGGTGTAAAATAAACTTCCTCCCTTCCAAGATCTCTGAGTGCCACTTGGTTCTTCTGCCAGTGATCCAGACCAGATTTCTGCAACATCCTCTTGTTTCCTAAAAGAAAATTTTAGTAACCTGAGGTCTCACACTGAACCCCATCCATTTTAAGTCAAACCCAATTTGATCCCAGATCTACTCCAGAAAAAGAAATGCTCATACAAAGTCTAAGAGCTTATAACACAAAAGCTGTTGAGCTTGAATATCCAAGAGGAACTTAACCATAATAACCAGAGGCAGCTAGAAAAGCAGTAAGCCCAACAGACTCAGTGGGTACCTTATACCTGCTCATCATCTGTTGCTCCTGGGGGCCATCACGAGTCTCCACTTGTGACACCAGTTCCATTACAAGATAAACTGAAGTATATTAAAAATTCTGAGTATATTTGAGCAAAAATTAATTCCAGTTGGGCAGCACCAAACCAGAAGCAGTTAGGAGCACTCTACCAACAGGAGCTGGGGGAAACACATGTACAGAGAAAGGACAGAAACAATATTATTTGGTTGGCTGTAGTTTAAGCTTTTGCCTTATTAGAAAAAGAGGCTAGTTGGTTCTTTGTGGTTGATTGCCATTAGATTTGATTTCTCAACCTAGAAGCATTACCAGGCTTAAGTTTTGGTTTGCTCACATAGGCCGCCAAGGCTTTAGAACAACCTTAGTCTAATGCCTTCTGTTTAATTAATTTAACAATATATTCTGCTTACAGGTGCTTTATTAGATATGTGTTTTGCAAATATTGTCTTCCAGTCTGTGGCTTGTCTTTTCACAATATTATGAACGAGTCAAAGTTTTTTATTTTGGTGAAATTTAGCTTTGTAATGAATCATGCTTTCAGTCTATATCTAAGAAATTTTTTACTAACCCCAAGATTACAAAGATTTCCCCTTATGTTTTCATCCAGAAGTTTACAATTTTAGATTTTACATTTAGGTCTACATTTTATTTTGAAGAGCTTCTGTTGGTATATGTTCAATTTCACTAGTCTTGATCTCTCATTGTCTCTGCCATGTCAAGCCACTATAGTATAATGTGAGAGTAAAATAACAATAATTTTGGGAATGTAAGGAATCAAACATTTTACTTCCCATGCATATCTGTGTTTAGTATGCTTTCATAGGAAATGGAATCTTGGAAAAAGGAGCCAACAGAAAGAAAAAGTAACAGGAAGTCCTAAATTAAGCCTTATTCAAAGGACCTAGCCAACAAATAGATCAAAGCAAGAGGAAATGAGGGAGAAGGAAGATTTCACAGAAAGAAGGAGTCTGGAAGGGGAGGAATGCTGGTAGATTGTTGGATGTGTTTGATTATTTGAAAATGATCATAGTTATGCATTTCCTCCCAAAGAGGAAAAAGAAGTTTAAGGAAAAAAAAACACAAAAATATAAGTAAATTTTAAAATTGCACAATAGTCAACTCCAGGAAAAACAAAAAGTTGTACAAGAAAGGAAGTCTAATAATAATATGCTATATGTTTTGGCAACAACAATAACAAAAAGATTTACTTACTCATAATAATCTAAAAACTGCCAAATAACCAAAAATGTACTATAACTCACTCAGTTGGGAGTATGTTGTAGACAAGGAATTGTAGGCAAGCTAAGTCCTCAAATACCAGTAGAGAACATTGAGACATATTGTCTAAAATTAAAGCATCAAGAATATAAGCATATTTCTCAGAAATATGGAATACCTGAAGTAAACATTAGAAGAATCTGAGGTGATTGTTTCTAGTGTGTAGGATGTCAGGGAGGGGAAGCCTAGCAGGAGGATTAAGCTGAGGCTTTCTCTCAGAACGGAGAAAAAAAAAAAGAGGAAGTGTTTTATTTTTAAAATTATGTACATGTGTTATTTTGATGGTTTTCAAAAACTGATTTTTTTAAGAGAATGTTTCATCCAAATGTTTACTTTTTAACCTTTTGTCAGTGAGTCTCCTGAATAGAGCCTTTGGCTAAAGACAACCATCAGGGCAATATGGCCACCCAGGGAGAAGTACTCAGCAGTCTGCCTTTCCCTTTATCTTGCAGGAACTCCTCTACATTCCATTTCCTCTTAGCCCTCTCTGACTTCTGTTCCCATCTTTGCAATCTTCCCCACCCTGGAAGGGTCCCTGAGAGGTCACACTGCTCTAAAATTGGGATGAACCACTGCTTTCAATGGGAAAGTCATGCTTTTGACAGGATTCAAGGCACCAGTGCAGAGAGTGGAAGTTGTGGATTATACTCAAAAGGGGGCCACATTTCACCTTAAGTGCTGCCTCCCCCCCCCCCACCTTGGTATGAGACTCTGCTGCCAGCAGACGCAATTCTCCCAGGGCTGCTGCGTGATGGTGACGTAGCTGTGGTCTCCTTCGGCTGGGCTGCTCTGTTCAGGGGAGGGGGTGTTGGGAAAAACAACGAAGCTCAGACAATGCAGCAGCTGCCTTGACTAAGAATAGAATTCCGTGTTCGATTTGAATTAGCCATTTGAAACAAGAGCAAAACAGTACTGAAAGTAGTACCATCTGTTTTCCTTTAAGGCTGGGTCATAAATAACAAGATGAAAATATATTTCCTGTTCTGGATTTGTGACCTGAGCTGCCTTCTGCTATGTTGTCACTGGCCACTTTTGCTGTAAATGCACATGACATTAATTGGGCAGCTGTTGGCTGTATGGTGATTAGAATGCATTGTTGTTTTGTTTGTAATCTCTAGATCTAGGAAGAACTCCTCTATTTCACCCTTCACTTGTTAAACAAGGAAATAGAAATTTCTCTGTATATTTTTTAAAAAGCAATTCACACACGAAATAGCCAAGTGATCAAACAGTACAAAACTATTGCTGAAAATTCCTGAGTGGTAGAAGAATATCTTCCAGGTCAAGGTCAAAGTGAATGAAGGAAAGAAGACAGGGAGCTCATCGAGCATGTATTGCTCACTAGGTGCAGGCCCACTAATCCCAATAAGATAATGATAGAGAGAGAGAAGAGCAGAGAGGGGAAGAGAGAAAGGGGACAGGAGGGAGGGAGAGAGTTGGGGGGGGGGGAGAGAGAGAGAGGAGAGGGAGAGAATTCCACAGAAACAATCATTGTTCTTTCCATGGAGATCACCAGACAGTCCTTGAATCCTGCTTCGCTGGGATTTCCGGTAATTGTAAACTGATTTATCAGCAGTTCCTCTCTTTCTCTTTTAAATTCTCATTCACACTGAAAAAAACTCAGATTTTGTTCCTTTGACAACTCAATGGGTCATGAAAGCTGGTAGGCCATCCCATTTGTGTGCTCTGCTTGGTCTATTGCCAACATAGTCCAGGAGGCATTTCAAATGACAGACCTGCAAACATGAAATGCACCATAAAGGGGTGTGGCTTCTCCAAGTTTAGATAGGCTGGCCAGAAATGAAGCTGTACCTAACTCTGAATGTTTCCACCTGTGTTACTTTTTCCTGATAATTTTGGGGGAAAAAAAAGAAGAAAGAGAGACAGAGGCTCAGAGAAGTAGAAATGTCCCAAGATGCATCCATGAATTAACGAAGGTGTTATACCTTGGAGACACGGTATAAATGCTGGATGCCTATGATAAAGTCAGAGCTTTGGCAATGGTCAAGCCCAAGCAAATAAGTCACCACACAATCATCAGCTTAAAACTCATAATAAAGACAAAGTGAGGGGCACCTGGATGGCTCAGTTAAGTGGCTCTAGACTTCAGCTGAGGTCATGATGCCAGTGTCATGAGATCAAGCCTGATGACACGCTGAGCGTGGATCCTGCTTGAGATTCTCTAGCTCTCTCCCTCTGCCCCTCTCCTCTACTTGCACTCTCTCTCTACAATTAAAAGAAAGAAAGAAAGAAAGAAAGAAAGAAAGAAAGAAAGAAAGAAAGAAAGAAAGAAAGAAAGAAAGAAAGACAAGGTTGAGAAGACCCTGGTCCTCTCATACTAGGATCAACACAAAAACCTGACGGGCTTTCCTGCTGCAGGCCTAGCCCATCCAGAACATTCTGGACCATCAGTCTGATTAATCTTCCTGAAGAAAAACAATACTTCTCAAAACAAAACAAACCTTCCACTCATTCCCCATTTCTACAATATAGTTCTCTCCCCAGTGTCCCCAGTCTACCTCTTCAGCATGGTCTCTGGTGGCTCACCACACTCCTGTGTCTCCTTCTTCCATGCCCTTTGCCTCATCTCCATCTGCTACTTGGACATCTATCCTTCTTCCATACTCTCTTGGCCATCCATACTCTCTCTTCACATTTCCCAGAGTTTGCTCTACTACCTCGCCCATGGGAGCTTCACAAAAGAACAAAGGATGAATATGTTGGGTACACTGCACACTGAATCTTCGGTTTGGAGAGTTATTATGTAATTGTCATTAAAAGGCCCTGTGAAGTCATATAGTAAAGAAACCTTTTTAACCTTTTTTAGTCAGTGGTACCTAAATGTATTTGACTTCAGGACCCTTTTAATTCTAACAAAGTAGGGGTTTTTAGAAACCATTCAGGAGAGCATTAACTCAAACTCCACCTCTTTCAGAAAAATCACCTCTGGACACTCTGTTCCCTTTCTCTCACCCCTGTGACCTAAATGTCTACTTATTATTTGCACCTCTGGTTTGATGTCTTTATAATGCCTGGCTGCTCTTCTGAGGTATACAAATGATAATAATCATAATCATAATTGATATTGTTTAATAAGAATCACTACATTCCAAGAATGGTACCAGATGCTTTGTAGATATTACTTTACGGGACTTACTTGTAACAACCCTGGGAGGTAGGTGGTACTATTCCATTTTCCCTGTACAAAAAACAAACAATCCTCAAAACATCATCAGCCTCAGAAACATCAAAGCCTGAAGAACACAGCTAGTAAGTTGTGAATGTGTGCTTCAGGTCTGGGTCTGTATACAGGTCAGAACCAAACTCTCTTCTAGTATTCTATACTTTCAACTAGATTGGCCACTCCTTGAGAATCTGAGACTGAGTAGCCTTTTTCTGTGGCTGGTACATGGTAAATGCTCGGCATATGCATTCATTAATTGGGTGTCCTGAAGCTTTTCTAACACAAGCAATAAAACAACGGACTTGCTACAGATTCATGAGCCTTGTAGAATTGGTGTATATTACTCTATTTCCTCGACAGCCCCCTTCTTACAAACCTTCAAAAATTTTATTGAAAAAAATTCCAGGGGTGCCTGCATGACTCAGACTCAGTAAATTGAGTGTCTGACTCTTGGTTTCAGCTCAGGGCATGATCTCACAGTTTGTGTGATCGAGTCTCGCACCAGGGTCCATGCTGACAGTATGGAGTCTGCTTGGGATTGTCTCTCTCCCTCTCTCTCTACCCCTCCCCCACTCATGCTCAATCTCTCTCTCTCTCTCTCTCAAAATAAATAAACTTAAAATAATCTATATCTTAGTCTATCTTAATTATTATTCTGAAACAAAGTTCCTAATTCTTAAAGATGTTTGAACCCATTACCACTCATTAGCATAGTTAACAAAGGACAGATATTTTTAGTAAAAGTTGAGGTTGAGGTTGGTGCCCCACAATCTGGGGGATGCTCAATATGCTCAGTGTAGACAGGGAATTAATAAATGATAGCCCCCTCACTAGCATTGAGGTGATAGCATTGGTGTGAGTAGTAAATAAGATAATACATGTCACATACTCTGAAAGAATGTTTGGCATGTAGTAAGCATTCAACAGTTGTTAGATGTCTTTATTCTATTCATGTGCTAAATGGAGGTCTTAGTTGATCATTCCCATGACTATTTTTATATCATCATCATCATCATATAAGCTAAATCATATTGAATGTTGACATGCTAGACACAGTCTAAGTGGTCTCTAGGTATTAATTCACTCAATCCTCCCCACAACCTTCAGGTAGTTACAATTTTTATTCTCATTTTACAGATAGGGAACTGAAGCCCAAAGCAGTTCAATAATGTGCCCAAGTTGCATTTCATAAAATGGTGTAGATTTAAACCAAGCTCATCCTGTGTGCTAAGCCCATGTTCCCCACCACTATTGTGTGTGCCAACTATACCTATATATGGTTATCGATTATAACAATGTTATTGTGATCCTGACTTCACTCTTGCCATTCCCTGGCCTGCTGAGCCCACCCAATAGAGTCTCCACCCATCCAGATTATCAGATTGTACTCCCCTGTGAGCTTGCTTCATGTCCACTCCCCCTGGAGTAGGCACCTTCCCAGACACCTGTCTCTCATCTCCAAGCCACACTTAGCACTCAAGAACTGACACATATCATCAGGCTCTTCCCTGATGTTTTGCATCTCCCCAGTTGCATGTTGCAACCAAGACAGAAAGATGTATTTCATATTTTTCTTCTAAGTCACACAATCCTTAAAGGAACAAATATTCATGAATTGATGAAATCATTAGTTAATATAGTACATTGGGTTTCATCTTCCATTTGGACTTAAGAGCATATCGTCAGTGATAGAATTTAGAAGAAAAGTTCTTTCTGATCACTCTTGGAGAGACTAATATAATAACTGCAAATTATTATGCTGGTGGTTAATCTTTACCACATGAGCACAGTAATTCTGTGTTGGATTTATCTATGTGATTTGTTAGCAAATATTCTAGAAAGAGTCATGTGTCCTTCATATTCACCTTTTGTCCACTTTAGTTTCATTTCAACATATACACTAGGTCTTATATTATTGGTCAATGAAAAAGAACAAAGTTATATGCAATAGTTATTTTAAAAAAAGAAAGAAAGAAAGAAAAGAAAAATGGGAGTATGGAGTTAAGGAAAGGACTTCAAAGTTAATTTACCAAAATCCAACTACATCCTTGACCTACTCAGACCCCAATAAGGCATTAATTACAAAAGGATTAACACTTCTGTCCATTGTAACAATGGAGCCCTCTGTCAATGGAGGATGATAACAATATTTGCATTCATCCATTAGCTGGAATTCATAGATTATGAGAAAGGTCTTAACACTCTTCCTAAATGAAGTTAAGCAACCCCAATGAAAGGAAAGAGCCCCTTTCATAGTGGAAAAGGACTTTGGCAATTTTGAAAAATCCCAGCAACACCTTACTCAGTGCTCTGCCCAAGGCTCTGCCCAAAGCATTATGAATGTGTTGACTGGCAGTATTTATCCTACTTGTATCCAACTGGCTACACTATCAGCAAATGATTCCAAGGATATTGGACAAGAAACTATTTCCTTGTTCTGCTGCACTAGGTGCAGAACCCTCCCCTTTTCTTCTGCCCACTCGCATGACTGTCAGATTTCAGAGTGGATGCAATGACTCAGTGAGGGAATATAAATAAATACCATTTCTTTCCTCAATGAATCAACATGGTGCAGCCATGTCGGAAAAGCAAATACCACTTGTACAGTAAATTTTACTTATAAACATCTGAGTTATTGTTTCTTAACTAAGTTCTGACACCGACTCTACTGCCTATCCCTTGAAATAGGATTTTGTATTTTTTCTTGGAATGACATGACTCTTTTAAAATGTAGCAAATATAAGGATACTTGGTCCAGGGAAAGAAAAAAGGGATTTATGAATAGTATACACACACTCAGAGGAATTTTTCTTGCTCTTTCAAGTTTGTCTTCCCCTTCAGGTCAAGTCAGTAATGCTGCCAAAGTCTTTATGAGCATAAGGAAGCCCTTCACATGCTTATAACCTTGAAAGATGAATGGAAAACTATCTAAGAACTTTCCTTACATGTTCATTTTTCCTCCATGAAAAGGATATTTGATTGAAAATAAAGCAGAGTTGACAAGAGTGCCAAATTCCACCATGTCTCTGTCACAATTTAAACTAGGCATGTCTTCCTCACACACCCTGAGGTCGGCGCTCTCCAGTAACAGAAAGGGACACGGCAGTGTCATTTTACAACTTGGTGTGGTAGGCAGAGTTCTACGCTGACCCCCTTGATCTTCAGTCCCTTGTGTGACACCCATGATTATGTTGCATTACATGGAGAAAGAGATTTTGCAGATGTAATTAAGGTTACTAATCAGCTGACCTTGAATTAATCAAAAGGGAGATTGTGTGGGAAAGCATCAGCTAATCAAAAGAGACTTTTACACACTGTGCTTTCTCCAGCTGGTGGTGGTAAGAAGAAGACAGGTAAGGAGAAGGGGAGGGATTCAGCAGGAGGGAAGCTCTTTACTGCTGAGATGGAAAGAACCATGGAGCAAACACCTGAGGGTGTTCTGGAGTGTGCCTCACCAGCAATTGGCAAGAAAACAAAACTTCACTCCTGCTGTCACAGGAGCCTGAGTTCTGCCAATAATCTGAATGAGCTTGGAAGCATTCTTTCCAGAACCTCCAGCTTAGCCTAGCTGACCCCCTGATTTTTGTCTTATGAGACCCTAAGTGGAGAGCCCAGTTGTACTTGACCCACAGAACTATGAGATACTAAATGGATGTTGTTCAAAGTTCCTAAATCTGTGGTGATTTATTACAAATCAATAGAAAATGAACACACTTGGGGCACCTGGGCGGCTCATTTGGTTGAGCACTCGACTTGGGCTCAAATCATGATCTCACACTTTGTGGGTTCAAGCCCCACATCAGGCTCTGTGCTGATGGCTCAGAGCCTAGAGCCTGCTTCGGATTCTGTGTCTCCCTCTCTCTCTGCCCCTACCCTGCTCATGCTCTGTCTCTCTCTCTCTCTCTCTCTCTCTCTCAAGAATAAAGAAACATGAAAGAAAGAAAGAAAGAAAGAAAGAAAGAAAGAAAGAAAGAAAGAAAGAAAGAAAGAAAGAAAGAAGGAAGGAAGGAAGGAAGGAAGGAAGGAAGGAAGGAAGGAAGGAAGGAAGGNGAAAGAAAGAAAGAAAGAAAGAAAGAAAGAAAGAAAGAAAGAAAGAAAGAAAGAAAGAAGAAAATGAACACACTAGGTATTCACTGCTAATGGATCCCCAAGCTTTCGCCATTATTCTTCGGCTCCAAATCTCCTTTCCAACCAAAATGTATTTCTTGGTTCCTAAACATACTTTTTGCTTTCTCCCACTCAGCCTTTGCACACATTAATTTGCCATTCTGGAAGGCTCCTTTTCTGTTTAGCCATGGCCTTTGAGACCAACTCATAGCTTATCACCTGAAGGAAAGGAGCCTGACACAATTTTCTCTCCAAAATCGAATAATCTTCACCTGTATAATTGAATTGACATTCAATCATGCCCTGCTTTGTGGCACCTTTTCTTATGTGTTCTATATTTTTATTTTATTACTACTTATTTTCTTGTTAATTAGATAGTAAGGCTCTTGAAAGCAAGCGCTCCTAATTTTTATGCCTCTCTCTACCTAATACAACCCTCGAACATCACAGGCACCCAATAAATGCTTGTTCGTTTGTTTTGTTCTAAAGTATCTCTCTTCAATCTTAATGAGATTAAATGACACCCGAAGTCCAAAGAAAACCTCATTAGCCAAGCAATGGGGATCTCAGCAGCGACCTGCCCCACGTTCTACTTGGCCTTTCACTATCGTGAACCCTAAACACACTTAAACTGTCAAAATTAAAAATGTAACTGCAAAAACAACATAATCACAGAAAGTAATTTTTGCCAATTGATTTGTGTGACTTTCAATGACATTGTAAGCTTCCAACTATTCCCTGGGCTGCCAATTTGCATAGAAAGAGATGCTTTCTCTACGGACCATATTTACAATGAATACACTACTCGCATGAATGTGCAAGAGGAAAAAAAGTCCAGCAGAAAATATAAAGAGTGTTGAAGTGAATGTTGTTAACAATTAAGAATGATCAACATAACAGGCAGGAAGAAGCAAAGGCTGGAAGTTACCCATGGTGTTGTGATCCATGTAGATTTGGTTTAGTCCCTTGAAATACAAATAGGGTTTAAAATCCCAGCTAAGACATTTACTAAACTAAATGAACCTATTTTAAAGTTTCAAGGGAAAGCAACAAGAACGCAATCTGGGAAAATAATGAAAGTCAACTTCGTCATGCTCCAGTGCCTTCCTCTGTGATGTTACCATCCAACCCCATAGCGACATGTTGCTTCATAACCATCTGAAAATCAAACTCAGACTTTAAAAATATCACTATCTCTTTTTCTTTGTTTCTCAAAGGAAAATGTAAAATAAAAATCAATGTTATGTGTATTTTATGTGTTCTCTGTTATATAGAATCCTAGAACCTGAGGCCTGGCTGAGACCCTGACAGGCTATTTTGTTTATTCTTTGGCATTAGGCAGGCCCACACTTAATCCTTCCTTGATAGGAAAATCTCTATCGTTTCTAAAGACTTTCAGAGGAGATTTCTTACACTCTCTCTAACCCACTAAGGTAGTTAATAACTTTTCTTATTATCTAGCCTAAATCCTTCACACTATGCTTAAGACTCATTTTTTTTCTCATCTAACTATTCACTAGAGGCAAAGGGAAAAATTTATCACTCTCTTTCATATAAGAAATTCTCATACACTGATAATAATTATAGAATCGGCTCTGCGATCTCATAATGAAAGAGTCTAAGTCTATTGTGGTTCTCTGCTAAATGTTCTGCAACTTCACCTACCTTCCTTTATCTATAAACCTCAAAAATCGGTGCTGACCCCTGTTAAGGATTTAATTACCTGATACCGAAGCCCTTGGTAGTTCTTGCATGTTATACCTTGGACATTCTGTCCAGGGCCATATCTCAGGAATATAGGATGACATAAATCAGGCCAGGCTTTCTTCACTCCTAGAAATAATGTTATGAAGATAACCCAGTTGGAATGAATATTGAGGGCAGCTATGAAATGTGAAAATAAGTCACAGAAAGGTTGTCTATATAGAAAAGGAAGACTAAAGGAAAATATATCACAATGTTAATAGCGGCTATCCCTGAATAATGGTAGGGTTGGGTGCATGTGTGTTTTGTCTTTCATTATACTTTTCTATATTTTCCAAACTTCTTATTATGTATTAATCTTTCATGAGAAAAGAATAAAGTGTGTGTGTGTGTGTGTGTGTGTGTGTGTTAGAAGGGGCAAGGAGGAGCTGCCATTGGGGTTATATGGGAGTGAGATGGTGGATGACCAACCATCCCAATTTCCACCCTGAAAGCTCTAAAGTGCAGAGGATCCCTCTGTCCAAAGCAAACATGGGTGGTTGGTCACCATAGAGGAAACCAAGTCAGGGGATGTCATGGATGCTGCTTATGTGGGAAGAATACCAGAGCCATTATTCTTCCTACCAACTGGAAGCCAATCACCTCTGTGAGATGAGCTGCTCTGGATCCTTAAATGTGGAGGGCCAAACAACAGCCCCAATGCATGTAAAGGTAAGAGCAACTCTGTATTAGAATCATGTTCTCTTTTCCATCTATAGAGCCACTTTGCTGACTCAGGTCAAGGTAATAAAGCCATCTGATATTGAATTAGAACAGAAAATTATAGACTTGTTTGCTGGGGTTCCCCCCCTTTTCCCCCCCAACCCCACTCCCCTTGCTACTCAGGTCTCAGGAACTCAGACATTCCAGGAGCACACCTTTTAAGAGCCAAGTGAAAGACACAGACATGGCTTCAGGTCAGCATATTGACTCCAGTCCCTGTACCAGTTTCCACCCGTGGAGCCAGCTCTGAGCAAAACTGTGCGGGAAAAACACAGTGCTGAGTGTCCTCTCTGGTCAGAACCTCTCCTCCCTCCATCAGGAGCCCAGTGACTGTCTGGTGGCCTTAGCCATGGTGAAGTGTATTTGTTCCCAAAACTGTTGTGTGGTAATAGTAGATCCCTAGGAGACAGTTCAATAGTTTTTAAGAGCAAGTTTTCAAGTGAGGCATATGTAGCTCAGAGCAAATCCATAGACAACTCTTATGTCCAAGCCTCCATTTATCCCTCCTAATAGCAGTAATAATCGCATTCTCTGCCTCACGGGTAATGCATGCAATGTGCTTAGAACAGGGTCCAGTATATCGTGAGCATACGCATACACACACACACACACACACACACACACACGCACACATTTATGTACCAGCAAGAAAGGTGTCTTAATTCCAGTCTTCATTAACACAAAATCAGCCTGAATCATTCATTAAATATTTACTGAACACTCACTAAGGGCCAGACTGGGCTAAATATCCTAATACAAGATGATTAAGACACGGTCTCTGTCCTCAAGGAGTTTATAGTCCAGTTAAAGGCACAGATGTAAGCAGGGAATTTCAGCACCACCTGGTCTGTGCTCTGAGCACCCTCCAAGTAACAAAGCATGTGGGTGGTGGGTGCTGCAAAGAGTGGCATTAGAGAAGCTTTCACAGAGGAGAGCTTTGTTAGAGTCAAATCTTTCAAATAATATATTTTTACAGTTTTTTTAATTATAAAAGTATATAATTTCACTAGTAAAAAATTAAAAACACAAAGCCAAAAAGAAAAAAGTTAATTAAAACCATTGGGACCCCAATGCCAAGAGATAAACAACTTTTGGCATTTATATATTTCCATAAGTTTTATATAGATATGAAAACTACATATGTATTCTTCGTGATACATACTATTTTGTAATCTGATTTTTTTTGTTCACTTAAAAATATAGCAAGAGCATTTTTCTATATCAAAACATATAAAAACAGGGGTGTCTGGGTAGCTCAGTCTGTTAAGGATCTGACTCTTGATTTTTGGCTCAAGTTCATGGGATCCAGCCCCACACAGGGCTCTGTGCAGACAGTGCAGACTGCTTGGAATTCTTTCTCTTATTCTCCCCTCGTACTCTCTCTTCCTCTCAAATATATACAAATATATATTTTTTAATTTTAACATTTATTCATTTTTGAGAGACAGAGAGACAAAGTGTGAGCTGCAGAGGGCAGAGAGAGAGGGAGACAGAATCCAAAGCAGGCTCCGGGCTCTGAACTGTCAGCACAGAGCCCGACACAGGGCTGGAACCCACAAACTACGAGATCATGACCTGAGCCAAAGTCATATGCTTAACTGACTGAGCCACACAGGAGGCCCTAAACAAATATTTTTTTTAATATATAAAAACTTTTTAAATGGCTGCTTAGTACCCTACTATAAATGCACATGTAATTTTCTTTTTAACCAACCCCTCTCATGATTTCCAAACAAGTTATACTGGGCATCCTCATTCAATGGGAACGAGGAGGTTTAAGAGGAGGAATGGCTTGATTTAAGTGTGAAGAAATAACCCAAGTAGCATGGGATCTGGACCTTGGCAAAAAAAGAATTCCAAGGGCACCAATATTCCAGCTGGAATCAAAGAGGGTCTGAATTAAGGCTGTAGTGAGCACACAGAGAAGGACCCAGCTTAGGAATCCACGAGTGTGAATTTATAGGCTGACAGTGGGGGGTGAAGGCAGGGTCATGCTTTGATGGGAACTTTATCTCCAAGGTGTTTATTAACCAATAGATTGAACCCAAGACCTATGTGTTTGGGGGAAATGTGAATATTATTAATTTCTTTTTTTTAATTTTTTAATGTTTTTTATTGATTTCTGAGAGAGAGAGAGAGAGAGAGAGAGGCAGTGTGAGCAGGGGAAGGTCAGAGAGAGAGGAAGACACAGAATCCAAAGCAGGTTCCAGGCTCTGAGCTGTCGGCACAGAGCCTGATACGTGACTCGAACCCACAAACTGTGAGATCATGGCCTAAGCCAAAATCACTCAACCGACTGGGCCATCCAGGCTCCCCAAATATTATTAATTTCTTTCAGGACACGTTGAGGTGGAAGGGCATATGAAATGCTGGCATGATGATGATAAATCACCAAATTGATAGCTCCAGATTATGTCCAGGATGGAGAACAGCTTTGGAAATTTCCAGCATGATGGACGCAGTGAGGTCTTGACATGGAGCAGATGATCCATGAAAGGTGTGTAAGTAAATGTGAAGGACTGTAAGAGAGCACAGATGTGTGAGGAAGACTATAAGAAGCACCAACCACCATGTCTGAGATGTGAGGTGTGCATGAGAAGAGTAGTCTCTGGAAAAGAGCCTTGGGGGAAAAAAAAGTCTTATCTCTGCAACAGTCTCATGCTTCTAGATGACTGGGGAAATCCCCAGGGACTTGTTAGCTCTTCTGTGGACATGCCCTTCCCCTGGGGTGCAGCTGTTATCAATGACTTAGTAATAAATGTTAGGGCCTTACGGAAGGCCCTCGGTGGTGTTTCAGGCTAGGCTATTTTGATTGAGCAGTAAAATACCCTAGGGGAGAATCCATCAAACTCTGCTAAAGCACACTCAAAAAATGGGGAGAAGACTTTTATAGTCACATAAATTTGAGAACATAGAAGTAAGCATTTAAATGGGATTCTTCACTACAGGATTTCTCAGAGGCTTTAATATGTTCATAGTAATTGTGCTTCCCCCAGAGAGGAATGTGGTGGATGGCATCTTCTAAACTTCTGTAACCACAGAATTCTTTCCACATGGAACACCTCCTAACAACTACCCGAGATCACTCGTGTTCCAAAAGGGCAGTGTAGGGAATGCTGACCAAGAGGAATGCCATGCAGGTAATATATGTAATCCCAAACTCAATGACGTGCAGTAACAAAACAAAGCAGCTAATTTACTTTATGTGCAACAAAATGCATCAAATACCAAAAGGGGGAAATAACCTTTAAAGGCAAAGGATCTCTTAGTGCCATATTTCACTAGTTCTGAGGGTCATGTTTCATGTTACATTTTTACATCTCTGAAATCCAAAACTGGGATGTCTCAGAGTTGGTGTCTGATAATCTTTGTCTGTCCTGTGACAGTCTTGACAGAGTTCTCATTGACCAAGCATCACCAAACATCAGCAACATCAGCAATCTTTGGAAAAAGATTCTTGGGAGATTAGAAACACACTTTTGTAAAAGAGGTTACAATTAAATGTTTGCAGGGGGTTGGGGGGGCGGGTCTGCGGTGGTACTAGATGGTCAGCAGTCTTTCTAACCTGGGAGTCAAAGCAAGCTTGTATTACATAATAGCAAAGTCGGGTAAAAACCTCTGCACTAATAGCTTTTAGCTTTTTCACGAATTCTTTAAGAAATGATGAGCCATCGGCATGTTCAAAGGCACAGATATATACACAAAGGTGAACAGGAATGACAGTAAATGAGAAGTGACACAGAAGACCAGGACTCTGGATGTGAAGGAGCTTTAGGAATACCTCAACCAACTTATTTCCCTTATACCTTCCTTTATTTTCTGTCAACAAAAGAGAGACAGATGATAAAATCCTATGTCAACATTCCAAGAGCTCTGTGAGTATGAAATAAATTCTAAGTGATAAGAAAGCATTGTATCATAGTTTAATGGGCAGTGATTTTTCCTTCTTAGTGGTATATAAAATAACAGGCCATTTAAAATCAATTGTGGCTTAGAATTAATGAAATGGATAACTGCCTTTTAATAAATTATTGTAGCCAATTCTTTCTCTCTAAAACATTTTGTGTTTTATTCTTAAATGGCTAAAATTCCCAAGGAAATTCTACCTTTAGAGTGAAATTTTGAGACCTGCCCCTGGTTACGTTGCTCTTGAGGGCTTCAGAGATGTCCGCTTCCTCTTGCTGGAAATCTCAAGCAGATTTTTACGAGGCTTCTGCCTCTGAGCTGTCCTGCCTCTGAGCTGTCCTGGAGGACAAGGCTTTGCACTAGACCAATTTTCTGGAGACAGCCTGGCTTCCTCTTTGAAGTTTTTGTTTTCCTCTGCAATTCCCTTTTTATAGCTGGAGCCAGTGGCGACGCCATTCGGCCCCAGCTGATCTCAGTTAAACCCTGTGTGAGAAGCAAGGTGTAGGGATGACCTCGCACTGTTCCTCTCTTTGTGGGAATCTCTATGAAATGAGGGACTGAGATAAGACATTCTCTGGGTCCCTACTGCATTCTACGATTTATATTGACTTCTCAAAGAGACCAAATGTATTGTTGATAGGTCATTTGCATTTTATACAAAACAAGCATACTATATTTACAATTAACCATTGTGTCTTAATAAGCAGATACAGGTCTCGACAACTCTCATAGTATAGTCCCAAATATGGGACATATGAAAAATTAACATTTTTCAAACAGTCACATTTACCAGCACCTCTGTGAATTGTTTGACTACTGTGTTTTAAAATTATGTTTGTTCTCTGGGGAGCCTGGGTGACTCAGTCAGTTAAGTGTCCAACTCTTGATTTCAGCTCAGGTCATGATCACATGGTTCATGAGATTGAACCCCACATTGGGTTCTGTGCTGACTGCATGAGCCTGCTTGGGATTCTCACTCTCTCTCTCTCTCTCTCTGCCCCTCTTCTGCTTGTGCACACATGTTTTTACACTCCCTCACTCTCTTTCTCTCAATAAAATAAAATAAAAAATAAAATAAATAAATAAATGAAATTAATACAAAACAAAGTAAAATAAAATAAAATAAAATAAAATAAAATAAAATAAAATAAAATTTGCTCTCACCTTGAAAGTAACGAGAGTGCTGATTCTTAACAAGAATCAAGGGTTGGACACTTACCCAACTGAGCCACTCAGGTGGCTAAGGATAATCATTTCTAAGCTTAGATAGGCAGTTATAATGAAGTTAACTATTAATGTGATTTACAGTCACTAGGCTACAAGGCTAGTAAGTTTAAGTTCATGTACTTCTGGTTCACTATGGTGTCTGTAGCATAAAACATGGTGCAATTATGTAGCAAATGCTCAACACCTATTTACTGAATAAATAAATGAATGACTCAGTAGCACTGAGAAACAGAAAAGGAGGGCAAAATGAATTTGTAAATGCCAAAAACATGTGTACGTTTGTAAACCTCTACAAGCAAGTACAGATGATTTAGTGAGACTAATCTTCGTCTAAATTTTCTTCACTCCAGGATATAGTCTGGAAATATAGTAACAGCACACATGGTTATGGGCTTAGGTAAATAAGTGAGGGATATTGCAATTTGTGGGATTGCTTGTGATATACATGCACACTCATTTTCTTAATCACTAATTATAAGCCAGACAGCTTCAATTTTAACAAAAGGGGAATCTTAATCTGCAGGTTTGAATTCTCTTTTGGTTTTGTGTGTTTTTTGTCTGTTTGTTCATTTAGTTTTTTGTTCTGAAGACTCTGTAGTCCTTTGGGAGAAGTTTTGAAGAAAACAAACTTGGATGGCAAGATGGACCTTTGAACACCAGAACCGACATGTCTCTAAAAAAAATAAAAATAAATAAAAGCAGAGGGGGTTGGGGGGAGACCTGGGACCTGGGTGGCTCAGTTGGCTAAGTGTCTGACTTCAGCTCAGGTCATGATCTCATGATTTATGGGTTTGAGTCCAGCATCGAACTGGCTGCTGTCATCACGGGCCCTGCTTTGGATCCTCTGCTTTCCTCTCTCTCTGCCCCTCTTCTGCTCATGCGTTCTCTCTCTCTCTCTCTCTCTCTCTAATAAATAAACATTTTAAAATAATTAAAAATAATTTAAAAAAATAAACCTAAAAAGTGTAAGTGGCTTCCCAAACTCTAATGAAAGATATTTTTTGGTAGCAGAACATTTACTCTTGGGGAGGAGAAAGCTAAAGTCCTTGCAAGTTTTACCTGACAAGAACAGCTGAGCTCTTGTGTATGATACTGGGAGATGCCCTCAGAGAGCTTCTCACCAGCCCCTGGAAGTTGGTCAGAATAAGAGACTGGAAGGCTGCTCTGAGGCATCTGTCCCCTGGAGAGCAGATGGGAAGGCCTCAGAGAGCAAAACTGTGGGGGTGACAAATGTACCAAGAAAGTGCCAGCACTGTTGAAGCACTCCGCAAGAAAGGAGGACACTGCAGGTTGTGAACCCAGTACCTTTAATTGTCTGGGGACTCTGAGGCAAAACACTACTGGCAGGATGCATGGGTGGCTCAATGGGTTAAGCACCCAACTCTTGATTTAGGCTCTGGTCTTAATCTCGCAGTTCATGAGATCGAGCCCTGGGTCAGTGTCTGCCCTGATAGTGAGGAGCCTGCTAGAGATTTTCTCTCTCTCTCTCTCTCTCTCTCTCTCTCAAAATAAATAAACTTAAACACACACACACACACACACTCATACACACACACACACACACACACACACACACACACCTTCTGGCATTTTTTCCAGGGACCTGTTTATTCCTGGTTTTATATGTCTTGGAAAGGGAAGAACAACACAAAAATTACTTAACATTGCAGATGGACATTCATATCCTTACTACCTTCCCTGACCACTTTGATGAAATCTGAGAATTCTTACAAAAGTGATTGGTCTCATGAAATTCATCCACTGAACTAATCTGGAAATTCTGTCAGAACAAGCTCCTTCTCATATGTCAGCATCTCTGTGTATTTCCGTTCTCAAAAGTAAAAATATTGATGTGTAGAAAAACAAAGAAAAGAAATTGAGGGGTGGTGAGTGGTGGAGAATGTTATTCTGATATTTTTCAAACATGAAAAAGTTATTGGAATCAGGGAATGCAGTCTCTATCACAACAACAGAAATGTGTACCTCAGGTCTATGCTATTTTGATTCTCTGCATTACACCAAACATTGGCTATTAATACGAACCACTCTCTAGATTGTTTTTGTCAGGTTGCATGATTTAATTGATCATATACAACTAATACTATGGGTTGAATGATAAAATGTAATATGATGCTATTACTGAAACCACCTCCATATATCAGAGAGGTATATATTGAATGTATGCATACTCAGGATCCTAAAACCAGCAGCACAATTTTTAAAGGTCTTTGGTGAAATTGGAGACAGGCAGAAATAAAGACTCATCTCAACAACTCCAACTAACACTTATTATGCAACTGCTATATGGGTCATTGTCTCATAACAGTTTGGAATACCTGTCTTCACCAAGATCTTCTCATTCTTCCATGGAAGGAAAGTCAGATAGGATAAGAAACTCGCAAGGGGTGTGATTACATTATTCTCCATACATGTGCCATCTTTCCACTCCACCTTCCTCTCTTCTGGAAAGTGTGGCCCAGACAGAGTGCACCCCACGCTATGCTTAGGACTGGAGGGAAAGGCTTAACTGATGGCCACAGACCTGGGCTACTGTCCTTTGTAAAATTATCTCTGGGACTTCCCCCACAGGAGACATGGGGTGTCACCAACTGAGGGAAAGGCTGGAACAGAACACATGCTCAATGGAAACTAGGCATGTTTGTCTGACCCTCGTCTCCATAGTAAAGAGGAGACAACTGTTCAAACTCCTCCCTGAGGAATGTAGGATGCACACCAACCAATCTGAGCTAGAATAAGTCAAACAGAAAGAACTTGCCAATTCCGCAAGGCCCAGGATTTTCTAGACATAGCATCAAGTGCTTGCCTCCTATAGAGCTTCAAATAGGTAATCATGAGGCTAACATTATTTCATCAAATTGCAAGCAGCCAAATCAAGAAACAACTCAGATAAGTTGACAATATCCAGAGCTTAACTAAATCCCAATACAGAGGTTTCTTTCTCCACTTCTGAAGAATCATAACTATACCATATTTATATACATATATGTATGCATTTAATATATACATACATATATACACACACATATATATTATACATAATACACACATATTCTTATACATAATATTATGTATAATATAATGTGTGTATATATATTTGTGTGTGTAATATATGTGTGTGTATATATATATACATGTATATATATTATATATATGTATTATATATAATTATATTATACACTTATACACTTATAATAGTTACACTTCAGTATAGATTTGGGACATTGCAGTTCATGTCATATTTAATATTACTATTAAATGTTTCCATGGCTGAAAGACACTTAACATTTTACATTAAAATACTTTTAAAAGTCATATTTCATTTTCAAACTGTCTGGACAAAACAAGCAAAATGATGGAATACTTCAAATAAGATAAACTATAGCTCCCATTTCTAAAAGAGTCAGGATGGGATCTCTACCAGATGAAACAATTAATTTTTGGAGCAATCTAATTAAAAAATAAATGTAACTACTATAAAATGTGCAGTGATGTTTCTCTTCTATTTATTAAAGAAAAAGTCCTGTGAAATGAGATATATACTCTTGAGCTATGAATGAAGAAAGGGGTTGAGAGCCAGAGAAATATCAGAATCTTCACCAACCATAATAATCCAGTCTAACTTCTGATATTAGAGGAGTATGTGATCCTAAAAATGCTAAAATACACTGTGCTCATTTTTTAATGGAGATATTTTTGAATGCCACATATTACGGCAGAAAAAAAGGTGAAATGAATGATGCTTTATATTTACATATATACACTTGGCTCTTAATGAAATATACATTAAATTTACCTAATTTGTTTTTTGTTCTGTTTTGATGAATCTGATCACTTCTTGCAGCAATTAATTTACTTGCGAAAACTTTCTTTTGATATTTTAATCTGAGCTCTTATTGTATATAATGAACTCCTATTGAAGTTCCAATAATAGATTATCATTTTAAAATTGTATCATATTCAAAATACAGTGAGTCTATCTCTGCCTTCAATGCATAGCCAGAGTAGCTGTGTGTGACTCCAGCAGGTAATTTTGCAGTCCACAGGACTTCTGGCTTCTGGTCTAGCATCTAAGGAGCTTGGAAGTTGTCACTCTTGATAACAAGTCAAAGAAGTGAGGTCACAGGGCAAACTGCTGCCTCAAAAACTGGAAAGATAGACAGGAGGATACAGAGAATTACCACTAACCAGAGCAGAAACCTTCACAGGAACGAGTCCCAGAGTAGGGAAACTTGAACTACAATTGAAAAATTGCTGGAGGCTTGGTATGGACAAGTCTGAGAGATAAAAAATCCAGGGGGACTCAGTCATAGGGGAGCCCCAAACTTTTGTGAGTTTTACCTCCAGGAGATGGACCAGGTTCTTACGGTGAATATGAGAAAACCCCTGTGCTTCTGGCATGGGAGAAGGGGAAGGACGGATTTAGAAACATGCCAGAGCATTGTGTTCTTAATAAGAAGTTTTCTCTCTTTATCTGTCCTCAAGAGAAATTCAGGTGCCTAAAATATTGGGGTTTTATCAGAGCCTAATGACCTGGGGAAAGTGAAACGCCCAACTCCAGCCCACTCGAGTCATCACGTCCCAACTAAGGAGATGGGGAGACTGGATATCAACACACTGCTTCTAATGCTTATATGGAAAGGCAAAAGATCCAAAATAGACAACACAATATTGAAGGAGAAGAACAAAGTTGGAGGACTGACAATACCTGACTTCAAGACTCACCACATTAAAGCTATGAGTAATCAAGACAGTGTGGTATTGGTGAAAGAAGAGACAAATAGATTAATGGAATAGAATGGAGAGCCCAGAAATAGACCCATATAAATATAAGTCAACTGATGTTTGACAAAGGAGTAAAGCCACTACAATGGAGCAAAGATAGTCTTTTCAGCAAATGGTGCTGGAACAGCTTGGCATCCTTGCGCAAAAATACTACTACTACTACTACTACTACTACTACTACTAATAATAATAATAATAATAAATAAATCTAAACACAGATCTTACACTCCACAAAAATTTACTCAAAAGGAAACTCTTAGACTATAACATAGGAAAAAAGTGTAAGTGACTTTGGCTATGACAATGACTTTTTAAAAATTTTTTTAAATGTTTTTTATTTATTTCTGAGAGAAAGAGACAGCATGAGCAGGGGAGGGCCAGAGAGACAGGGAGACACAGAATCAGAAGCAGGCTCCAGGCTCTGAGCTAGCTGACAGCACAGAGACCGACGCAGGGCTTGAACCCACCAACTGTGAGATCATGACCTGGGCCGAAGTTGGATGCTTAACCAACTGAGCCACCCAGGCACCCCGACAATGACTTTTTAAATTTAACACTGAAGACAGGATCTAAGAAAGAAATAATTGATAAACTAAACTTCATAAAATAAAAACTGCTCTGCAAAAACTCTATGAAGAGAATGAGAAGACAAGCCACAGGCTAGGATAAAATATTTGCAAAAGACATATCCAAGAAGAGATTGCTACCCAAAATATACAAAGAGATCTTAAAACTAAACAATAAGAAGATGAACAACTCATTTAAAGAATGGGAAAAAGACCTGAAAGGATACTCACCAAAGATGATAAACAGATGGCAATGAAGTATACAAAAAAATGCTTAAAATATGTCTTTGGGAAAAAGCAAATTAAAAAATGAGATGCCACTGCACACCTATTAGAGACAAAACCCTTACACCACCAAATGCTGGTGAGGGTAGAGAGCAAGAACTCTCAGTCATTGCAGATGGTAATGTCAAATGGTACAGCCACTTTAGAAGACAGCTTGGCCGTTTATTACAAATCTACAATATATTTTTGGTAAATATATACATGGTAAATATACTCTTACCATACAATCCAGCAATCACACTTCTTGATATTTATCCAGATGAGATGAAAACTTATGTCCACACAAAACCTGAAAGTGAATATTTATAGTAGTTTTATGAATAATTTCTAAACCTTGGAAGTAACCACAATGTTCTTTGGCCAGTGAATGAATAAACTGTGGCCCATCCAGACAATGGAATATTACTCAGCACTAAAAGAAATGAGCTATCAAGCCACGAAAAGACATGGAAGGAACTCTCTAAGTTAAAGAAGCCAATCTGAAAAGGTCAAAATACTGTATGGTTCCAATTATATAACCTTCTGGAAAAGACAAAACTATGGAGCCAGTAAAGAGATCAGTGGTTTCCAGGGGCTGATGAGAGTTGGGCGAAGGGATAAAACAGGCAAAGCACAGAGAATTTTTAAAGCAGTGAAATACAGGACATCGTACTAAAATGATGGATATATTTCATTACACCTCTGTCATCATCTATAGAGTATGTAACACCAAGAATGAACCAGAATGTAAACTATAGACTTTGGATGATAATGATGTGTCAGTGCAGGTTCATCAATAGTAACAAATGTACCACTTGGTACAGATAGTGATAGTGGAGGAGGCTGCCTATGTGTGCGGACAGTGAATCTCTCTGAACCATCCACTCAATTTTGCTGTGAACCTGAAACAGCTCTAAAAATAGTTTATTTTTTAAAAGTCTTATTCTAATAAATGTGTTGTTTTCTTAAAAAAAATTAAAAAGCCCATAGTGACCCTTTGCCCCTTTCTCTCCTCCACTGTGATCTAATAAATGCCTATTAAGTATGTGATATTAGTTTTCTAGAGCTGCCTTAACAAAGTACCAAAAGTTGGGTGGTGTAAAGAACAGATATTTATTGTCTCAGTTCTGGAGGCTAGAAATCTACTATCAGAGTATAGTTAGAGTTGATTCCTTCTGAGCGCTCTGAGAATCTGTTCCAGGCCTCCCACCTAGCTTCTGGCATTCCTGATCTCTGTTTTGTGTTCACATGGCTTTTTCCCTATGGATGTATCTCTCTCTCCAAATTTCCCCTTCCTGTAAGGACACCAGTCATATTGGTTTCGGGGCCCACACTACCTACTTATCTGCAATGCCCCATTTCTAAATACAGTCACATTCTGAGGTACTCAGGACTTTAACATCTGGATTTGGGGGAGACACAATTCAACCCATGTTACATGTCTCCGTACATAGCACTGTGTCAGGCTCTGTCGGGGATCCCAAATAAGATAAGGCTGCCCACTCCGAAGAACATGGCACAACTTATACACAAACATAGCGATTGCACAGTTATCACAGAGAAGTATGGGACTCAGGGCAAAATGGAAAGTATTGCTGCTGCTGGTATGACTTTAAAGGAAGGCATTAGGGACCACTCACAGGTTGGGCTGGACCACTTACGGGTGGGAAGCTTACGGGAAAGTCTCACAGAAGCAGCAAGGATTCAGGATTAAGCAGGAAAACATCTGATGTCAGGAAGGGGGGGAAAGGATTGAAGATTTCCTCTACAGCCCCTCGTAGGCACATCTCTCCAGAGCCCATGGGTAGCTGGATGTCAGGTCCATGAGGGGGCTCATCTGGGGCAGCAGTGAGCAGGGCATAAGTTAGACAGCCAGAGGTGAGGCCAAACTGCAATGAACCTGGAATAAGTGTGCGCTTGGAGTGCAGGGGCACCACTGAGGTTTTGGAAGTGCTTTGAGAAAGGTACTCCTGGCAGGGGTGTGGCCTTCCCAGGAGAGGAAGTCATTCATTCCCTAAACATGTGTTGAGCACAGTCTCTGCACACAAGAAACCAACAGAGAATAGATATCCTTCCTACCGTAGAAGATCGCACATAAAACGCCCATTTGTAGGGATGGAAAGCTGGTACCCGCCTGAGGCTGATATCTCAGGACACTGGTCAGAGGGCCTGCTTTGCTCCATTTGTGTTTTTATTTTCTTGAGTGACACGTGCTGGAGTTTTATTCATGAGGAATCCTTGAAACCGGACCCCATCCTCACTTTTCAGCACACTGCACATCTGTGGGCTACAAACACAACGCTCATAGATCGAAACTCACGCTCCAAAGAGGGACCTGGGCACAAAAAATGGCAGCTCTGTGAGAATCATAACCGAGCCCCACTCATCAGAGAGGCAGGCTCTCAGGCAGGAACACCAAACATAATTAAGTAGAATTGTATTACTCAAATTTCAAATTACATAAATCAATGATATTTCCCTCCATACTATACCGTCTACTGTATAACACATAGATTTATAGGTGTGTGGATTGATTGAGTCAACTACCATCCGTGTTACATCAGCAGGTTCTGTAGCGCTTGGTGTCAGCAAAAAAAAAAAAAAAAAAAGACAGTTACTTTTACATTCAAGATGAAATCACATTGTATTTTCAAAGCACATGTCATCTCAAAAAATTATGCTTAGGCAGGATTTTTCATATAAATAATTCTCTACTGGGCAATCTATCAAAGGCTGTTTTTTTCTTTCTCCATCGTTTTAAAAGTTGGCTTAGTATGTTTAAAAAAAAAAAAAGACGAATAAAAGGATAAACCTTGAAAGCTCATCTCTAATAGCAGGCTTGGTTAAAAAAAAAATGCATAGAACTTTTTCCAGAAATATTATGTTCTTTGACTTTTTCTTTTTTTAAATGTTTATTTATTTATTTTGAGAGAGAGAAGGAGTGGGAGAGGGGGCAGATAGAGAGGGAAAGAGAGAATCCCAAGCCGACTCTGCACTGTCAGCATAGAGCCCGATACGGGGCTCAAACTCACAAATTGTGAGATCATGACCTGAGCCAAAATCAAGAGTTGGAAACTTAGCCAATGAGCCACCCAGGTGCCCTACTATTTTGTTTTTAATGAAAACATGTCTGCACAAAGATTCGCACATGAATGTTAATTTTTTGTTTTTAATGTTTATTTATTTTTGAGAGAGAGAGAAATTACATGAGCAAGGGAGGGGCATAGAGAGAAAGAGAGAGAATCCCAGGTAGTCTGCATATTGCCAGCACAGAGCCCAACTCGGGGCTCAAATCCATGAACCATAAGATCATGACCTGAGCTGAGATCAAGAGTTGGGCACTTAACTGACTGAGCCACCCAGGCACCCCCTTTCTTAAATAATTATAGTTCATCATCTTCGTTTTTAATTCAACAGATAGAGAGATTTTCACCTTTATCTTTTATTACTCTGCATTCGCTATGGTTGAATACATGGTTGCAGATAGCTACAAACAATCTATGAACTTAATCACCCTTTCATATCTTCTTGACATTGTTACTTCTGTTTCATGAAACAAGAGAATTTGGGTTATTAGAGATCTTCATTGCTCCAGAGTTTAACTACATTAAAAAATAAAACTCATTACCTTTGTTTCAGTGTACTTATCAAAGCAATGGAAGAACACTACAGAAAAGTTACACAATAGAAAATCCATTGATTTCTACTTTCTAATACACTTAAAGTGATTTTAAAAATTTCTTTCCAGGGGCGTCTGGGTGGCTCACTTGACACTCAACACTCAGTTGAGTGTCCGACTTCGGCTCAGGTCATGATCTCACCCCTTGTGAGTTCAAGACCCGCACTGGGCTTTGTGCTGACAGCTCAGTGCCTGGAGCTTGCTTCGGAGTCTGTCTCCCTCTCTCTCTGCTCCTCCTCTGCTAGTGCTCTGTCTCTCTCAGTCTCTCAGAAATAAATAAATGTTTAAAAAAATTTAATTTCTTTCCAGTATTTCCCCACACATAAATATTTTATTGTAATTGTAGTAAATTGTCATCCAACTTTTTTTTAAGTCATGAGAGATTTAGTGGCAACATTCATTCTCCCTAACACTTGCCCAAAGTCAACTGGAGACAATGGAAGCCTTAACCTTTGAGATGAAGCATGGTGGCTTCAGCAGCTTCAGCATCTCCTTGGGGGGAAACCTGTCTGCTCAGACCAAGAGGAGGACCGTGGAATGGAAAATCAACCCTGAAAGAACAGTGTGGGACCAGACTGGGGTGCGGGAGGAAAGAACAGAGAGAGGGTGGATGCTGGTTGCAATAAGGCACACGAAGCTCCTGTTACTGGCCAAGAGGATGAGCTGGAGGAAGTCCAGCTGTGGAAAGCCCAGAGGAGGCACTGAATAGGGGGAGCTGGAGGAGAGAGTGGCCATGTGGAACCATGCCAGGCATGACGTGTCCACCCCTTGGGCTGAGGTCACAGGCATGGGGATGCTGAAGAAATGTGGCTCTCATATGTTGGAAGTTATGAAGTAGTAAGACCGGCCGAAAGACTTCATTTAAAGGCTGAAGAAAGATGCGACCCAAGGTCACATGTGCCCTTACTCTTCATCACAGGAACCCTCCTCCTGCCCATCTTCCCTGTGAGTCCCCTCCACCCCAATCCCCCAGAAAGGATAAGCTTCTAATCGTCACATTGCTCAGAGTCGTTGGAGGTATTGATTTGATGGGGCCACATGCACTGGTGGGTGGGGTCACTGCACTCTCTGAAGGAGGCAATGTTCTAAACCTTCACTCTTTTTAAACTCTGCCTCCAGCCCCAGCCCCTTCCAAGGCCTCTCTGCCTGGATGAAAACGTGGACTTGGGCTCTCTAGTCCAAGGTCTTGGTCCCCAGGACCAGACCCTGAGGAGTGAGAACCATGGAAAGACAGAGTGGGGAGAGTAAGAGTTAGGAAGAGCCCACTTAGCCTCCAACCTGAGGACCACCAGACTGTATTAGAAGGCCAGGAGCTTGTCCTGCTAATACTGCTGAACTTCACTTCCATCCAGATATTATCCCATATCTGTATCTCGACCTTAGGAATCCCAAAGAGCAGAGATGGGATGGTTAAACAGGCATTGGTGTCCAGTAGTCATTCAGTCATGACACCCAATACACCATGACATCCATCTGGTCTCTTCTCAGCTTCTAGATGGTGAATCTCAGCAGCCCACAGATGATCTCCTTGTTACCTAACTCATCCTTAATAATAGAGTCAACATTTAAAATTAGGAGCTCCCACACAAAATTTTGGATTTCCACCTTCTTTTTAAAAATTGTGCTATCTAGACACACTGGACCTTAATTCACAGGTGGCAATATTTTGTTGGAGCAGAGCAAGGCTGAGAGCTGTTTTCCCCTCAAGGGTACCCACCTCCAACTTCTCCTGCTACCAAGACCGGAGAGAGTTGCCTTTTATTTTCATGTTCTGGCCAATGATTTTCTTCTTTTTTTTTTTTTTAATGTTTTATTTCTGAGAGATAGACTGTGCACAGGGGAGGGTCAGAGAAAGAGGGAGATACAGAATCTGAAACAGGCTTCAGGCTCTGAACTAGCTGTCAGCACAGAGCCCAACACAGGGCATGAACCCATGAACCATGAGATCATGACCTGAGCTGAAACTGGACACTTAACTAACTGAGCCACCCAGGTGCCCCTGGCCAATGATTTTCTTACAGAAGCTAAGATATGGATGTATTTCTTGTACCTGTATCTCTAGAAAAAGTGAAAATATGAAAGATTGACTAAGAGAGCCTATGTTTCAAGAAAAATAAAGATATTCCTACAGGTTTAATATGAGAAAAAAATACCCTTCCCTCATTTAGTTTTTCTCCCTTGTTTATTGAGGCATTTGGATGAGGTGATACTATTTTTAATATAATATGAACAAGTGATTTTTTTAATAGAAATTAAAACAGTTTGTGTGTCTGCATGATGACTCCAAAAAGTTTGGCCCAAAAAAGTACTACTACTACTATTATTATTATTGATACTATTGTCACTATTATTATTTTATTGAGCCCTATTTTACACAGGGCTTCCTCCTAGAAGCTCTTATATGTAAATATCATCTAAACTTTTGAGGTATGTTTCATTTTCCCTATTTTACAAGTAAAGAAATGAACCAATCGCAAAATCAATCAGCAGCAAGCTAGGATTTAAACCCAGGTCTACTTGGGCCCAAGCCCAGGCTCATTCTCACATTACACTGCCCTGCGTTACTGTGCAGGTCAGAACCACAATTGGAAAAGTATCGTCACAATATTTCTATCTATTGTTTCAAAGCTTTATATTTTGTTGTACAAAACCAAGGTGTGGGTCCAAACCTAAATATTATAGAACATAACTAGGCTGGTGAGGATAGTTACTATACTAGGTTCTTATGCCAACCACGTGGCAAGTAGTAAAAAGCATGTTACCAATTCCTATTTTCAATGGAGTATTAGGATCTTAACCCCTAACTAGACCAGGCATCTTCAGACTGTGTTCCTTGGAATGCTAAACATTCCTCAGAGGAGTCTCAGGGTCATTCACTCTCATCCTTCAGCCAGAGCTGCCCCACCATTACCTAAGGAATGCTCATACTTCCTAGTAAATGGAAGCAAGAAAACCTTTGACAGCTACAATAAGTTTGAAAAACACTGAGCTAGTCCAATCTCTTTCTTTTTCAAAGGAAAAGAACATGAGATTTTAGAGATGTGAATTGACTTCCCTTGAATCACACACAGCTATTAGAGGCAGCATCAGATCTAAAACTCTAGGAGGGTGTGGTTGTCTTTAAGGCAAGTGCTCTTGGGTCCGAGGTTATAACAGGAACCCTTAGAAGTGCAAAGTGCTGGTGACATTGCCACTCTGCACTACGTCCATGCCATGCAGTTTTGCTGGTTAAATGCTTCTCTCCCTAGTGTTATGCTTGATTACATATGTGGAGGCTCTGAAAGTTGAAAGATACAGCTCATTATTTTCTACGAATGTCAAGGATTTTTTGCTGTGCTCAATTGTTTTTACTTTGACTCCTCTCTGAATTCTAAATAATGCTCATTCCTTTCCAAATACGCACTAGCCTTCATTATCCATAAAATTTGGTGAGACTTCTATGAGAAGGGTGCCTTCTATTAAAAATAGCATTCCAGGAACAATTAGATAATAAAAAGTAATCTGGAGTTGAACCAGACAGATGAGATAGGTAGGTATAAATGTCAATACACATAGAGAGATGGAACAAAATATTAATATAAATTAAAGAAGAGGAAAATATCAAACGTGAGTGCAATTGTGATAAGATACTTCATAATTCTTAAATGTTATTATAACTTATCACCATCATGAGTGCTATGCAAAAGGTATTAGTAATTTTGATCAAGGTCAAACACTCCATTTAGTGATGCTAAACATGCATATAGAGGTGTCTTTTTGAGTTGACAAAACAGCAGTATTTTTCACAACTTTGAAGTTGGCTCAGAGCCATAGTATCCCAAAGATTAATGGCTTCCACTCTGATGATTCAAATGCCCAAAATGCTTATGATCCTACCAGAGACTTGCTTCACTGTTATTACTTCCAGCATTTCTAATGAAATTAAGTGTCTTGTGTTACTGTAGCATTTTATCAAAACCCTTTCCACCTTTTGCCTGATGGTCTATCAAATAAACTAAGCCTCCAAAATAACCATATTATATGACATAAATAAAGCGTGTGGCTCAGTATCTGCCCTCACCAAGCTACCAGTTCTCAGCCATATTTCTAAATGATACCAAGATGCCATCTCACCTACTAGTCAATTCCATTAAAAGCCCTACTGAAGCAGCTGTTGAACTAAATTGATCAGCTCCATTGTCTGTTGTGGCATCACAGGATTTCAGCTCTGTGCTTATGATGGAATCTATGAACTGAAAATAACATCCTATCCTTACTAAACCTCACGGAGAAAGGCTTCCATTACCTATTATTTTATCTCAGTGTCTACAGCTGTAAAGTAAAAATTTTAATTATACCCAAATTCCTAGAAATAATGCTAGAAATATAAATAAATAGTACATGGCATGGTTTGTTGACCTGCTGAAATTTTTGTCATCTGGGAGTGACAGGAAAGAGGACTCTCCTTCGCCCTTTCTTCTGTTCTCCCCTTTACCTGCTGATGAGCTGAAGGAGCCCATGTCCCCAGCAGCTGTGACTGGGTTGTGCACAGCTGGTGAGAACCAGGGCTGGCACAGAGTAGAAGGAGCCAAGGGGCTCCCTAATGGAGGTAGGTCCCTGACATGGACTCTAACCTTCTGGCAAATGATTTTGAAGACCTGGAAGGATGGAGGAAATGGAGGGAGGGAATCAAA
The DNA here is from genome assembly GCF_003009895.1 of Hyaena hyaena. Lineage (NCBI taxonomy): Eukaryota > Metazoa > Chordata > Mammalia > Carnivora > Hyaenidae > Hyaena > Hyaena hyaena. The sequence goes on along the minus strand of NW_024080714.1, from coordinate 1,081,129 downwards.
AAGCACAATTCATAAGCAGGTGAAGGTCATTTTCGAGACCATTCTAATCACCTCTGGTCCTTCAAGAACCTTCTCAACATCCCCCAGGTGATCTCAGCTATGCACAGACACAGAATAAATACCTGAGAGGTCTAGGACTTTGTGCTATTCCAGATCTTTCCCTCCTTCCCTTCCCATCTCACTGTCCCTTGGTCCCACCAAAACTCCACTTACAATAGGAATAACTTACAAGCACTTCCCACTTTCTATTTTGCCTGAGGTTATACGCTTGCTTTAGCTTACCTCCTAGACTACAAGTCCTTTGAGGAGGGGAACCCTCATATGCTCAGTGCCTCATACATATAAACACTTGTTGAAGAAATGAAGGAGGAAATGATCTCAGCTCCTGCCCCCAGGCAAGAAGGAAAATAACATCTGCTGAATAGCGACCATGCATCAGGCACTATATATACTGTATTCTCTAATGCCCTTTCGTAACCTAACACCTCCACTGTCTTCCTATTATTTCACAGATGAAGAAAACAAGGCTTAGTGAAGCGGGGGGCTTTGTACTGTTCCTTCTGACTGAATACTTCAGTGGCACTTGATGTCCAGGCTGGATCCTCTTGTCATTCAATCTCAACACAGAGGCTACCTTCACAGAAAAGCCTTTCCTCACTACCCAATCTAAAAGCACCCTCTAGTACCTATCCCATCATCCTGATTTATAGATCTCTTTTCATCCCATACGTGGCATTTATGTGATCTGAAATTACCTTGTTTATTTATTTGTCTCCCTTCAAGTAACCCCATGGGAGCAGGCACCCCCATGTGCTCATTGTTTACAAGAGCTGTGTTTAAACCTAGCAGGTGCTCATTAAAGGTTTATTAAATGAGTTAGTGAGTGAATGAGTGAATGAATGGGTGACAGAGGAAGGAAGATAATAGGATGACTCAACCAGTAAGACCCAAGGAAGAATTTAAAACTGATGCTGTTTGATTCCAAGCCTATGTTCCTTCCTGCTAATCATAAGAATCATTTGAAGTGTTTGCTTAAATACAGATTCCCAGGCTTCTCCTGCCATTCAGATCCAATAAAACCCAAACTCTGTATTCTATTAATATTAGTGATTCTTGTGTTCATGCAAGTTTGAAGAACACAGCAGTATGTTACATGTTTTGTGATGCATCAGCTACCTCTAACTGGTTAACAAACTGCCCCCAAAACATAGAGATTTAGAACACAATCATTTATTTAGCATATAATTCTGTGGGTCAGCAATTTGGGCTGCATTTGGTTGGATAGTTCTGCTGATCTCAGCTGGGTTAGGATGTGGATCTATGGTCAACTGGTGTGACTAAGTTGAGGAGGTGATACAGGAGACCACACCATGTAGTTTTAGTCATCCAAGCTTATTCATGTGGTAGTACTCATGGTGTTCCAAAAGCAGTCAGAGAGAGCAAGTCCCAAAAGCAACTTTCAAGTATCTGCTTGACACCATGCTTGCTATCATCCCATTAGCCAAAGAAATTCTAAAGGCCGCTCCAAGAATCATCCAACAGGGAAACTACTTCAAGGCTTGATACAGGGAAGCATGAAAGAATCAGGGGGCTATTACTGCAACCTCCCTCTTGTGACCTTGCCCCTGGTGGTGGAATGGAGATGCAGATGGTGGAAGTGGATGGATTTCTATTATAGGAAGGAAGTGGGGCCCACAGGACCAGGTAACTGATTAGCATGGAGGATGAGGGGAAGGGAGAAACATTGGATGATATCTAGATTTGGGGTTTGAGCAACTATGGAATGACATTTGTTTAAGAACAGAAGATGGGGGGTGGTGCGCCTGGGTGGCTTAGTTGGTTAAGCGTCCGACTTTCGCTTAGGTCATGATCTCCCTGTTCATGGGTTCCAGCCCCGCGTCGGGCTCTGTGCTGACTGCCAGCTCAGAGCCTGGAGCCTGTTTCAGTCTGTGACTCCCTCTCTCTCTGACCCTCCCCTGCTCATGCTGTCTCTCTCTCTCTCTCTCCTAGAAATAAATAAAACATTAAAAAAAAAAAAAGAACAGAAGGTAGGGGGTGAAATAAAATCTATCCTTCCCCACCTCTGTCTCCACAACTGTGTACATTAACAGTTCTCAAAATACTTGGTTTCAGGACACTTTCAAACTCTTAAAACTTGTTCAGAACGCTAAATAGCTTTTATTCATGTGGATTATATCTAGTGATTAATATATTTAATTTTTTAAATGATAAATCTTTTTAAATATTTATTACTTGTTTTTAAAAAACAAGTATCTATTACCTATTACCATAAATAATACAATTTTATGAAAAATAACTTTTCTACAAGAGAAAAGAGTCATAAGAATCACATTGTTTTGTAGTTTTGCACATCTCTTTTAATATCTACTATAATAGGACACAGCTGAATTCTCATTTCTGCTTCTGCATTTGATCTGTTGAGATAATTATTTTGGTTGAAGCATATGAAGAAAATTCAGTCTGGTACAGTTATGAAGTTGGAAAGGAGCATTTTATAATTTTTTTCAGATAATTGTGGATATTCTTCAATACTATACCAAAACTCAACAGTGGTAGTTTCTTAAAAGCTAGTTGTGATATGGAATCTGGGACTATATTGATGAACTTTTCCCCACTTGCTGATATTAAAATCTATTCATCTATCCCATACTTTGAATGGATCCTTTACTCATGCATTGATTATTTGGAAAAGATTCGTTCATTAATTTATGCAAATCTTCCAATTGTTGACTCTGTCATTACATAACATCAAAATATTTGCATTCATTAATAACACCACCAACCTCATCAAAAATGCCTTTAAGCATTGGGAAGCTGTCAACCTCATAATGGCAGGTACAGGTTTTTCAAAATTCTAATTTTCTGTGAAAGCTCAGATTTTATCATTGGCAACAAATACTGTCAGTTGTTTTCCTAGAAGTGACAGGCTCCCTTCATTCATTTTTAAAAGAAAATGTCTGCCAAAGATTCAAGTTTGAATAACCAGTTTGCCTGTCAGACGTTTTCAAGTAAAAACTAGTGTTTCATGAAAAAAGCAGCTCATTCAGCTCCCAGCTCAATCACATACCTGTTTCTCCTCCACACAACATTGTACCTTACTATGCAAGAGAAGTGTTTGTGCACTTCTTGCTTCTTTTTTAAATTTTTTAAAACTTTATCTATTTTTGAGAGAGAGAGACAGAAAGAGTGAGTAGGGGAGGGGCAGAGAGGGAGAGAGAGAATCCCAGGCAGGCTCTACGTTGTCAGCACAGAGCTCCATGTGGGGCTTGAACTCACAAACTGCAAGATCATGACCTACGCTGAAACCAAGAGTCAGACGCTTAACCAATTGAGCCACCCAGGTGCCCCTGTGCTTTCTCCTTTTTTAAACCTAGTATTTAAAAAGATGCATACTCCTGGGCCAAGATCTACTAAAATAAATAATTTTTAATGCTATATTAAAAATTGGTATTTGGTTTTCATTGGGTTTTTTGGGGTGTTTTTGTTTTTGTTTTTTGTTATGAGTGTTTGGTGGTAAGGAATGCAATGAATAATAGCACAGTTTAGTGCCATGCCTTGATTCCTGCTAAGACACCAACAGTTTGTCCCATCACTGCTTTGGCACCATTAGTTCAAATGTCACAATGGTAAAAAAAGGCAAATGACATCTAATGTTATTATAAAAATAGTTTTCACCCCACATATCTCCCCCCTTAAATAGTCTTGGGAACCCCAAAAGATATGTGCATCACACTTAGGGAGTCAACACATCCTGTGCAAATTTATATAGATGAAATTTATATAGTTAGAGATATGAATATCTACAGAGAGATTTTGCTTTCCCCAATCCCTCCCACTATGTATGTCTAAGAGGAAATATCAGTCTCAAGAGTACACCACAAAAATAAGTCATTTCTCTGACAAGTATTGGACACACATCAATGAAAGCAATTTGTGTGTATAAAAATAGGCCAAAGCACAGTAAAGGTGAAAAGACAGACATTTGCAGATGAAAATCCAGGGCTCAGTTATGGAGGAACGTTGGCCTGGGTACAACACAAGACCCCAACACTGCGCCGGAGAGCAAAGGGATATGGAATGCAAGAAAGATAAGAATGGCATGGTTATATGAATAGAAAGGCTCTTGGATGCCAAATTTTGAAGGGCAAAAAGAGACAAAGGTTGAACGGGGTAAGGAAAGACTTTTCATATAGAAATTATTGTGTATACAAAGAAGAGCATGATATGGAAGATAGAATCGTTAGCAGTTACGAATACCAGTTCTGGAGAGCAAGTGACCTGACCTTGAACTCTGGTTCTTCCAGGTTTTGGTATGATCATGGATGCACTATGATTTTGGGTTAAGTAGTAGTATTTCTCTACGGCTCAGTATCCTCTGCCATAAAATGGGTATAAGAGTATCTTTTTCATAGGATCACCATGAGGAGTAATGTGATCATAGGTACAAAATGCTTCACGGAACGTCCAACTCCATGGCTCTCATTATCTGTCCTCATTAGATGCAGTGGCGAATGGAGGAGGGGGGAGGGAAATTAAGGCCTTGACACATCATGGAGGAAGGACAGCCAAGTAAAACAGCAGAAATGGGATGAAAAGGGCACGCAGGTGTTCAGATGTGAGGTCTGAAAAGGGGGAAGCTGAGAAACGGCTTAAGGACAACTTGGAATAGCTGGCCAAGAGCTTTGGATTAAATACTTAAACAGAAAAGAGTCACTGAGAGATCCCGGCTGGAAGAGCAAATGATTTTTTTAAAATGATGTATTGCAGGAAAACTTACCCTGACCCAGTATAAATGGAGCGGGAAGAAGTGGGGCCCAGAGACCCGCCGCTCTGTGGGATGCTGTCAACGAAAGCATGTCCAGGGTTGTCACTTTTGAGTGGAGTGTTTCGTAAATAAAAGAGATGTCATGAATGAGAAAAAGGACACCAAGAGAAGAGATGAAACAGCCTGGGTTGCTGGTGTGGCACAGCCTCTCCATGGCCTGAGTCACCGTCTAACCACCTGCTTGTAACCCTTACTTTCTAAAGGGATCAATAGACTTTTATATCACATTCCAGTGAAACACGAGTGGAACTTGGCTCCTCTGGGGTTGCAACTGCAAAGCCAAGCACACACACACACACACACACAGAGTGTGGCACCAGTGACTGCGTAGCTACTTCAACCTCCGAGCTCATCCCAAGGACGTTAAGATGAGCTCAGAACACTTTTCTCAGCCCCTGACCACTCGCCAGCCTCATCCCTGACACTTCCCCCACTTTCGCAGGAGTTTTTCAGTTCAAAGTGACTGAAAACCAATGCCTACTGGCTCAAGAAAGCACGTGTGGCTGTTGCTTAGGGTTGGGGCCAAGGGAAAAGAGGGGAGGAACACAGAGGCATATATAATTGATAACTCAAGGAGTTCCATTCCAGCCAGATCAAGCCAATCCAGGTTTTCCAGACTCGAGCTCTCTCTGACCTCAGAGACAGAAGCTAAACATGAGGCCACACCCATCTTCCCACAGGATCCCAACCAGGCTTCCTCCTGCCTCCTTCCTCCCACATCACCCATCTCCTCCTCCAGGAAGTCCTCCCCTGATCCCTGCACCACCCAGCCTCTTCCCCACATGCTGCGGTGCCCTCTTCCTTTCTCCAACAGCCTCCTGTGGCTCTCCTTTGGGACCTTGGCCTTTAAGAGTGGGCCCCAGAATCCCTTGGGAGCAGGTTAGGAATACAGAAGCTTGGGCCCTGCTCCAGACCAACTAACTCAGAATCTGTGTTTTAACAAGATCTCAGGTGGTTCCTATTCACATTACAATCTGAAAAGCACAACAAATGAGAGAACTGGCCAACTTAATGGTGCAACAGTTGCTTATTTACATATCATTCTCCTTGAGGACAGCCATTTGTGTGGCTAATAAGTTCCTTGCAGAGAGCCTGCTACACCATAGGTGTTTAATGCTTGCTGGATAGATAAAAGAATAACTAAAGAACATGTTGAAGGTGATTTGCTCTTGCACATTTAGGAATAATTTCTAGACCAGAACTCAAATAGTTATCCAGTACAGGATTCATTCCGTCTTTGTCAGGAGCAGAGCCATTTAAACATATAGATAATAAACTCATGTTAAAGTACTTATTTTTAAATGCCTGCTTATTTATATCAGCTACACCTGTCCCTTTATTGAAACCCTCCCTTTGGTTTTACAGAGAAATTAAAATACCCTGATAGTCAAAGAGTGCATAGGCTCTAGGAATAAAACCATCAAAAAATATTTTTTTTAATTAGGTCTTAAATGTTGACCAATGAATCTTTATGACAATTATTGACTCTGTAAAGCTCCCCCTAGATTAATGTGCAATAGATTCTGTGCATCTTAAATTTTTTTCAATCAATGTTTTCATTTGAGGTTTTCCCCCCCTTTTTTATCTTTTCAGCCAACAGAGGCAGTGGTAAGAGCAGTTTGTCATTTTTAAGGCACGAGAATTAGGCTTTGACTAATTGGAAGATTTGCCCATTATTTAAATGAAACTTGTTTGCAATTTCATCATCCGTGTGGATCTAGAAAGGCGGCCGACTGGCCCATCAATTTGGTTAGAAAAGAATAAATGAATAAGGAGACTGACAGTGTTCTCTCGTGGGAGGCTCTCTGTCGCTATATTGTTTCTCCAGTATTAATTATCCACGTAAAAATAATTCACTACGCTGCACTATTATCTGCCCTGCTCTAAGCTCCCCAGTCAGCTGCCTCCTGGCCCGCCTCTCCCTGCACATTTACATCTCCTGATGTCAGCAAGTGCTGTGCATTGATGTGTTCACTGTCAACAACACACTGGGAAATCATGGCTCCAGGCAGCCAAGAGTTATTTTGGCTGGAGGCTGCTTCTGAAAGTGAGGTTAGCTCTCATCCCTGCGGTAGGAAAGACTCATTTACAATCCTCACACCCCTTCTCCGGTTAGGGTTTTAAAAGATAGTGCCAGCACCTTGTGCGTGAGCTTTGAGACGAGGTGTGCACGCAAGTGTCATTGACAGGTCATTGAGGAGTTCAGATGACTCAGAGCTGATGGAAGAGGAGAGAGCAGAGAAGAGGAGGAGGAGGGGGTAGGCTCACTGGACCAGCCCTGTCTTGTTCTGTGAAAGAGTTCCAAACCATTAGTATTTAAAATTTGACCTGGCCTTCCACGCGCCGCTGAAATGGTGAGGGCGGAGGAGTAGATTCCAATGACAGGGAAATGCAGGTCTGACTTTGGACCCAGAGAACAGAGGGATGCAGAGATACAGAAACATGCAGTGAAGGGCAGGGCAATGGGACTTGGAAATGTTCAGATGAGGTTCAAAGCCATAGGGTTTCAGTGCTATGGATGTTAAGGGGCTGTTTCTTTCTGTCCATTCAGACAGATTTATGCATTCTCAGTTACAGTCTGAGCTCTATATTAAACTCAATCACAAACTCTGGATTAGCCCACTAAGGCTGTTGTGAGGAAATACCATTGACTGGACGGCTTAACAACACATGCTTACTTCTCACTGTCCTGGAGGCTAGGAAGTCTAAGAACAAGGTTCAATTCTGTCCTGTTGAGAGCAGTCTTCCTGGCTTGCGGACAGCCACTTTCTCTGTGTCCTTAAATGTCAGAGAGACAGAAAGGGCATTGTTGTCTCTACCTCTTCTTGTAAAGAACACTAATTCCATCAAGATCTCATCTAAACCTAATTACCTCCCAAAGGCCACACCTCCAAATTCCATAACATCAAGGGTTAGAGCTTCAACATATGAATTTTGAATGAATACATGTAGCCTGTGACTCTCAGTCAAGAGTTTACCTACCATTAGGTAACCTATCAGAACAGTCTTTTGTTTTTTTACCCTTAACCAAAGTCTTTCTCTGGATACGTTGCATAATGGGCCTCTCAATAGAGCAATGGAACTTCATCCCTTCAGCCTCACAGTCCCCCCACTGCCCACTGGGGTCCCACACCCTGCCCTTTGCACAATGGGCACACCCACTCACCCTTCACACCAGGACACCCTACTCCCCTCACCTCTCACCTGGCTGCTCCTACTCATACCTCAGGACCCAGCTTAGGTAATGCCTCATTTTCCAGGTGGACATGTGCCTTCTCTGGGCTTCCCAGCACTGGGCCCTCTCTCATTCAAACATTTACTACTCTGTCCTGTAAGGTTGCTAGTCACCTTTGAGTCCCAACACAAAACATGTTCCCACCTCTGGACAGCCTTCAAAACTAGTTCATGAACTAGTCATGGCTGTCTCCTAAAACCCAGTTATAATACCTGAAAGAAATGAGGAGTGGGGGGAGGGGGGTCAGAGTAATGGTTTTGTTTTCCTTCCTGCCCACCCTTCTCTCTCTCTCTCTCTCTCTCTGCCTCTGGAGAAGAATGATCAGGTTTTCTTATTCAGTGGAAAGGAAAGTAGGGTGGGGACAAGCAGACAAAGTATCAGCTTCATTCTTGGTCTCATTCTTTTCATTCGTGGTCTCGTTCTCATCCCCCCACCCCCACAACCCAGCTGAAGGGTGAAGATAGTCCTTTCTCTACATGGCAGATCCCCGCGTCTCGTCTCCCAACCCTGACCAGAGCAGGAAGTACTGAAGCAGGTCTGGTATCTTTGGAGCATTCGTTCCTTCCTCCTACTTCTCCTGGTGGCACACTGCATGTAGCCTCGGTGTGGGAGAGGCCCAAACCAACAGACGGGAAGCTTCCAGAGCTGAAAGAATGAGTGGCCCAGGAGACTTCTGCTACTTTCCACATCAATTCTACTTTGGGGATGACAGCCAAACATCCCTATCTCTCCTCTTCATTCAATGTATTTCAACTTTCGTTTTTGCCAACTCTTCTTTTTCATCTCTGGAAGAGGGTTTTCTTGCCCAATCTCTAACTTTCACAATCAATATTCATCCAAAAAGGAAGTCCCATTGCCTGGAGTAAAGTCGGTATCTTGCCCACATTTTCTGTGCCTGACTGATGATACATTCCACAGGCTTCCCCAACATGGCCCACCACATGGCCCTCAAAAACCCTGTGGTCTTACATACGGCAACACTACTGCACTGTACACTCCAAAATGAGGAAGATGGTAAAATTTCTGTTTTGTGATTTTACCACAATTTTTTAAATGAAAATGTTTCTACAGTTTAACAATAATTAATAACAACAATAATAATAACAATAACAACAACAGCCCCATAGTCAGACATCTCTATGGTTACTTTCCGGGCAGCAGAGGGTAATTTTTAATAGAAAATTCAATGAATTATCTCTACATGTAATAATTGTGTTCCCCTCCAAATATATGTTCAAGTCTTAACCCCTGGAACCTCTGAATAGGATCTTATTTGCAGACAGGGTTATGGTAGAATGTTATTAGTTGAGGTGAGGTCATACTGAAGTAGAGTGGGCCCTTAATCCAATATAACTTATGTCTTTATAGGAGGAAGAGACACAGACACACACACACGTGACATGGAGATGGAAGCGAGGACAGAAATGCCGCAGGTGCCAGCCAAGGAACAGCACCAGAGGCAAGAAGCTGGAAAGCAAGGGAGGATTCCACCTTAGATCCTTCAGAGAGATCCTGGCCCTGCCAACACATTGATTTTGGACCCCTGGTCCCCAAAACTGTGAGAGAATAAATTCCCGTTGTTTTCAGTCACCCAACTTTGTCTGGCAGCCCCAGGAAGCTGATACGCCATGTATGTAAATACCCAGAATCTTTGGGAATTTGCTTTTCTGTTGCACAAAACTTACTTTCTGCCCCTTGCATCATCCCTCCTCACAGAAGCACAAATGTAGTATCCTTAGAGTAGTGATTCTTCATGTTCTCCAAATGGCTGCCTATACCTCTATGGCATCAGCAGAATGTTCTCTTTTTTAATCAACAAGAGCCTAGATCCTTTGGCTTTTCCATATGACCAAGTTCCCCGAGTCCCTGGATGATTTTCGTTGCTTTTGCTTTACCTTCTTCATTGCTACAACATCCTTTTTACACCAAAGTGATAAGAATTGAAGATGATATTCGAAATGAGACTCTGCTAGCCCTTTCATATAATGGTAGAATAATTCTCTTTGACTCAAATTCAATATATTCTATTCACACCTCTCAAAGCTGTTGGTACATTTTCATATTGCTTTATCATTGTGGTTTCAAGTACCAGCTATTGTCACATAGGAACCACAGACTGCTGGAGGTTTAGAGGTTATAAACCCTTTGCTGTTTGCCTCGCACTTCTTCATTGTCTGAAATCACACACTAATGACATGCATTTAATATGTACTTCATTCAGTATTACAGATTTTCAAGAGTAATTAGGTCAGGTATATAAAGGGGAGGCCCCTTCCACCCCAAGGTTAGGGCAGGAATGAAGACTAACATTTATTGAACACCAACTTAGCCAGGCACTTTCCATCCATGATCTCCACACCCCTGTAAGTTGGCTATTGTTTTTTTTATATCCATTTTATACCTATAGACTCAGAGCATGAAGATAACTTGACCAAAGCCACTCTTTGTGGGTATCAGAACCAGGGCTGGAAGCTAAGTTGGCACAACCCTTCCTCAGGACCACGCCACTGCCTGGCAGAGGACAGGTGACATTATTCTCCTCTGCTTGGGGAAAATTGAGACCCAAAGAACATAAATAATAAGTCAAAGAGGCTGTGTGTGATACTGAAAAGAGCGCTGTACTAGGAATAAGGAGTCCTTATTCTAGAATCAGAATTAGCTCTAGAATCAGCCCTTCTTCTACGCTTCTAAAGATCATAAACTGAGCTTGTTTGATTTGCCCATTGCTGTGTGATGTTGACCAAATCGCTGAGCCTTTCTGGACTTCAGACTTGTCATCTGCAACATGGAGGGCTTGTTGAAGGTGACCTCTTAGCCCCTTGAACTTTCAACTTGATTAGCTATGAAATGGGAGTTTTGGGGAGCAAGGAGGGGTCCATCCCTTTGTGCCACTTAGTTCCTGTGTACCGTCTATGCTCCATGTTTATTGTGTGTGTTTTGCATTCATTCTCACAGAATACTTTCAAGTTCATATTAATTTCTTTTCATTTCGATGTCTTAGATCTCTTGGTTTTCCCCAGAGTGAAGGACATACGACAAAACAAAGAACAAGAAGGCTCACTGCCTTTCTGTCAAATTCCCATGCGGGCGGAGCCAAACCACACTTGTCCTGCTGTGTCAGCGACAAGAAGACACTGGGGAGGAGCGGTTGGTCCAGTTCCTACAGCTCAGCCAGTCACCCCTGGCCACGCACTGCAGTTACCATGGTAACCATTGCACCGTGCTCCATGGAGGCCACAGGTCACAACTGCAGATGCCACCACCAGCAGACACATGCCCTCCTCCCCTCCCCAAATGCCCTGACTCAGCAGCACCGGTCACACAGCCCAGCCACAACCCACCAAAAGCAATCACTTAGATTGAGGTCAAAAGTAGATGCAAGCCAGGAGCTTCTCTCTCCCAATCTCTACCAGACCAAGAATAAGCATTGGAAATATGGTGGCTGCCTCTTTCATTTGATGGAAGAGAATCCATCAGATGCTCCTCAGCACACCACATGACAAATATATTTGCCCCCAAAGAGAAAATTAAGAAAATGACATTTCCTTGAGGTATGAATTAACAGTTATCCTTTTTTTAGTTTGAAGATGTGGATGTAAGATTCACAGATCCTGCCAGCGCCTTTAATGCGTATACAAATTACCTGGAGATCTTATTAAAAATGCAGATTCTGGTTCAGAGGTCTGGAGCAGGGAGGGGATGGCTGAGAATCTACATTTCTTGTCAGCTCGCAGGTGATGCCAGTGCTGCTGGGCCATGGACCACACTCTGAGTAGCAAAGCCTTAGATTACACGAACTCCTATCACACATAAAGTGAACCCTGTCCAATCACTGCCATTTATCATTTCAATAAGGAATCGGAGTAAATATTAGCTGGTTCAGAGCACACATTTCTACAGGGCAGAAACTACGTCTGCTCGGAATAGAGATAATAGCTACAATTTATCGAGAGCTTGCTCTTTGCCAACACACTCACACACACACACACACACACACTCTCTCTCTCTCTCTCTCTCTCTCTCTCTACACAATAGCCTTTGCAATGTACTGTTAATCAAAATTTACAAATAAGGGAAGTGAGGCTCAGATCTGTTCTGTGACCTACCCAAAGTCACACTGTCGGGAAGTGCCAAAGCCAGACGCAAGCCTACCTGTATTTCTCCAAACTCATATGCTTTTCTCTCAGCAAACTGCTTTTCTGCACGGCTTCATTGCACAAGGCAGCACACAGGAGGAGTTAATGCATGCTGCTTCCTAAAAGCAATGATCTTGCCATGGTTTTACGTGCTCCTGGTTGCCAATGCTTCAGGGAACGTCACTAAGAGAAACCCAAAGAGGGGTTTTCACCTCTGGTCAGCCCCATGGCTATTATTTCAGGGATTTGGGTTTTCACTCATTGAACAATGATTTAATAAGTGCTTCCCACATACAAGTCATGTGATCAGAAGAAGCAAAAGATATAGGCTCTGCTCCTTCATTCTAGAACTTGTTCCTGACTCTTAACTTCTTCTTCTCTGAGTATCAGGATCATAGTTTTTACTCCAGTCTAGGCCCAGACTCTCCCACATCTTGAGAAGGCTTCTTGACACCAGAACTGAACTTCAAAGGTGTCGCTGATGGAGACAAACATTCCCATTCTTGGTATTGTGGATCCATGGCAGGCTGGTCTGAGCTGGAACAGATAGGCCTGTCTCTGGAGTCAGACATCCTTCTCTTTTAAAGTTTTACTCCAACACTTACTGGAAGTGTGGCCATAGAAAGCTTACTTACCCCTTCTCAGCTTCAGAGTTGGGATTATCACCCACATCAATGGCTGACTGGAGAACTATGCCAGTTTCACAGTCCCAGGCACACGAGCACTCAGTGAGGGCTGGTTTCCTTCCTTCCACCATGAAATTGGTCAAGGTGTGAAAATGAAAAATTCAAGGTGAAATCAAGGAGTAGAAGAAAAGGAGATAATAGCAGGACAGAGCTGGGGCAGAAAGTAATTGTAGTTGTTTGTAGGAGAGCAGGCATACCTGATCGGGAAAGGGTAGAAGGAGATATAGAGCCAGCAGGTAGCCAGAAATCCCATGGCCAAAGTCATGGTGGACAGCCAGGAAGGAAGGAAAACAAGGAGTCGAAAGCTGAGCCAGCCCAATTAAGCAACTGGGATTTTTCAGGGAAGCATCTTATACCAAAAAGCTAGTGAGAACAGTCTTTCCTTTCTCCTCTTCCTCCTCCCTTCTCCCCTTCCCTCCATTAACACACATACATGAGCTTCTTAAAAAGTGCCCACCAACTGTGCTGCCTCTTAATCTTAAGTGCCATAGCAAGGGGGCACATGGGATTCTTATGGCATCCCTAACTCTTCCTTATGGTCTTCAGATGAACTCACCAGTGTGCAATCTTTACCCATCAATTCTAGGACATTGTCAAATTTGTATTCCCCACGCTCACTTATATAGAACACATGCATAAAAATACATTTACTGCAGACAAATGGGTTTCACCTAAAGAAACACAGGAAAAAGAGATTTTTTTTCATCATTTTCCCAGTGAGTGAGGCAGTACTGATTCTTCTACATATTCAGACAATGTCAGATTCTGCTGGATGGCCACTATATCTGTTTCCTTTCTGCAATATTTCTCAGGCTGTCCTCTAATTCAGTAAGGCCATATGATCAAATTCTGGATGATGCATAGACACAATGGATGCCAATTCAGGCCTGGCTCATGAAAGCCTCTCACCCAATCTTTGCTTCAATTCTTAACGAGGTCAAGGTGACCTGAAGTCACAAGGTGGCAGAGCTACAGAGAGGAAGCAGTCTGGGATCCTCATGTGAAGCTTGGGGTAGCCATCTGACCCACATTAGACTGTGACATGAGCAAGAAATAAGCTTCTATTACTGAGTGGTGGAGTGTCTGTTATGGCAACTAGTATTATTAATTCTTCTGAAAACAGCAACATAAAACTCATGACTAATGCTCACCATAGACTGGTATCAACCCCCACCTTCCTCAGTCTGGCTCAGTCACAGGTACTAAGGACCTTCAGCCTTCATGGAAGTGCAGTCCCCCATGATTTATTCCTAAACCAAGTGGCAGACTTCCTGCAGGTTAGTGCCAAATCCTACCAAGGTTTATTGTTCAGACAATGAGAAGTGACTGACAACCAGGAGAATCTTCTCTCCCCTGGCCCCAACCAGTCTTAAATGTCTCTGCCTCCTTGCTGAGCTGCCTGTTATAACCCAACATAGAGTTCCATATCACAACCTGGGCATTCCAGCAGGTGTTTGCCTACGGATCAGAACCATAAAAGGAGAGGAGGAAAGGGGAATTGCATCCTAAGGTAGAATCTATCCTTGTGATTGCCAAGCTTCACAATGCGTTTTCACTTGATTTTTGCGGACCATCAGATATCAAAGACAAATCGTCTACCACTCTCACCCTCTATCATAGGTTTCTGATCCAACATGCAGGTAGTTTTCAGTATTACTCAAGAGCAAGAAATCTCAAACCTTAATGTATACAGAAATTTCATGGGAATCTTTAATATGAAAATGTTGACTCAGTATGTCTAGTGTAGACTCAAGGTCTTGCATTTCTAACAAGCTTTTGGGTGATGCTGATGTGGCAGATCTGCAAGCTGCACTTTAAGTGATAAGGCTCAAGAGGGAAAACAGGACTGATAAAGTGAGATGGATTATACCCCTGAATTCCATCTCGTGCATCTTTGCCTACATCTTCCAATAAAGGGATTTCACCCATTTAGATACTATTGTTTTCTTGTGAGTCCCCCACATGGGACCTTGTACTTCTGTTTCCCTGTGCTGATAAATCACAGTGTAGTACCTAATGTGGCCACACCCAAGCACAAGCACCCCAGAACTTTTCTCTGCCATCTGTAAGCTGGTCATGAGAGGTCAGAGATGAGAAGAAGGATCACCCTCCAGATCATGACAATGAAGATTTTTATTTCTCTATCTGGGGCCTCAGAGCCAATTCTGAGATCTAGAATTTTCAAATCAAAGTGCTGGGAGGGAGCATGGAGACAACCTTAGAAATCATCTAGTCTTGCAGTTTGGGGACTTTATTTTAGTTGTAGAATCCTTTCTTCCAATGCAGGCATGCATATAAAAAGCTCAAAATTAAAGGAAATAAAACAGAGGTCTCAGGTAGAAGACAGATGAAGCATTCAGACTCTGAGCCCCTGTAAAAGACTTGCCGTGACTTGCACCCCATGTGTGGCAGAGGCAGGATGAGAAGGGTATTGTTTCCACTACCCCCACTCATCAGGGCAGTCTCCAGAGGAAGCGGGGTGGTGTAGAGAGAGACCAGGTGTTCCGATGAATCAGAATTTGAATCACGACTTCACCACTAATCATCTGTGTGGCACTGGACAAGTTACCTTCCTCTTTGCACTTCTATTTTCTCATGAATAGACTAGATGATTCCTATATTCCTATATGGCTGGGCTGTTGAGAAGATGAAACATGACCTTAAAATTCCCACCGTTACTTTCTGAAAGGAGTGAACCTAGTTTCTTGCCCACGTATCGATATACATAATTATAAAAATGCTCTCCATTTTGGAGATGTTTTCACTCAGTTTCCTCAGACCCCACTCTTGCTCAGGAAAACCCAACCTCTGATACATTTGACATCTACAGAGGAGGCCTTCAGCATGGAGTGAAGGGGGCCAATAGCATGTATCAAAAAATACGTGAAGCCATATTCTCACCCTAAACATATTTGAGATCTACTATAAGGCATTAGTGATGCCACTCATGATGATCAGGACCAGGGGCAGTGATAGGGGACAGGATGGACAGGAAAGGCAGGACAGGAAAGGTGGTTTTCTGCAGAGCAACTGTCTGTTCTGCTCGGGAGAAGCATAGTTTAGGGAAAATTGTATTATTGCTCTGCTCTTTGTGCTTTATAAGAATTTTATTGAAGCCTTTGTATAGTTTGTCCAAGCACATTTTCAAGGAAAAACTTCAGATTATCAAGAAACTGGGAAACTGGGGACAAGTATCTATTATACACTTATATCATTAATGGCTTATGATGTATGACATCTGCAGAAGTCACAGAAGTACCCAATAGATATGGCTTAGACCCTGGTTCTTATAGAAACAGCTAGATATTAAGATGAAAGAAGAGTGTGATGTAAGGGAGGAAGTCAGATCTTCATTTGGGTTGTCACTCACTTTCCTCTAAAGGTCAACAACACACAGGCGCTACTCACTTTCTCTGCTCAAGAACCAAGGCCATCAGAACTTCTTGGAGTGCCCAGTGAAAGATTTCAATTCCAACATGCCTTTACAGATTGACTGAGTCAGGATCTATGAGATGGTCAGCCAGGAAACTGCAGGTCAAACCAGCTTCAAAGAAATGCCTATATCAATACACACATGTTTGAAAACTACTTTGATGAGGGGTAATGGTTATTCACTCTGTAATGAGATGGGTTTACCATGATTGTCATCCCTTTGACTTAGATATTTGGCTGTTTCTGGGAAGAGCTGGATCGGGTAAGCTGTGGAAAGGGTCAGTGGGAGCTTTGAGTAAACAGAGATCTTCTGGAAGGGGAGAAGGCTGAAGAAGGGAGGGTCCAAGAGGAGAATGCTTGCTATTAGAAACCTCCAGATTCAGAGCCCCCCAATCTTTCCCTCTCCCTGATGTAGTCACTCCAGGGAAACTACACCAGCTGGATTCCCTCTCCTGAATTCCCTATTGGTCACCTCTCTCATTCTCCCTACAGAAGACAGGTGCCCTCTTAAGGTCGTAAAAATCTCAGCTTCACAAACTGCAAAGTAGGGAACTCAGTTGAATTCTTCATGTTTTGTTAGGTGCTAGGGATTTTTCTTTTCCTCTATAACAGAGCCAATCATACCCTCAGAGGACATCTCTCCATGTCTAGGTATTTCTCACAATTGGACCATTCTCCTGCATGGCCCCACATCATTCTCCATCTATGGTTCCTTACTTTGGCTGCACAACTGAATCATCTAAGGATTTTTTTTTAATTACAATCCCTAGACTCCAACTCCAGAGGTTTTGAATTAATTACTCAGGGGTGTGCCCTGGACATAGGTATTTTTAGAGGCTGTGCAGATTATTTTAATATATGGACAAGGTTAAGAGTCGCTTCTCTAGACCCAGGAACGTCTACAGTGCAAAGAAACTGATGGAACCAGTAATGCTCAATGCTGGCTATACATTAGAGTCACCTTGGGAGCTTTAGAACTTACCAAGTCCTGGGCCCCAACCCACATCAAGTAAATCACAATCTCCAGAGGTGCCAACCAGGCGTTAGTATTTTTCAGAACCTCCAAGGTGATTCTAATGTGCAGCCAAGATTGAAAACCACTGGTGTAGACCAAAGGCGTGGCCAGAAGCAATCATGGGAGAAAGAATAACTGAATGGCTATTCTGTGGGTAAAAGCAAAGGAATAAGGAAAAATAGTCTCCACTTACATGGCCATATAATGAGAGTCTTTTTTTCAGACTCTGATTCTACTTCATCTATTTGCCTACCTTTTCCAACTGTTAGTTGCTTACCTGACTGCCAATATTTGTGCATAGGCTCTAAGAGTTTACAGTCAATAAAGTATCCCACCTGCAGTCTTAAACAGGGCTATTATCTGGCACAATGTTGGTGTGATTGCTTCTGTATTGCAAAATGATTTTATCTGTTGGACTTTCAGTCTGTCAGTCTGTGGGAGAGAAGAGAGCCCGGCAAACCAAAAGCAAGTTAACAAGCCTGGCCGAGGAAATTTATTTGCGATGTCTAAACATCCGCTGCCTGCCGTTAGTCTTTTCTGAACATGTGGGATCATCACCAACACATTTTTTCAATATGCATATTTTTTTATTGTGGATATCTAGGACTCCACATTTTTGAAATTCCTAGAATTACTTTAGAACTTGTTTATCACGCAAACCAAGGGGAGAAGTTTAGTAATATATTCTGGGTTTTTTTTTTAATGTTTATTTATTTTTGAGGGAGAGAGAGAGTGTGAGCAGGGGAGGGGCAGAGAGAGAGGAAGACACAGAATCCAAAACGGGCTCCAAGCACTGAGCTGTTAGCACAAAGCCCATGCGGAGCTCAAACTCATGAACCGTGAGATCAAGACCTGAGCCAAAGTCAGATACTTAACCCACTGAGCCAACCAGGCACCCCTAATATATCCTGTTTTTAAAGAAGAAACATCTGGCACTAAAAACCAAGGTATTTACATTATGAAATAAAGATCAGGGAGACTATGGTACAATTACTCAAGACCATACAACTGGATGAAAGAAAAGCCAGGGTAATGAAAATGGTCGACAATTCTTTAATTCCTAGAGTCATCGTTTATTCCAATTGTCCTCACATTTATTTTTGTTCCAATTTACCATCTAAAATACAAGGCAGCTCATCATTTATGAAAAGCACTAGTATTTAGTTTCTATATTTTGTACTCTCCCTTGATTTCCCTTTATCTGCTCTTTGTATTGTCATGTTCAACACTTTTTCCGTAGTGTATGTGACAAGGGGGAAAAAGGAGTTTCTGGAACTGTCAGTCCCTTTTCTATGTAGTGACCCATTTGATGAAGTCCCAGTAGTGGGGGAGTAGAAAATATTAAATTTGGAGAATTATCTGTAGAATTTGAGTATAATTAGTTCCAAGTTATGTATTATGAACATTTTTTAATACCTCCCTAAAATCAATCCCTTTTTCCCACCATCTGACAGACAGCATGCCGACTTCCCATTGGGCAATATTCCTCTCTAGCATTATTCAGTCATGTATGGAATGGTAAATCTGAACAAAGAATTACACAAACAAGCCATATTTGTAGGAAGCTATCTGTCAATGTGATATGATGAAGGAGAGAGTCAGATCATAAACAGGTCTACAATCTCCATATCCTGTTGGTTGAAGAGAAGTAATGAGTAAGAGAATTTTCTCTCATGTATGCCCTATGGAATAAGAAGAATTCCTGATAGCCATGATGATGGCCTCTCTATGACTAGAACTCCTTGCAAATAGTTAGGAGCAGTAATAAAAAAGGACTTAGCATAAAAGCTATACAAAAATATTAAAATAGCAAAGAAAAAGAAAAGAATCAGGAAAAAAATGACAGAAAATGCCAGGAAATGAAATTACCCAAAGGGAAAAGTTTTTTTTTTTCATTTTTCATTTCCAAAATATTTTTAAAGTTTTTCATTTAATGTTTTAAGGATAAAATCTCATATAAATATTTTTGAATGTTTCAAACCTCACTGATAGCAAATGCAGTTTTTTAAGACATTTGTTCTAAGAAACTCTTCAACCAAATAGAACATTTTGATCTGCTACAGGATTGCCCTAAACGTCATTTGGTGTAACCCCAGAGGAAGAAGGTGGTCATCAGATTTAAACTTGAGAGTATAGCCAGTGGGAATATCTGTTTTAAGTCCTTCTCTCTTCTTGAACAAGGATGGGAAAGTTTTCTTTTCCAACCTGGGAAAAGAAAAGGTATTGGGAATTTTCATACTTACTGCATTTTCTTTTTCTTCCTCTGAAAAAAAGGAAGGAAATTATGAAATAACTGAAAACCAGTAGAGAATGATATCTATTCATAAACCACGTGTGAAGTGAACAGTTCAGCACACAATTCCTTCCACTACCCTTATCAATCGAGCCTGCAATGCTAGAGCTGTGGCCAGGTGTACACCCTGGCCAACACCAAGGTGAGAATGAAATTAACACAGGAAGGACCACGCTGAGAGTTCCTGGTAAACCCACTTCTAGATTAAGCTGTAACTAATAACATTTACAAACCAAAGAGAAGGGAAAGTGGATTGATCCTCAAACCTTTTGTCACCAAAATCTTGCTGTCAATATGTGATTATGAAATCCAATCCTTGGAAATATTGCTGCCTCCATAGAATTTTATTTCTGCAAATAAGATCTGGAAAATTCATGCCTATGAGTGTGGTCAGCTTGAGCAGATATCTAAGACAGGAATTTTAACATCCCTAATTACAGGTTCTATTATTTAAACAGTGAATAAACCAATTCAAATTATTTGAACACACATTTATTGAGATTATTCAATATGAAGAGATCTATGATTTCATAAAGCCACATATATATGTGATGGTGAATATTGTTTTATGTTAAGCCAGCTGAAAACTAGGAGAGGCTCTAATGAACCCAGAAAACACATTTTTTAAAGAGAAGAGAGAGAAAAAAAATTTCACTTTTGCTGAATGACTGGAACAAATATGGTCAGTTCTGCTATAATGTGATATATGGATTCCTAAATATCACTGCACTATGCAAAATCACACAATAAAAACCACAGGGTTTATGGGGAAAATGAGATTAGGACACAACATTCAAAAACTTGGTGACATGTAAAAAAAAAAAAAATTTAATGATGTGTTTTTCAAAATGTTTTAAATAAGATCCTAAGAAATAGAGTGGCACCCAGGTGAAATGGTTAAGAAACATGCATACTGTTGGGGCGCCTGGGTGGCTCAGTCGGTTAAGCATCCAACTTTGGCTCAGGTCATGATCTCACAGTTCGTGGGTTTGAGCCCCGCATCGGGCTCTGTGCTGACAGCTAGCTCAGAGCCTGGAGCCTGTTTCAGATTCTATACCTCCCTCTCTCTCTGATCCTCCCCTTCTCACGCTGTGTGTATCTCTCTCTTAGAAATAAATAAAATAATAAAAAAAAAATTTAAAAAAAGAAACATGTATACTGCAATAAACAAGGCATTTTACCATCATAATGTTCTGGGGGTCACAAGGTTGTGAATTACTCTGAGGTGATGGCAGTAGGTTTTGTGAGCGGGATGGGAAGGTGTAGCGCCATTCACCTGTGCTCATGACCGTCATGTGCCGTGGCTCATGACACACAAAGTTAACTGAGCCCAGTGGCAGACATTCGAGGCGTGTGCCTTTTGTGTATCCCCATGTGTCTTGGTTCAGCTGGGCGCAGTTTTCCGCATCCACCTAGTATCTCTTGCTGACAAAATCGGGCGCAAGGCCACATAAACAAAATTTGCCTTGTGTTCAACTTGTCCCCTGGCATATCAGTAGTGCTGGGATAAATTCATGGTCTCAAAGCAAGCGTTAGAACAGAACAGACATCTATACATTCACACCCCGGTTCCTTCTCAGCGACCGTGTTCTTCTTCACCTACCACGAAGTGTATCTGATTATCGTTTCTAAGCAATTCAAAAAATACAACATTCCAAAAAAATCATCTGTGGTTTTACAGTAAGAACAATACCACTTGCTAAAGCTGGGTGATGGAACAGTGATGGGTTCTGTGCTCCATGGGCATCTTCAGGCTCTGCAGCATATGGTTTAAAACCGATCTAGAACCAGGGTCCTTGGCCCCCACCTGAGGGAGGCTTCCTTTGTGTCTGGCAATGAGTGCTGCATCCACTTAACTACCTTGGCAAGCACTTGGTAAAGGAGCATTGCATACTGGGGGGAGGGGTGCTGAACTAAGGTCTGGCAACCCACCTTCCTTTTACCCTCCTGATGCTTCTCCGCACAGCCCATTAGAACAATAGTCATCATGTGCCTTAGTTTATCATTTTAACATTGGCCATCTCATGTCTCATACTTGGTGGCTGTTTGGGCACAACAAGCAATTAAAGCAGACCCTTTAATATTTATGTAAAAACCTAGCTTTCTCCATATACTACTTGAATTATTTACCCCGAGTAAGTGCACATTAAGTCACAGGCTAATGGGTGACACACTTTTTTATATGGACTCATATCCCAGTAAAGCATCGTTTCTGTCCGGTAGTGGTGAATCCTAAGGGCACTGTGAAAGAGTCTGGTCATTCTCTGAAGGAGTCCAGCTTCCCTGGGTTCTGGAAAGAAGAGTGGAAAAGAGAACCCCAAGCAAGAGGCAACAGAATATTCTGCACACATTTCTCTCCCAAAGGACACAGGTCGTCCAAAGACGGCATGTACCACGAACACCATTTTTAACACTGAAACCAATAGTATTTGCCTCAAGATAACTCCACCAACCTCTCTTTATATGTTTTGGCTTAATTTTGCCTGGCTTTCCATAAATTACTCTGTGGGGTTTAATTCCTACAAAAGAGAATATAATCCAACCTTCTGCTATTAACGCAGCTACAATTTCATT
The DNA here is from genome assembly GCF_003009895.1 of Hyaena hyaena. NCBI lineage: Eukaryota > Metazoa > Chordata > Mammalia > Carnivora > Hyaenidae > Hyaena > Hyaena hyaena. Next base: position 1,058,912 of record NW_024080714.1, on the reverse strand, counting down.
CCTGTGCCAAGCAGCAGGGAGAGAAATCAAACAGTTGGCCCCCAGTGAATTCATCTATATGCCCCAGTTTCCTAACAGCGTGCCTCAGACAATAGACTGGGTTTTAACTCTTTCTTGTCAAGTCTCCATCATGAGCAGTCAGATTACATCCTTCCCCTGACTTCTCAGCTCATTACTCACAAAGAATATATTTTCCCAGGAAACCTGAGCTAACACACTCGGCAACCAGTGCTGAAGTTAGCAGTAAAAAGTCGGGTCTCGCCATCAGAAGCACATTAGCATACAAAATATTTCCATAGGAAGAAAAAACCCCTGTCGATTGCAGGAGCTGCTGCTCCATTGTCTTAAACATTGCTGTTCTCAGTCAGAACGTTTCACCCACCTCCACTTTGAGATAATGCTCGTTCGGATCGTGGTAACCTTTTATAGCGATTGTGGGCCGGTGTAGGAAGGAAACCTAACGCTACATTCCCATTTGATTCTACGGAAATGAGGGGGAAGGTCTTAAAGACAGAAACCCAGACAAATAAGGGGGAACAGTTAATTACTGTAGGCTCTGCAAGAACTGCCAGTTTCAGGGAACCTCACTTAGCAAAGGACAAATCCCAGCCCTGACCCTCACTGTGATGTTCTGGAGAGAACTGGGGAAAGGATCCAAATGAAAGGGAAACCAGGGGTCATTTGACAATATCCTGAATTTATCGCGCCCGCCTGCGGTCAGTTAGGCAGGCAAATGAACAGTTAAAAGGCTCCACTGGACCATAATCCCCAATCGTTATACTTAAATAGCTCTTCTCAATATAAAGGAGGCTCTTCAATAACCATAGATCTAATTTCTGTTAATTTTATGTAACTCTAACAGAGTCATTAACATTCGTGGAACCCACTCCACAAGGCAGCCCCTCCCTCCCCTACTCCCCTCATTTCTCCTACCAGCGTATCCCTTGAAAATTTAATTATTACCAGTGGAATTCCTGCACTAACTAAAGGCTGTTGCAATCAAATCAATAGTTGATGAAAGAGTGGTCCGAAAAAGCCATGTTAAATGCATTATGCTCTTCCATTTCCACATCACCCGTGTGGTTCCTTTCATGATGTTGCGATTGGAGACCCTCAAAATACATCACTTTCAGGGAGTTAAAGTGTCTAAGTGTTATCCAGAGGTGGCTATTATATATTTATAAGGGCTCCCCTATATGCCTCTTCTGGATTTATTAAGTGCTCTAAGGATCTGTTTGGCTTATACCAACTACCACAGACTGATCTGAGAAATCAAAGAGGAAATACCCAAATGCAGAGCGGGGCAGGAAGGGAAACATCCGCATTTGTCACTACTGCTAAGAGGAAAGAGGCCAGTGGCATGTGTGATTTAGAAATAGAAATAAGTCATGTCCCCCCCTTCCTGCCCTACTCATACCCCCCACCGCTCTGCCCTAATGGAAGAGCCCAAATGCTGTGCTGTCTCTCTTTGTGCTTTTCCACCTATGGAGAGTCTCCAGCACAAAATAACGTGCCTTTGGGGAGAAAGAGATGCTTTGGTGTTGTTGTGTCCTTTGCTGCTATTGGCGGAATGGGCTTTGGTGCCTTAATTAGGTGAGGATTGTTGTGCCTGGGATGGTTCTATAAAGAATGCATTTTATCCAGGCCACGTGTGGTGTGTACATCATGGCATTTGCAACATCCCTCCGCCCCCCATATATGAACATTTGGGGGGGGCATATGACCCATGTATATTTATAAATGGTTACCTGGCTCCCCAACACGGTGGTCAAGGGGAGCTGAAGAGCGTGTGTGCTGCGTAGGTTACTACTGGCTGGAGAGGTGAATTTAGATGAATTCTCTGGATAAACAACCAGAGTCTTCTCCTAAAGGGCTGAAAGCCGAATCCTAATATGTAGGACCAGGTGTGCAAACACACTGCAGATCCCCTAATCTAAGGGATATGGGAAGCACTCACACATTATCTGAAAAATTTAGGCTGCCACTATTTTCCTGCTAAATTGTCCAGATAATTACTTCAATTTTCCATTTTGCTTTGACTTAGAAACCTAGTCACAGGATAATAACAGGTCATTGTACAGGGCAGAAGCCTATTTGCTTATTTATTAATAATGCTCATCTATCAACAAGCAACTCCCGTGTGCCTGGCACTGCCCTCAGGAAGTTTTATTCTAATTGAAGTCAACACTTAGACTCTAGAAAGATCAGTGAATGTGAACAATGATCCATTAGCAGCTAGGTTCAGTGAATGTAATGTTATGAGGGCAGAGGAGCCAGACTCCAGAAAGGCTTCCCTTAAGGAGACAGACTTGGCATAGACTCTAACCCATCCTCAACTTTGTTCACAGCACAGAGAATGATATATTGTATACCTCATGGAGTAAATGGGTGCTGCTCACAGCCAGTGATGGCCCAAGCCACCAGCCACCCTAGGACAGGCCTGGCAGCCCCAGGGACAGAGGGGATCACTCATCACCCCTGGTCATCCACTCAAAGCCCTCTGGTTCAGAGGCTTTACTTTCAGGCAGGTGTATGTTGGGATTTAATTAGGCAGAGAGAAAGAGATGACAGAGAAGTAGCGTGTGATGTGAACTCGCACATCATCCCTTAAACAAAGCCTCAGGACATCATGTGGGTTCAGTGGTTAGCTGTCCAGGCTTCAGAATTGGAAAGTTCTGGGTTTTCCAACTTGCCCTGCCATCCATAGTAGGGTGGGTGCCCTTGGGCAAATTATTTCACTTTTCCATGCTTCATTTTTCTTATCAGGAAAGTAGGGATATCACAGTCCTTATCTATTAATCTAATTGTTCCTACCAACCTACATTGTGAAGAATAAAGGAGATAATTTGAACAAAGCATGCTGCACCGAGCCTGGCCCATGGAATGTTCAATAAAACCAACTACAATATTGGTACTATAAGTGTTGCTATTAGTGTTGCTAAGTGACGTTTGAAGCCAAAGTTCAGCAGCTAAGTGTGGATGGGGGGTGAAAATATGAATTTTCAGAAAACAGGGATATGCGTATATTTTGTGTATTTGCTGCTGGGTACAGAAAACTAGATGAAAGAAAAAAAAAGGAAATAATTACTTCAAACGCAGAAGCTCTGGTCAACTCAGAGGAATAGGAATGTTTTTAGCAGCTGTCTAGGGCCAATTAGGACTTGCATTTCAGATGACACATTCAAACGCTTATCTGCACAGCAGCCTCGTTCTCTATTCTCCTTCCGTGTTTGTGCATTCACTTTTGCAAATGCATGGACAAGCAGATAAAAAGTTGAATGTCATTGCCAAGGGGGCTACCCGTCACCGTCATTCCAGCTGCACCGTCTTCACGGAGAGAAATGCTAAGTGCCATCATATTAACACAGAGAGAAGAACAGATCATAAATATTTGAGGACTACTCGACCCAAGTACAAGAAATTATCTATTACCCATGGTGCAGCCAAACCTAAAGAAAAGTTAACTATGGAATCTGAGATCAAGTTGCACTTTTCCGAAATAGAAGGGAACATGATCTGTAGCCTAGTCAGTTGTGACATATAAATACACATAATCTCCAAAAGGAGAAAATAAATGATAAGTTTTCAGTACCTAGCAGGGCACCAAGTACAAAGTAAGTGATCGATTTAGGTTGGTGATAGATAGCACCTCCCTATTTGCAGTATGTATTCATCAAAGATTTCTCAGGAAGAAAAAAGGTTTGCAATTGAAAGATGTCATTAATTGTACATTTTGCCATATTATTTAGAAATAGACTTTCCTATGCCTAAAGTGAAATGTCCATAGAAAATACATTTATAAAGCATTTCGTTTACAAGTTACTCCATGTCTATTTATCACCCTGAACTTCTCCATCACCCAGGGAAAACTACAAGAGCATTTTTAACTCCATTTTACAAATGAAGAAAACAAATCTAAAGAAATTTAATGACTGGCCATAGACCACATGATTTGGAAAATATAGGGCTAAGACAAGAACCCAGGTCTTGCAACTAGTGTCCACTCCTCATCATATATTCTTCTATTACACAGTAATTATTCTGGGTGCAACAGAAGTCAAGGCTGAGTATTAGTAAGGACCACTGTCCCTGCAAAGCAGCGAGGCAAGCCAAGAAAATGCATTAGGCCAAGTTAAGGATCATGAACTGCACAAGCACAATGATAGCCTGTTAAATGCACTGGCTCCAATTATCAGTGTTGAAGGGGTGTGTGGAGTATGAGCCCTGAGGATCCCTAAAGGACACACTAAGGAGTGTGAGATTTCTCCCACAGTTAATTGAGAGCCATCAAAGGGTTTTTTTTAACTAGGGAGTGATGTAATTAAATATGTATTCCAAAGTCTGGCCCGGGGTTGGAGCTTGGGTTTCAGGGAGATGGAGAGCTGCCGAGAGGCTGGAGGCAGAAAGATAAATGGGAACAGAAGCTTTGGAATGTCTTCTATCATAGCTCAGGGTTAGTCTTGGCTTGCGTCTCCTAGAATGTGGACACTAACTCTTCCACTGAACTGTGAATTCCTTGCAGAAACTCATGTTTTATTTACCTTCATGTTCCTGGGCTGCAGAGTATAGTGAGCCTTACATTGCAAACCCTGCCTGCAGAACTTCCCTCCCAGAGCCCAATGTCTCCTCCACCTCAACAGAAACAAAACTAAATGTATTATTCTGCACCCAAAGATGACTTCTCTTGCCATTTCTCTCCCCTGAGAAATAAACACTGCCATCTCTCTGGTTTTCCAAAATCTGGCATTCACCCTAAGAACCTTCCTCTCCCTCATCCCAGCCCTCATCAGTTGATCCCTATACAATGCCCCCTTCTTTAAGATCCCTCTGGCCCTTCACTAATTGTGGTTTGATCAGTCTCCTGACTAAATATTTGTCTGCAAAAGTACCCCTTCTGAATCTAGCTTCAACACTACTGGCAAAGGCATCATTATAAAATGAAATGTGACTTGGCTTAAAACACTTTGTTGGCCCTCCATTGCCTAGAGAACTTCCTGGAGTCCAAACTCTTCATCATCACACATGTGTAAACCCTGCATCATCTGGCCTTCATTTCTGGCCAGTTGTCTCCAGTCACCCATGCTTGATCTAATGACCCACCATGAGATATGCAGAGTGAGCTTTCGAGCCACTGAGCCTTCACACACACACACTGCACCTTAGTGTCTTCATCCAAGTCCATTCATACCTGTTACCTGCCTGAACATCTCTAATTTGTATCATGTTTGCCATCTTCTCTTCTGAGAAAGCTTAACTCATAGAGTCCACCCCACTCACCATGCCACCAAGGCAGAAGTCATTCTCTCCTGTCCACTACTTACCTCTGCAAAAATTCTCATCACACTATATTAAAGGCATTTGTTTCCATGTTCCTTGAGGGCAGGGATGCTGTCTAATTCATTTCTCTTTCCAACACCCAGTATTTACTTAGCACATGGTAGATACTCTTTAAACATTTATATGTATTAGTATGTACATATTTTTAAAAAACTGTATGATGCAATGAACAAATAGGTAAATGGTGACACATTTTTCCTTCTTTATCCTCAACTACATGATTTCAGTAACATCTATGTGCCTATAGTATCTGACAACAGACATTTGAGAGCCTTAGAAATACAAATATATGAATGCGTGTGTGTTTTTGTATTTCACAATCAACTTCATATATATATGAAGTGTATATATACACTTTATATATAAAAAGCATCTTAGCATGTGAATGTGAATACATATGTAGTTATATTTAAAATCCCATCATTAAACTGTAAATAATCCCAACATTTCTTTAAGTGAATTAGAAGAAACTTTCCTTATATTAGTTTTATTTCTCTTCCCTAGATCAAAACATTAGCCTCTGCATCTTTAAAGCAGAATATTGGAAACATCTTTGGTAACTGGTGAATGAATTAGCACGTAATGACTGGCATACCAACCATGCTGTCCAGTTTACCAATATAGAGCTTATTTGGTGAGGCTATTAAATCTATCGTAGTGTCTTTCAAAGTGTTTGTTTTCCTCCTGAAAGCTTCAAATTGTTATTCTTTTAGTTACTTTGAAATATTCTAAATAAAATATGATTGTACTGTCTTCAATAATACAATGTCTGGCACAAAGGAGGCATCTGATAATACCTGTTATCATTGACTAACTCCTCCTTGCTTGATTATATAATCCCTGAGAGCAGGAAGTGTGTCTTATTAACAGTGCATCCCCATAGAGTCAACCACTTTGCTCAATGTTCGTTGAATAAGTGTGTGCTCATGGGCATTTGAAATTGGGCAAGACAGACACATTCTTCAAATGGTATTTGTGTTGGTTTCACTACCTTAAGAATCGAGTTCATTGGTCTCTGTAGGTACCAGTCATTATTAAATTGAGCACTCTACTTGACTATTACAGGTACAAATCAAGTCCACGTGCACAAATCCTAGCTTCCATCTGGCACTAGAGACCTAAATGTGAAATCCAATGTGTTGTCTAAGGAGAAGTCAGCCTCAAAATCAGGGAATAGAAACAGTGATCCATAAATGTTGTTTCTTCATCTGCAACAGTGATAAGTCACAAATAAGAAAGTAAAGAGAATTATCACTGTTAACTGTTTCAGATCACCATCTGCAAAAAGAACACAACAGAATGGAAATTGCTTTTATAAAGTATTCAATACAATTTAAACATCTCATGATATGCAATGGGGCTCTCCGAGATATGCCAGATGCTATTAAATACAGCATACTCTACGGGAAAATCATGCAAAATACATTCAACCAATTGAATTATATTGCAGGGCATAAAGGGCTGAATACATAAACAAGCCCCCATTACCTTGGTCTTGGGGCACTTTTTCTTATAGCTCTCACATGTAGAACATGAAAAATAAGAACAAATATAACACCTGTATCTTTCAATCAATGATACACATTCAAAGCATCCTAAGTTATAACACAAAATATGCCCTGTGTGTACCCATTTCACATTAGAAAGAATGAGATTTGTTATTCACATTTATAGTGTTTTTGCTTAATTCAGTAACGTTTGGAATTGCTTATTGAAGGAGGCACAATGGGAAAGAAGCAGCTACAAATAATTATAGAGACCTATTCATTTATTAAATATTGATTAAATTTGGGAAATTTCTTTTAATTTGAATGCAGCATTTAAAGTTTGCAAAATTCTTCCTATTTTTGTAGGAATTTCCCCTTTTTCATATTATCCTCTAAAAAAAAGACTTTATCTATAAGATCCTTTAAGGTATGGATAGGTAAGGCAAGTATTATTTAATAGTCAAATAGTAAACATGAGGAAATCAAGGTTCCAGGAGATTGAGTGCTTTACCAAAGGACACTAAGGAAGGAAACCCCACACCAAGGGCTTCATGTAAATCACTCCTCTGAACTCATGTCCTTTCACACCCACCAAGGCCTCTTCAAGAGCTGCCTAGGGGAGAAGGGAGGGACTAGATGGGATCCCCAGGTTCCCTTGGGTCTGAGGGAGCACTATGCCTAGTCTGTGCACTAGAAGAGTCTATGCACTAGACCAGATCATTGAGAAAAGCAACCTTAGGGTTAAGAATGTAGAGAAGGAAACTCATGTGCCAAAATGGTTAGGATGTGACAGTAAAATCCAAGATACAGTACCCTGGGCACAACGAGGCATGAGAACAGCAGCTGATCCAGGGCACCAAAATTAGGGTTTAGCACATTGTCTGTCAAGAGGACTTATCATCAAGACCAACTGCCATGGTTCCCCCTCAATGGGGTCTGCTCTTCCAGTCTGGCATACAGTCAACGCCATCTCATGGGAATGCATTTTTGCTCAGCCTTCTATCAATCACACAAAATTGGTTTGTTTCAACAGATTTTGGAAGCCAATTCACAGAGCTGCTGGCACCTTTTTATAGAGGTGAATGGGAGATTATTTTCCAAAGTTGTAAACATTTGTGTTTAAGACCTGGCCTGGCTAAGACTCTTGCCCACAGACACAGAATTGAATAAAAGGGATGTTAAAAATGGAACAACCCTGGGGCACCTGGGTGGCTCAATCAGTTGAGGATCTGACTTCGGCTGAGGTCATTATCTCGCAGTTGACAAGTGTGAGCCCTACATTGGGCTCTGTGCTGACAGCTCAAAACCTGGAGCCTACTTGAGATTCTGGGCCCCTCCTCTGCCCCTCCCCCTCTCTTGCACATTCACTCGCTCACTCTCTCTCTCTCTCAAAAATAAATATAAACATTAAGAAATGTTTTTTAATTTAAAAAATGGAGCAACCCTTTGGTGACATATCAAACACACAGAAATTGGCCAAAGAGCCCCCTCAACAGCAACTATATACTTTATTCATACACCATAAATCATCTTTCTTGTGAGTGGTAAACTGGCCTAGAGGCCACTAAAAGGAGAAGAAACACTGAGCATGAAGTTGGTAATGTCAACAGAGGCAGCAGTGATGAGATTAATTTACAGGGGTAACTACCTGCAGAAACATCAGTGACAATGACAAATTTAGAACGAGGTGGGACTGGGGGCACCTCGGTGGCTCAGTCGGTTAGGCGGCCAACTTCAGCTCAGATCATGATCTCGCAGTCTGTGGGTTTGAGCCCCGTGTCAGGCTCTGTGCTGACAGCTCAGAGCCTGGAGCGTGTTTCGGATTCTGTGTCTCCCTCTCTCTCTGCCCCTCTTCAGCATGTGCTCTCTCTGTCTCAAAAACAAATAAACGTTAAAAAAAAAAAAAAAAAAGAACCAGGTGGAACTGTTAACAAACACAATGATGCCAGGTAGGTGAAATTGTTGGGAGAGGAAACACACAGTCTTGATGGGACATGGGCATCAAAGCTGCACCGTCAATGTTGAAGTGTGAGGCTAGAGAGAAAAAAAGGTACAGATGCTCACCATATACTAAGAGTGAGAGTCAAAGTCTGGAAAGAGAGGAGACAGACTGGAAAACCTCAAAGTGAGTACAAAAGATGATCAAGATGGTTCAGAACTTGGACTCCAGACCCAGAATGCCTGGGTTTTCATATATATATATATATATCATATATATATAATATATTTATATATATATTTATCATATATATGTATCATATATATATATTTATCATATATATGTATCATATATAAAAATATATATATATGATACATATAAAAAAATATATAAAAGTATATATATTTTATATATATGTATCATATATATAATATATATTTTTATATATTTTTATGTATATATATTTTTTATATATATATATTTCATATATATATATATATAAATACCCAGGCACATATATATATATATATATATATATATATTTTTTTTTTTTACCTCTCCGTGCCTCAATATCTTCATTTGTAAAATGGGAATAATGGTAGTTGCTACATAGGGTTGTGGTAGTCATTAACTATGCTAATATACGGAAAGCACTTGCAGGAATGTCTGGTGAATACTTAGTGCTCAAGGAAAATATATTAGTGATAATAATCATGGCAATAATAGTAACATCATCATCATAATAATAAACAGATGTTCTCATTTGGGGAAGAAGAGAAAAGAAAGAGAGAAAAGGAGAAAGAAACAAAAAAGGGGAGGACCTATAAAATGAGTTGCCATGGAAACAAATAGCAGAGAGGATTTAAGACTGGAGAGGCTAATTAGCAATATCCAATGCTAAAACAAGGTCTTGGGAAATTATACCTGAGAAAAGATCCTAGATTTAGAAAGTCAAGCTCATGGGGCGCCTGGGTGGCTTAGTCGGTTAAGCGTCCGACTTTCGCTTAGGTCATGATCTCGCGGTTCGTGGGTTCGAGCCCCGCGTCGGGCTCTGTGCTGACTGCCAGCTCGGAGCCTGGAGCCTGTTTCAGTCTGTGACTCCCTCTCTCTCTCTCTGACCCTCCCCTGCTCACGCTGTCTCTCTCTCTCTCCTAGAAATAAATAAAACATTAAAAAAAAATTTTTAAAAAAAAAAAAAAAAAGAAAGAAAGTCAAGCTCATGGATGGCCTTCAAGAAAGAAATTCCAATAGACAATTGGAGGCAAAGCCAATGTTTAAGGGGTAGAGTGAGGAGTTACAGGGTAAGGAATAGGAAGAGCAGGCTAGTCATTCAAGAATTCTGGAGGCAGAAAGAAGGGGAATTTAGAAGAGTTACTCAAGGGGATGGCAGAGTATAGATTACAACTGGGAAATCTAAATATATCTAAAGACAAAGAACAGGCCCTGGCAAGAGAAAGGTTGAGGAAAAGGGTCAGAAGTGCAGAAAATTGACGGTGCCAGCTGTGCTAGGAGGTAGAAGGGAATTCAGCCCACAGCTTGGGTACAGGAGTGTGTAAGAGCAAATGGCTGTTTCTTCCCTTGACATAGAAAAGGACAGGAGAAAACACAGACAAGTGCTGGAGAGGAAAGATGTTGAGGGAGCTGAATTTAAATGGGAACACTCTTGGAGCGCCTGGGGGGCTCCGTTGGTTAAGCACCCTACTCTTGGTTTCTGCTCGGGTCATGATTTCACAATTCATGAATCTGAGCCCCACACTGGTCATGTGGTCGCACACACGCTCTCATTCTCTCAAAATAAATAAGTAAACATAAAAGAAATAAATCAATCAATAGGAACACTCTTCACATGAAAGTTGGGTCAAGGCCATTTTCCATGGACGCTTGAGGGGTATTGGGCTGAGAGTGAGAAAAAGAGTTTAGTCAAGGAATGAGCAAGAAATGAAATGAAATGAAAGTTTAGCAAGAATGAGCATATGTCAATGAGGATGTCATTTCGGAAATCCTAACCTTGCCAGAGAATAGAAAGAAAAAGAAAATCTGGAGGCAGACAGGACAATTGGTAAGATATACAGATCATGGCTTCTCACCTATGGATTGGAGGCTAAGGTTGAGAAGAAAAACTGGGCTTTGTGCCCCAGTTTCTAATTGGAATAAAAACGAAAGCGGAAATCCTGGGCAGGCTAGACCACTAGCAATGTGGGGTATCTGCACCAAGTAAAAATGGTACACAGTGTGGTACAGGAAAGAGAGCCTGAGTGGTTACCTCCATGGTTCCCTCTACCTCTGTGTGGCAGAAGAAGCTCTCATCTGCCCCATCAGGAAATGGAAGGTAGATGCTGATGGTGCTTCTCAGCAAGGTGAGGAGATGGGGAATGGTAATGTGGGAAAGTAGTGGGGAAAGTCACCACATAGCCAAGGCCTGAGGAAAGCACCGGGGAGCACTGAGGAGGAGGCTTGTTGTTGAGGGAAGAGCACTGGGCCAAAATAACCTAGGCCACAGTCTGTCATCATCCCAGTGAGAAGATGGGCAAAGGATATTACATGCAGATTCCAGGTGACTGACATAAAGGACAACAGAGGGGCCAGCATACATGCCGATGAGGCATTTCTCATCCCCACCTCCACAAGACCACCAGCAAGTCCACCCCTCACTACTATGTGCTCATGTCATTTTAGAATGGGTGCCAATGGGGGGAAGAAAGCATAAAGGTTAAACATATATCTGAAAGGAATTAAATTACTTGTAAGAGATTATTTATGCTAGAAGAGAGACAATTTACTAGCATTTAACTTACTACTTAATTTAGTAACTACATTAACTAGCTAGACTGAGATAACTGGCCAGTTAGAGTCTAACACACGTAAAGACACATAGACACAAACACAGATCGAGTTGGATGGGGACTTTGCTAATCACAGTTCTCTAGAGAAACAGAACCAATCAGATAGATGATAGATAGATAGATAGATAGATAGATAGATAGATAGATAGATAGATAGATAGATGATAGATAGGCAGGTAGATGTAAGAAACTTATTATAGGAACTGGCTCACACAATGATGGAGGGCAAGAAGCCCCACAACCTAGAGAACCAAGAAAGCTGGTGAAGTTATTCAGTCACAGGCCAAAAGGCTGAGAACGAAGGACCAATGTAAGTCCTGTTCTGAATCCAAAAGCTTGATAACCAGGAGCCCTGATGTCCAAGTGCAGGAGAAAATGATGAGCTCAGCTCAAGTGGAAAAAGAGCAAATTCTCCTTTTCTCTGAATTTTTTTAAAGTTTATTTATTTATTTATTTGGAGAGAGAGAGGAGAGAGAGAATACAAGGGGGAGGGAGGGAGAGAGAGAGAGGGAGGGAGGGAGAGAGAGGGAGGGAGGGAGGGAGAGAGAGAGAGGGAGGGAGGGAGAGAGAGAGAAACAAGTGGGGGAGAGGCAGAGAGGGAGAAAGAGAATTCCAAGCAGACTCCTCGCTGATAGCATCGACCTTAACCTACCAAACCACTCAAGTGCCCCTCCTTTCCTCTGCATTTTGATCTATTCTGGTTCTGAAAGGATTGGATGATACCACACTGGAGGGGGTCATCTGCTTTACTCAGTTCACCAGTTCAAATGCTAATCTCATCCAGAAACACCTTCACATACACACCAGAAATAATGTTTTGCCAGCTATCTGAGTATCCCACAGCCAAGTTGACACATAAAATTAACCATCACAGGGGCACCTGGGTGGCTTAGTCGGTTAAGGGTCCGACTTTCGCTTGGGTCATGATCTCGCGGTTCGTGGGTTCAAGCCCCGTGTCAGGCTCTGTGCTGACTGCCAGCTCGGAGCCTGGAGCCTATTTCAGAGTCTGTGTCTCCCTCTCTCTCTGACCCTCCCCTGCTCATGCTGTCTCTCTCTCTCTCCTAGAAATAAATAAAAATATTTAAAAAAAAATTAACCATCACAGGGACTTACAGAGAAGACCATGATAGAACACAGAGAGGCTAAGTTTACCCTCCTGAAATATTTGTAAATTTGTGGTCCTGCTATGCAAGTCTCACCCTATATTTTAATTACATATAGATATATCTATTCTCCAAATTAAACTGAGGTTTTGACAGTTAAGACTCTAGATTTTAAACTTCTAATTCTAACACAATCTTGAGCATACAATAGGCCCCTAATAAACATTTGCAAAATGAAGAAATAGAAAAATCAAGGTTGGGTAGACGACATGAATGTGCCACTGAGCATTCTTGACACACTTAACAGCAACATAGATTCAAGAATGCATCTCAGAAATCTACCTCTCACTCTTGGTTTTTGATGAGCTTTATTTCTAAATTTTCTTAGTCTCTGTTCTCCTTTATTTATTCTTCCCTTCTAGTCCCACCAAAACTTTAAGGAGAAAAAAAATAGTAGAGCTGACCCATAGAGCTCTATAAAGAGCAACACCTCTCCATCTCTGTACGTTCTGATGTTATGGTCCATACCAAAAGAGTTTGAAATGCAATCAACTAGTAAGTTAAAAATCAATATCTCTATTTCGATCAATATATAAATATACAGAGAGCAAGATGTATAGATATACAAAGATACGTGCTGAAAACACATATAGGGCAGGTACAAGTGAGTCTACCTGCAACCCAATAAGCTATTTCACCAAATTTTCTATCCAACCTTGCTCCATGATAGGAAACAATAAGAAACACTGCTGAGTGGTCTTTAAAATTAAATTATTCTTTGCAACTGCTGATGGAAGTGTCAAGGTGGATTTTGACCAAATTCTGTTAAAAGAAATCTTGTAAAATATGGCAAGGATCTCTGCATGAATTGCAACTGGAAGTAAAAGGAAGGAAGGAAGGACCCACATGAATCAGTCTGTCTGTTGATTGCTCAGCACCATTTCCTCCTCCTAATCATCCTCGTGTGTGTCAGAGCTGGAAATCTAATCTCTGCCTGTAGGGCTCCCAGCCAGATTCTACCCAGGAGGAGCGTTCATGCATGCTCTGGGAAGCAGAAGAGAAACCATCACGATGGTAGTGCTCCTCTGGCAGAGGGGCCACGGTGAGTGAGGGCTTTGGCAGACAGGGACTTTTTCTTTTTAATTCTTGAACTTTCTGTGCTGGAGTCAACTGCATCTGATGGTTCCTGGAGACCCCTACAACCTCCATCTCTCTAAAAGCTAAGTATTCCCTGTATTGAATCTCTTCCTTCTTGAATATCTGGAGTCATTTCTTTGTATTTGACTATCACGATGATATGAGAACAGCAGTACATATCATTATACTCTGGAACAGAGAATATCCTTTCAGGAAATGCCATAGGATCCCCTCCCTCTCTCATCAAGCCCATCAGCAAGTTCTTCCTCCTCACCTTACCAGTTAGCTTGCATATCTACTTCCTAACTCCATGGTGATCATGCCTGGGGTGGGGGGTGGGGGGTGGTCTCAGTGCCAGGCTTTCCATTGGGTGGGCATTTCCCAGCCCCCACCCCCAGTTCCCATCATCAAGCACAATGTCAAGGTTCTCCCTCATCCCCTATGCTGTTCTCACAGTCAAAAGTCTTCTGTGGCTATTTCCTCTGACTTCAGAGCTAAATCTTCTTGCCTTCCAGTGTCTCCAAAGCCTGGCCATACCTTCCCACCTATGCAGCACTGCCCTAGATTCATCACTCCAGCTGGACTGGTCTCCCACCCTTTGACCAACACACCATGTGCATTCACCCTTCAGCTCCTTTGTTCATGCTTCCCCCTCCTCCAGAAAGCCCTCACCAAACTGTCCACACCCACCACATCTGTCTGAGAGAGTCAAGTATCAGCCCCTGTATTATGCCTCTCTACCCACACAACATTCATTAGTACCTGCCCTTCTGAACTGAAATATTTCAGCACAGAGGAGACAGCCTGCAGGGTTCAGCCCAAATTGTTGACACCCAGACTTGAGAGCTAAAATACATGGCTATTGCCTTAAACTATTACATCTTCGGATGGTTTATTTGCAAACACTAATGAATAAACACTGTTCCCAATCTTGTCCTCTCCAGAGGACACCCTCTCCATAGGACAACCGACAGTCTTTCTAAACTGAAAAACAAATCACACCTTGCCCCTCCCTGGCTTCCTCTACCCCTGCATCACCAACTACCACACTCCATTTGGTCAGGCCAGCCTCTTGCTATTCCTTAAACAAGACTGCTTGTTCCCACCTCAAGATACTTGCGGTTTTCTCCATCTGGAAAACTCTTTTCTTAGAAACATAAATGATGTCCTCTCTTGCTGCACGTAGATTCTTTACTCAAATGTCACCACCTACAAGAAGCCTTCTTGGAGAACGGTCTCTAAGGTACCATCTCCCTCAGTCTCTGCTCCCTTACCCTGCTTGTGTGATGCCTATATTACATATGCATTTGTTCACTGGTTTATTTCCCATTACGAGTAAAGTCCCTGAGAACAGGGACTCCAGGGCCACACTGACCACTGCATCTGTAGCCCTGAAAACCATGTCAAGCACACAGCAGTGGCTCGCGAAGGAGCTGAGGATCGAAGACATTACTGATTTGATTACCACCCCTCGGGGATGTTTGGGATGCACCACGTTTTGTGTTTTAGAACTCCAGCTAGGCCTGTGTGACTGGAAAAGTTTTCTGTGCCTAAAAGCACATTGCCAATAATGAATGAATGAAATCAAATTTAAAAGTCATTTTTCTTTTATATGGCATGATAGTCATTTTGATGTGACACCGACATAGTTCTTCTTATGTTGTTTCCTTTTTATAACACAATTTGCATAATTTAAGGACAACTCTGTAAGATCTGCACAATTGAAGGCAATGCCAGAAAATGTATTTCAAGAGTCTTAGGATTTGCAATCCTCACTGGCTCTATATAATGTTGACGTCTCCTACAGTAGAGCCATGAGATGGAACGTGGACACCACATGCCCTCCACTCGGGGAAGAAGAAAGGGAGCAAAGGTTTAAATGTCCTGACACAGGACGACGTAAACCAGCTGCCCCTTTACTTCTGTCAACAAAGGCTGGCTGCCCCAATCTTCAGCAATACTCCGGAAACTAACAGAACTAAAAGGGAGCCCAGCCTTTTTCTAGGTACACCCTATTTAAACTAGCCACACACTGGGGCGCCTGCGTGCCTCAGTCAGTTAAGCTTCCGACTTCAGTTCAGGTCATGATCTCACGGTTCATGAGTTCGAGCTCCACGTTGGGCTATTTGCTGACAGCTTGGAGCCTGGAGCCCATTTTGGATTCTGTGGCTCCCTCTCTCTCTGCCCCTCCCTCACTCACACCCTGTCTCTCTCTCAAAAATAAATAAACATTTAAAAAATTTAACTAGCCACTTAAAGATCTAAAATCCTTTATTATGTCTTTTTAGAACCAAAATATGTAAGTTTTCATCTTTCTAAAGCTAAGACTGCCCACCTAAATGAGGCCAAATGTGTTTAGCTCAAGTAAAATAATCAAATTTAATCTCAAATAACAAATAAATGACAACAAAAGTGGGGCTTGGGGAACAGGGCTACTAAGAAATGTATATCATTTCTCTACTTGTTGTGAACTAAGTCCAGTCCCAACAGCATGCCCCATAGACAAATCACGTCATTATTTATGATCTTTTTCAACATTTTATGAATAAGTTGAAAAATAGGTATAGAAAGTTTATATTAAATAAATTAAAATATAGTTAAAATATTCCCTAGCTAAAAGTAGAACTCACCTATGTTGTAATAAAAGATCAAGAATTTATCTTAACATCAAGAAAACGTAGAGGAGGGGGCGCCTGGGTGGTTTAGTCGGTTAAGCAGCCAACTTTCACTTAGGTCATGATCTCGCAGTTCGTGGGTTCGAGCCCCGCGTCGGGCTGTGTGCTGACTGCCAGCTCAGAGCCTGGAGCCTATTTCAGAGTCTGTGACTCCCTCTCTCTCTGACCCTCCCCTGCTCACGCTGTCTCTCTCTCTCTCTCTCCTAGAAATTAAAAAAAAAAAAAAAAAAACATAGAGGAGTTTTACAGAATTACAAAGCACTGTTTAACTGTTCCATGAGCATAATAGCAACATTTGTAAAATTTTATGATGAAAGATTATTTCTCAATCTTTCCATTCATACAGATCCCCCCATTCGTACTAAGACACACAACACAGTTGCCTTTACTTTCTCTGTAAGTCAAGAGTGTATTGAAATTAATATTTGCTTTATCGTTGGCTATTACCATAGCCCAGATGTAACAAAAAGAATTGGTCAGATGCCCCACAAAAAGAAGCCAGATCTTAAGATAAAGGAGCCCAGGGGCATGGAAGGATCTAGGCTTAGCAGACTAGAAGGCTCCACAATCTGAGTCCCTCCTTAAGAAAAAAAAATGCAAAATCAAAAATACAGAATTTCTATGGAAGTATATTTAATATATGACTGAGAAAAGAAACCTCAACAAATTATATAATCTAATTTTACAAATACCAGACAGAGGATAAAAATCCAACAAAACCATATTTTTAAAAGCTAAATAACTAACATAGCTCTATAATACTTTTTTCCTTATTTTTTTTTTGGCTGGATGTTCTTTGAGCACCTCTTCACAAGACAGAAAGATTGTATGTATTCTACACAGAGAATGATAGTTCGATATTTCCTCTAGCACAGTTGATAGGAAGATGCTGCCTTAACAGATATATTCCTGACAGAGAGAACTTCCTTTTGACGAGGTGTTAGTAAGAACCAAATCTCCGACTTACAATGTCATACATCTGATGAAATTTTCACTAACTGGCCTATGACTCCATACATTTCAAATCTTATTTCTCCTCCACGAGCCACACACTTAAGGAAACAGGGAAAGAGAACACAGTCATATGGCTGGGTGGTGTCCAACCCAGCACATATGGGTCATCTTTCCAGGGGAATAGGCACAGTGAGTGATACAAGTATTCCTGGAAGCCATTCCTACACCAAGATAGCTAGGAGCACTTGATGGTATACGGAGGTGACTGCAAATCATAGGCATGAATCCTGCACCAAACCCACTGTAAATGTGCTCCCATCTCCTTTCCTCCAAGTTATCTCAGGGTTGCCCAGGGCTTTATAGCAGTTTTATTCATAATTGTTAGAACTTAGAAGCAACCAAGATGCCCTCCATAGGTGACTGGATAAATAAGCTATGGTACCTCCAGAGGTTGGAATATACTCCGTTTGGAAAAACAAACAAACAAACAAGCTATAAAGCCATAAAGGACATGGAGGAAACCTAAATGCATTTTACTAAGAGAAAGAAGCCTATCTGAAAAAACTGTTATATTGGGTGACTCAACTATATCCTGGGAAAGGTAAAACCATGGCAAAAATGAAAAGGTCAGTGGTTGGCAGGTGTTGGGAGTAGGGAGGGAAGAATAGGTAGAACAGAGGATTACTAAGGTAGAATTGTTCTGTATGATATTATAATGGTGGATACATGTCATTATCCATTTGTCCAAACCCACAGAATGTACAACACCAAGAGTAAACCCAAATGTAAACTATGGATTTGGGGTGATTATGATATGTTGACATAGTCACTGGCTGTAACAAGCATCCCACTTGTGAGGGATAGTGGGGGGGGGGGGCTGTCATGTGCGGCGGCAGAGTATATGGGAAATCTTTGCACTTGTGGCTTAATTTTATTGTTAACCTAAAAGTGCTCTTAAAAATTAAGTTTATTTTTTAAAAAATTGTTCAGGACCACCCCAGTACTACCCAAGATGAGGGAAAGTGTGACAGAAATTAGAGAGCAAAAAGATAGTGATCTTAATCTGGCTGGGATTAAGTATGTCATTTCTGCAAATTTTACAAAAACATGTCCACATGACTACATGTTGGGGAGCCTTGGAAAGGTTCCTTACAAGTGGGGGGCCTGACAGGTAAGCTTCAGTGGTTTCAGGGTACATCTATTACATTCCGGAGATAAAGATTTAGGAAGAAATTCCAGAGCTGAGACAGATGAATGCCTTCAAATGCAAGTGGCAAAGGAGGTTAGTCTAGCACCCTCACCTTCTTCAGTTAGCACAGCCTGCCTCTCGCAGGTTGGCCCAAAGCAGGGATCTGTGTCTGGGACAAATATCATCGAGCTGGAGACCACGGGAAGTAAAGCAAAGAAAAAAATGTTAATTATATCATATTTGCATTTTTTATAGGAATAAATGGTCAAATATCAGCAATTTAATGTGGATTAACCCAATAATAACTATGCAAATTTGATGAATGCTTACTACATGCTGT
Organism: Hyaena hyaena; assembly: GCF_003009895.1. Lineage (NCBI taxonomy): Eukaryota > Metazoa > Chordata > Mammalia > Carnivora > Hyaenidae > Hyaena > Hyaena hyaena. The sequence goes on along the minus strand of NW_024080714.1, from coordinate 1,039,908 downwards.
GTTATTAACACCTCCTCCTAAACATAGTTATAGCTTGACCTGTCTCCTCCCAAAAAGATATGCTGGCCTCGGAACCCTCTGCATCTTAGAATGTGACCTTATTTGGAGTTTTCACAGGGGTAATGAATCTAAAATGAGGTCCGTGGAGTGAATCCTAATCCAATATGAATGGTGCCTTTATACAAGGGGAAATTGGGACACAGAGATACAGGTGCACAGGAAGAAGACAGTCTGAAGAGACCAGGAACACCATCTACAGTCCAAGGCTATCAGAGGCTAGGAGAAAAGCCTGGAACAGGTTCTCCCTCACAGCCCTCAGAAGGGACCAGTCCTGCTGCCACCTTGATCTTAGACTTCCAGCTTCCAGAACTGGGAGAAAGTAATTTCTGCTGTTTTAGCCATGCAGTTTACAGTACTTTGCTATGGCAGCTCTAGGAAACCAATGCAGGTGATGCCTTAACTCCTCACTATGCTCCCATAAAGTGAGTGCTTTTCCTATTCCATCTCAGAGAGAAAACTCCGGCTCAGAGAGGCTGAGAACAGTGTCCAAGGTCACAGAAGCAGCAGGGGATGAAATTGGGCCTTGAACGCCACGGTCTGACTCCAACCAAGCCCATGCTCATGATCACCATGCAACACCTGCTCAGTGGAGCTGCCTCGGCATTCAATAATACCCATTTTAAATTAGCAACATCCACAGGTCATATAAGGAATGTCTGAAAGTCCTTAAAACCACTTGTCCTCTGAAGTACTATTTCTCAAAACTCATGGCGATCCTGTTTGCAGAACAGGATGTTTTCCCTTGAGGATAGTTGATACCAGAAAAAAAAAAAGGCACTTAAAATAAATGCAGTGACCAAAACTCAGTGATAAATAATGATGAAGGGGATCACTTTGAAGACTTCATTTTGGGGATAAACTAGGAAGGCATGAATTCTTAGGATAAACAGAAAATGAACTTTCAAGCAGGCCAATTATGCTAAATTTCTGATAAAATTATCTGATACCTTTATTTTGCGTTTGATTTCCAAAGCATGAATATGAAGAAGGCCAACTTGCAAAAACATATTTAATGGAATGATTGATTTTCCCTGGCAGCCTCTCTTATTCATTGTAGATTCAGGACTTTTTCATTGGGAAGATCCATCTAGTCTTTCTTCTTTGGCTCTTATATAGGTTCACTCCCCCAGAATTTCATTTGGATGTGGCTTTGCATAAGCTTTGAGCTGTTTTCCAACATCGATTTCGTGAACTTCATGAAATCCTGGCTTTTTTGCAGGAACTGCAGTTTCATTTTGTAGTTAAAAGACATTGTTCTGCCAATTGTTTATTACTTGGTGCCATCAGAGAGATCGTGGACCAGAAAAATACTGAGTGCTCAAAGTACCCAGATAAAATGGATGCATGTAGGTGCTCTAGTATGTGGAGAGGGATGTGATATCTGGGCTGACTCCATGCAAGATGACAAAATATGGTTTTCCAGATAACTTTACAGTGTCAGAGGCTCTGAGAGTTCCCCCATGTCTTTGCTTAGAACATCTTTTCCCAAACTGTGTTCCAGGGAATCGTAACTCCCAGGAATTGTTATTAGCTGATATGTTTATTTGCGGGGGGAAGGATAGAGAGGGAGTAGAGGAAGTTATGGTTAGCACATTTAGAAACCATGGAGTTAAATTAATAAATTTGAACTCTGCAAGAATTCTCTGAGTCTATAATGTACCATTTTGAATCTCTTAAGAGCTAGCATTATATGTAATTCTTCCCAAACATTGTTTATTTCATGATAAAACCATGTTTCCCCACATTTGATCATACCACTGTTTAGAAGAGCATACCATAGGAAGTGCTGACTTGGAAAACCCTTTCTGTTTATCTGGCACAAGAATACACTTTAGCTAACTGAAGGTGAGGGACCAAAAATTCTAACTTTAGGACACCCGAATTAGCATGACTTTGCTCTGTGAAATCACAATGGCCAGAACTCAGTGTCAAATGGTTTGGGGGTTAGTCCCGCAGAGTATTATGGGAAGGGCATCAGACTGCAAGAAGAATTTACTATAGTCCTCATACTTTCGGGGCCTTAGTCCTATTATCCAATAGGATAGGATGGGTAATCCCCAAGGTTCATGGTGGCAGATAGGACGAGACTTAATGGAAAGAGAAGCCTCAATGCAGCAGAAGATGCTAAGGACAGAAAGAGGAGGACCCAGTCAATACTGGCAGCATTAAAACCAATCATCTCAGAAATTGAGGAACTGGACATGATTTCTGCTCTCCTGCAATGCTGTTTGTAACAAGCAGAGAGATGACCAATAAGCAGTCTTCTTTGCAAAGGAATTAACCTATTTCAAGGCTTTGTGGGTTTTTAAATTATTGAAGCTTGGGCAAGGGTACAAGCAGAATTGGAGAAGGGAGAAGAATACTCATCAGTTAAGCATCTGATTTTGGCTCAGGTCATGATCTCACAGTTCATGAGTCCAAGCCCCAATTCAAGTGAGCATGCCCCACTTTGGGTGACCCTCCCTTCTCTCTCTCTCTCTCTCTCTCTCTTTCACTCACTCACTCTCTGCCCTTCACTCTCTTGCACCCTCTCTCTCAAAAAAACCCCACTTTATATCTTTTTTTAACTGATACCTGTTTATCCTTTCTACCCTGTTCACATTCCCAAGTAGATAAGTTGTCTTACGTTATTAAATCATGTAGAAATATTCAAGGTAAAAAAAAAAAAAAAAAACAGATCAAAACCAATTAAGGGGCAGGCATCTGAGTTTAATTAGTTGCTACAACTGTGCGTTCCACCTGGCTTTCTATTAGCTGACACTGGTTTCCTAGTAGAAGGAAGTATCCAAGTTCACTGAAAAGAGATTAACTGATATTCCACCTACCATATTCCAGAATGACTCTACTGCTGGCATACTTATATAAAAGCCATAGATAAGGGACATCCACAACTAATGTGGGTCCCATCCAATACTCTCTTCACCACTTCAATCCAAACTGCACAAAGACCTCTCAGAGAGATTACTATAGCCTCACGTTCACCTAATACATCCCACAGAGTCTTTAGAAGGGAGCTGCAGGTTAAAGAAACTTCCAGCTTCCTCTGAAGGTGCCAACCCGTTAAGTGGAGTTTTGGGTCTGGATACTGGGCCAGGCCAACACCTAGGGATGGAAAGATGAAGGGCTAAAGCTTCAAGACTGAGTCTGGTCCAGGTTATGAAGGCCACTGAGGTTTCTGTGTCACCTGGGAAGATTCAATAAGCAAGGAAAGCAGGCTTGGATTTAGGCTTGGTATCTTCCTTGTGCTGTATCTCTCAGGAACTCAACATTGTTAGCTTGATACATACAGTTATACATATGGGATGTAGAAGGTCACAGAAATCTTCCTCATATGAAGGCTTCCTCAATACTGCCAAAGGAAAAGCTACAAGAAAACCTTCTATCACCATCATCTACACAACACATAGAGAGCGCTCTACAATTTTCCTTCATTAACTGAACCCATCCTAGTGGCTTACCATCTCATCACCTCAATTAGGAAATACTTGGAAAACTAAGATAATAAAATGCACATGTGTTGAGTCTGTCTGCTTGTTTTCTCTCAACATCTATCTACTCAGTGCAGGGAAAGATTTGAGAGACTCCAGTGGAATGAATGGGCAAAATTTTCCTTGGACCATACTACTCAAATCAAAACGCAATTGACCTTCTAGCTAATTCTGAATTGTTTTTAGAGCAGACATCCCTGACAAGGCCTCCATTAAGTAAGTAAGTCATGGAGTGAGTTAAAGAGGAATCTCTGAGTCTTAGCAGATGCAAAATGGAAGTCCTTCTGAGAAAACAGGGAAGTGTGCTTCTCACATTTTGGGAATGCCAGCCCAGAGCTACACCCAGTGTGGTCCCACAATGGCCTAGAACTAAGATTCTCCACTGTGGTATTATTGACACAACACATAGTGGGGAGAAACTCTCTGGCATGGGGGTGGGGAAGGGCGGGGCAGGGAGAAGGCTGTCCCCTGTCCTGATGCATGGTTAATATCCTACTAGACGCCCACTAGATGTCAGTAGTACCTCTGTTCAGGTATGACATGCAAAATGTCAACTGTCCCTGGGGGAAGGGAGAATAACCCCAGTTAAGAACCAATGACCTAGATGATGGGCCAAAGACTTTCACAAAAACTGGACTTTAAATCTTCCAAGTGCCCACAGGTTTTGGGTTGCAACTCCCAAATTTCTGTCAAAAAAAGAAAAAAACAAAGAATTTTGGTCTGAAACTTTTTAAGGTTAAGTCTTACAGGTTGGCTTCCTTAATAATTTTAAAATCCCAGCATGGCCCCAGGAGAATTTCTGATTGTCAATGGCTCTAAATTCTGATGAGCCCACCAGAATACTAGATCCCATAGGTAGACCCAAGAACACAAAAACACTGTTTAATGTGACAAGAGCTTCATTCATCATCATTATTTAACATTAAATGAGTTGTCTGTTCATTTAGAACGGTCCAGTGATGACAAAGCCCAGCTCAACTCTTGAGACATCTTAGCCAGCCACAGCAACTTTAGTTTTCATATAGTTGATAGTAATTCTTTCTGATAATAATCAGGCAACTGGCTCATCAGTGTTTTATGGCTATTCCAATAAGTGATATTAAGATTATGTCATCAACATAAAAGTGGATGTGTGTCTTCTCAGTTCCTATGACACACAGAGAAGCATCCAAATTATCTCATTTCTGCATCATCACTTAAATACATGCTTAACCAAAAAACAGCCTTGTTTTAGATCACTTAAGCTGGATTTTGAGTTGACAAAAAATATGTCTCTCTCACTTTGATTTTGGCAACAATATTATGAATTGTGTTTTGAGAAACACTCATGGTCTGAGATACATGATGAGGTTTTAAAGATCATTAAAAAAAAATTCCTGTCTACATATTAAAGACCAATGAAACAGTAAGAAACCTTAAGTTGTACAATTTTCTTACATAATTTTATCAGTGGCCTGAAAGAGTACGGCAGTGATCGGTACTAAACTAGGTTTGTATAAACTCTAAGCCATTTTAGGATCAGATTAAACACAGGGCTACAAACTACATAAAGGACCCATCGAGTGCTGACTCTGTCATTTGTGAGCAATTAAGATGCCCCCTTTTTGAGGAATAATACCTGAAAAGCTAATTTAGCAAAGATTGAGGCCCATTCCTCAGGAGGGTCTCTAAACTCTGTGGGACATAAAGAAATAAGCTCCTGAGACACTTTTAAAGTCAATGGAGGGCCTTTAGTAGGCAGCTAGCTTATTGGATTCCAAATAAAAGGCCAGAAATGTGCCGCAGGACCCCTACAGAGAAGTCCAGTGTAATTGTCATTTGATTGCCAAACAGATTTGTGCTCTTACAATTACAGAATCCATTGCTTGGGTGGCAATGTCCCTAAATCTACATTTGGTATTGTTTCTGACAAGCAAACTCAAAGACTTCCTCCCAAGTCTATTATAACCTGATTTTTGGAAAGGACAAGTTGTTTATGAAAACATTTGAACTTAATAAGTTTACATATGACTCATCTGGGTTCCGTTTGCAGTATTATCTCGATAACACAGCCAGGCTGCATTGTTTACTGGCAGCCCTTATCCAGGAGAGAGACAGCCAGGCCCATCCACTGCCCAGAAATGGAAGCTCTTAAGCCAGTGGTTCCCAAGCTGGGTCTGAAGACTCACTATATCAAAATCACCTGAGTACCTACTAAAAATGGAGGCTCCAATGTAGTGAATCCAAATCTTGGGGAGAAGAATTCCTGGAATCTGCATTTTAACAAACATCCAACAGTGATTCTCCAGCACAATGGAATCTGACCTCAGAAGACTGATATCTGAACCTTGATATGTATCTTAATTTCCTGATGTCCAGAGATTGTCTGTGTTGAGTTGTGTTTGGTTAGTTCTGGTCACCCCATGTTGTGTGCCAGAAGGTTGGGGAGCCAACACAGCCCAATGCCCATGGCCATTTCCCGGGTCCCACTCTCTACCACCACCACCCTCACTTGAGGTGCTATTTTCCATTGAATCAATACACACATATGCAGACATCCACTTATAAAAGATAATAAAAGTACTTACCTGATTCTTTTCTCAGGATAAGTCTGTGCTGTGACTTTTCTAGAGAAGTTAGTTTGACCCTATGAATAAGTGCTGCATTTACCAGAGATAAAAGGAGGCTTGCCTCTTCTTTCTGCACTTCCAATAGCAATGATTATTTTGTTTTTAAGAGACTCTCTGTTCCTTCATGAAAGTCTTACAAAAACTACTTGCCATGTGTACTTGACATTAGCACCACTCTCAAACATCGGTTTATACATTCTGATAAACAAATAGCACTGTCTCTTTTCTCTGTCTCATTGGCCATCCTACAATCTACTGTTATTGTTGCCAAATAGGGAAATATAGAACAAAAAAATAGGAGAAACCTTTGTGAAAATAAAATATGCATGAGGAATAAAAAGAATTTATCTCCTTATCTCTAAACTTTTACATTATGTCATAGGACAAACATCATCTGACTAAAAAAGAGATAGTATCCTCCAGAAGGACAACACATTGGACAAGGAAAAGAAAGAAGCTTTAGAACCTTCTATCCAAAACAACAATTTAAATCCAGATCTTTTTTGAGAAAGAAATATATTGCATGCCTATCTTAATCTTCTTCCTAATTTCAGTCAGTTAGCAAATTATTAAGTGTCCATTTTATATCATACATATTAAATACCATTTCTGACTCCCAGGGACTCCCAAATAAGATTGTGTGGTTGTAGACATCAGAGTCTTCAATAGCTTGTGAAGATCAAAACTAGGGCCCACCATATTCTACAGCTTATCAGAACATGAATGTGGCTATGAGACAAAGCAGAGCTCCCAAGTGTAAGGATATGTGTAAAGGGTAGAGCACATAGCACCAGCCAGTCTGTCCCTACAAGGCATCTGCCATGCCCAGCAGTGCCAACAACTCTTGTAGCCCACAGAATGACATCAGATGTCATCTTAGAAAATTTTGTTGGTTCAAAAGAGGGGCTGTGTGGTCAAGTTCATTTGAAAACACATTCAAATACACACCCCGGTGTGTATACATACCCCCCGGTATTGCTAGGACTGCCATAACAAAGTACCATAGACTGGAGGGCTTCAACAACCAAAATTGATTTTCTCACAATTCTAGAGACTAGAAGTCCAAGATTAAAGTGTAGGCAGGGTTGATGTCTACCACCCATATTTTCCATATTCTCCTTATGTCTTCACAAGGTCTTTTCTCTGTGTGTGTCTGTATCATAATCTCTTCTTCTGATAAGAACACCTGTGATTTTGGATTAGCGCCCTCCATATGACCCCATTGTACTTAATTATGTCTTTAAATACCCTGTCTCCAGGCACCTGGATGACTCAGTCAGTTAAATTATAGGAAGAGCTCAAATGTCCATCAACTAATGAATGGATAAAGATGTGGTATCTATATACAATGGACTATTACTCAGTGGTCAAAAAGAATGAAATCTTGCCACTTGCAACAACATGGATAGAACTAGTATGAATTATGTTAGGTGAAATAATTCAGTCAGAGAAAGATAAACATCATATGATTTCACTCATATGTAGAATTTAAGAAACAAAACAGATGAACGTAGGGGAAGGGAAGGAAAAATAAGATAAAAGCAGAGAGGGAGGCAAACTGTAAGAGACTCTTAAATACAGAGAATAAATTGAGGGTTGCTGAAGGGGTGTTCGGTGAGGGGATGGGCTAAATGGGTGATGGGCATTATAACTGGGTATTATATATAACTGGGTGTTATATGTAAGTGATGAATCACTAAATTCTACTCCTAAAATCATTATTACACTGTATGTTAACTTAGATTTAAATTTAGAAACATAAATATGGAAAAAAAATGAGAATGAATGACCAACTCTTGATTTAAGCTCAGGTCTTGATCTCATGATTCCATGAGATCAGGCCCTGCATCAGGCTCTGTGCTGAGAGCAGAACATGCTTGGGATTCTCTCTCCGCCACCTCCCCCTCCCCCACTTGTGGCATTTGTTCTCTCTCTCTCTCTCTCTCTCTCTAATAAATAAACATTTGGTGGGGAAAAGACCCTGTCTCCAAGTGCATTCATGTTCTGCTGGGAGTTAGGACTTTAACATATGAATTTGGGGTTATACAGTCTAGGCCATAATAATCCTTTTATTCAGATTCACACACATATTATACTATCAAGGATGTGAAAACTCATCAAGGAGTTTTAGAATTAGAAAATGCTAACCTTGTTTGGGACACCACTCCTCCAAAGTATCTGACCCCTGAGTATTTTCCATATCACATCTCCTCATATGCTGTGGACACACAGTTCCACAGTGCACATCATGGGCAGCTCTGTGAGGACTTGGGCTTACCCAAAGTACATGCTGACTGCAGAGAATCCTACCCCAGCAGGCCTCCATAGCGTCTGGTCTCTCCCAGTCAACAGTAACTTTAATTGGGTCTCAATACCACATAGAGCTAATACCAGGCAGTGTGGGAAGACTCAGGGAAATAGCAGATATGCTTCTGAGGCATTCCAAGTCCAGCTGGGTAGTAACAGTAGGGAGAATGTAAGGTAGAGATAAATAATAATATAAAACAGAATAAAATAAGAAATGCCTGAATACTATGAATATCCTTGTTATAAGAGTTGGGCAGATGAATTCACTGTGGATCCCAGTGTCCACAGAGCATTGCACAGAGCAGATGAGTCTTAGACTGAACTGCACCAACAGTGGGGTGTCAACATCAAGGTGGGAGTGTATTCTAGGACCTATGAACTGGAACCCAAGTGATGTCATCAAGAAGGGGACAGATGTATATACTGAGCATTTGAACCTATGGGATCATGGGATAATGGTAACCGCCCCAGTGGAATTAGTAAAGCCAAAACAGAAGAATTAAGTACACTCTTGGTTGTGTTAGGATAAATTTGGGGGAAAAGCAATACATTTTAGTGAATTTATGCTGCTTTGTACATCGGCATCCATGCACACTTCTTTCCATAAAGCAGTGCCCAGATATTAAGCTGTGCACTGTGGCAGAACTGATTCCCATCAGAAACAAGAGACAGATGCTCTCCCTTCTGCATCAGTAGTATGGTAGGCAAAGAAGCATGAGCATTTTGTTGATTCTAGCTCAGATCCTGCTTGTCAGACAATGAGTCCAATCACAAGGAAGGCAGAGGAAACATGAGAAAATCCAGGGCTTTCATTATATTTGGGGGGCCCCTGGGTCAAACCATGCTGGAAGCCATCTATTCTGGATTTTCCACCTAGTTAAGTGACAAAATATCCAAATGTTATGTACTGATAGGGTGGGCTGATCATACACATTTGGAAAATCAGCTCAAAGAGGTGATAAATAAAGCTAGAGAGCAAGGGTGGTCCACAGAGAGAGGAAGGAGGCATAAAGATGACAACTAAGAATCAGGTTGTGTAAATCAACATGTGTGAGGGACGTGTGATGCATGGAAGAGTGAAAGAAAAGAAAAAAAGAAAGAAAAAAGAAAAAGAAAAGAAAGAAGAAGAAAACAGTTAGGTAGATAAGAGGAAAACCAAGAGAGTGAAATATTGAAATCCCCAGAGCATGCATAAAGGGAAGACTCCAGCTTTCTAATTTTTCCTTAAGGAAAGGTCCTCAGTCAAAATAACAATTACTTTTTTTGAGGGAGGGAGAGAGAGAGAGAGAGCACCTGTGTGCAAGCATGCATGTACATGTGTGCGTTTATGAGTGGGAGAGGAGCAGAGAGAAGAAGAGAGAGAATCTTAAGCAAGGCATGGAGCCTTACACAGGGCCGGATCCCACGACTGTGAGATCATGACCTGAGCTGAAATCAAGAGTCAGATGCTTAACCAACTGAGTCACCCAGGTGCCCTAACAATTACTGTAAACTGTTGGGCACTTGCTTTGTATCAGGCAGTGTTCTGGGTACCGGACATTTAATAAGTCACTCAGTCTTCTCACCATTACTATGAGATGGGTACATTCATTGTCATGTCACAGATGAGGATGCTGAGGCACAGAGAGATGAATAAACTTGAAAACAGTCACACAATGAGTCAATGAAAGACCTAGATCCAGACCTTGGTATTCTGCATCTTGGGTTCATTCTCATACTCAGTGTACTCAGTACGTCTCAGCCATTAGCATCTAAGGTAAGTAAGTCTGATGCTTTTGTGGATAAGTCTAGGAATACAGGTAGGATTAATTTAACCAAAACTATTTCCTATATTCAGGCTGACCTGGATGCCTGAAATTCTCCCATTATTTTGGTAAGCTTTGATCTCTTGTTATGGGGCTCTGTTAAATTTAAATAGACTAAGGACAGACAGTTTTCTCAGCCATTCACATGTTAGCATGAATTAGTTTGATAGAAAACTTTCTTATACCAAGAGAGCAACCTGGAGGCATAGAGATTTGTTAAAAGTATGAGGTAGCACAAATCAAATAGCTCAAAAGAGAGAAGTTTGAGAATAAACTTTACTCTTCTCAGTTCTCCTGGAATCACATTCCCTCCAGCTTCTGTCACCACTGAGCACAGGTTTTAAACATTAGTCTTACTGTCCATGGACCTAGCCCCACAAGATACTTCTAGAAGCACAATCTTTGGTGTTTATTTTAAACATGCATCTGTCTCATGTAGGATGAAGGGTTCTAAAAGAAAATTCTAATTGAATGTATTTTCCAAGCAAAACACCAAAGGTGGAAAATATGCATGAATATAAACATTTATAAATTTTCCTACTTTATTTTTTTAAACCCTTTTATTTATTATTGAGAGACAGAGCAGGAGCATGGGAGGGGGAGACACAAAATCTGAAGGAGGCTCCAGGCTCTGAACTGTCGGCACAGAGCCTGACGTGGGGCTCGAACCCACTAACTGCAAGATCATGACCTGAGCCGAAGTTGGACGCTTAACTGACTGCGCCACTCAGGTGCCCCAATACATTTTCCTACTTTAAAAACCTTGAGGTTTCAACATAGACCGTGAGCCAAGTTAAAAAAAAGAAGAAAAAAAAAAAAAAGTAAAGAACCAACTAAGGAAAATGTTCCTTCACACCTGAAAACCCATCTGTATCCAGCTTAGTCCACTTTCAGCTTCTCTTCACTCATCGCCATCTTAGGAAGTCTCCCAGGATGGCCTTGTCATCCTCCTTTGTCACAGGTTTTATTTCTTTAATATCCAGATTCCTCCTTGGACCTCACAGGCATGAGGGCAAGGACGGGGACCGCTGTGTTCACCATTGGCACCTACCCCAGCACCTGCCTGTGGGGCTCACTCTCATGAATTAATAACTGAAGGCAAAGGGCTGCGGCTCTAAATGCACGAACATCGTCACCAATCCTCAATAATGAGGCAAGCACTGCAGAAGTTTCGGCAAAGGGACTGTGTCTAGAAAATAAATGCAAAATGAAAAGACACCACTTTTCACCAATTTTTTCTTCCTTTTGCATTTGAAACAATAGAAATTAAGATAAAGGAGAATGAATTCACCCCTTAGATGTGGGGGGTGGGCGTTCTCCTCAACTACTACAAGCTTCTGTTAGGCATGTGGGCTCTACACACTGACATCTTTAAAAGTAAGCGTCCTTTAGCACAGTGACTCTGCTTCTAGAAGTATGCCTTAAGAATATATACAAATATTTATCTACGAAACAATCAGGGCAGCATTGTGTATAATTGCACAGGAAAATCTGAATAAGTACTAATAGAGGATTAGTTAAACTATGCACGTTAACAAAATGAAATGATATGCAGCATTTTTAGTTACATTTATCAGGTCCTTGCTATGGGCCCTTACTAGGCGCTGCACTGAGTACTTAACATGCACTGTCTGATTTAATCCTCAGAACACTTTATGAAGTGGGCATTACTATTATGGCCATTTTCCACAGGAGGAAATTGAGATTTAGAGAGGTGAAGTAATTTGCTCAAGGTTACACAGCTAGTGATCAGCAGAGCCAGTGACAGTCTCCAAGGCCAGGCTCTTGATCACTAAGTTATCTGCCCCCAAGTTAAAGGTGTCAAATGTGCATTTAATCCCATGGAAAGTCTTCTTGAGTTCTTACTATATTAACTAAAAAGGCAGATCATACAGTAGTACACAGGACGATCACCTTTTTGTAAAACACTATCACATTAAAATATATGAATTTTTATGTTTATGTGCACACATCTATATCGGTGTTTATCATTGCATAAGAGCTAAAAAAAATTGGGGCGCCTAGGTGGCTCAGTCGGTTAAGTGTTCAACATTGGCTTAGGTCATGATCTCACAGCTCATGAGTTCGAGCCCCACGTCAGGCTCTGTGCTGACATGACAGCTCAGAACCTGGAGCCTGCTTCAGATTCTATGCCTCCCTCTCTCTGCGCTTCCCCCACTCATGCCCTGTCTCTCTCATTCCTTCAAAAATAAATAAATATTTTTTAAAAAGAAATATATTTTTAAAAAGAACTAAAAAAATTATATTTAAACGTCATCTCAGGGTGGTGGGGTCATGGGATAACGAAGATTTTTCTTTCCTTTTTGCTTACCCCAGTGATTTATGATTTTCTATAATAACACTTGTCTCACACTTTAAGGTGGTGGTTGTTTTTTTTTAAGTTGAACTCAAAGTAGCCTAGAACTTTAGAACCTTACCCTTACTCAATCTAATCGTTTTACCAGCAAGAAGACCAAAGCACAGAGAAATCAAGTGAGCTAATTACAAACAGAGTTGGGAGTAGAACCTGTCTGCTTATCACCAGCCCATGGTTCTCAGCCCAGCCCTTCCCCAGCGAAGGTGCCTATTTTCTTTTGCACAGTGAAGAATGACAGAATTTGCTGAATACTTGTTTTCCTGAGCAGCCACCGGTCCACCCTCTAGCACTGCGCCCTGCACTCTGAGTGACAGATACGCTGATGCCCTAGGAAACAACATGTGCTGTAGGGGATGAAAGCCAGAAAGAGTATCACCGCAGTCTGGATGTCCAAGGGCCTCCAAACAGCTCAGGGGGCAGTTTTTTCTTAACCGGTGACTCTTCCATATGAGGTCTACCAGCATCCCCTGACAGCTTTCTCCAAAGAAGAGGCCTTCATGGAGATTCTCAGTGGAAGTAGAGAGGGGTTCTAGCCTAGACCTTTTTAAACACCTTTCCATGTGATACCAATTTACACCCCAGCAGGCACTGTTGATTGCATCTTTGTTTAAAATTCTTCCTATCTGCAACCCATTCCACTAGGAGCCTTGTAATAGATCTGAATTCCCTTTTAGGTCTCCTTTAGAATTTGAAAGAGAAGAACATTATGAAGAACAAAGGAAATGTTGGCACCATCCATCACATTGCTCAGCTAGATCTGGCCAAACCGCTGAGCAGGGAACTCAGATCCCAAGCCAGGTCAGTAGTGAATGTGAAGAAGGCTGAAAGCCACCTGAAGATTCAGGTGCTTGGTACCAAAGCACTATCGTCAAGAGGGGGACCACATCCATGGTCAAGATGGTTCCACCAGCCATAGCTACTGAAACAAGAGCTGAAATGTCTTATACAAACCAAGGACCTTGACATTGAGGGAGCCAGACACAAGGTGGACAGGAAGCAGGGATGAAAACACAGAAAGTGGCCCCATTCAGAAAAGAACAAGAAACGTGTACAAGAAAATGGGATGCAAAGTTGGAAAGCAGAAGGAAAGAAACACAAGAGAAATTAAGATGCACTTGTAAAATTGTGAAATTCATCATGCTAGATTACCAGTAATTTTAGTGACTACTCGCTTAGGAAAGCTGTTCTTTCAAACGAAAAATAGAACAGCTTTTTCTTAGTTGAATAATAATAGAATTTTAAACACGGATTGTGTTTCTTGCTTTTTGACATTGTTTATATTTGTTATTTGTATATATTAATACATAAGTAGATTTTAAATGAATCCAACCCAGGAACCCATTTTAGAAATTTTAACTTTTTTTTTTTTGACATTTTTCTTTTTAACCAGACTGTTTAACTCTGTAAAAACTGGTTAGGGGTACATTATGACTGTTAAGAATATTACAGCAAACAACAAAAATTAAAATAGTGAGTGTTCTGGTTGAAATTAGATTCCCCAAACTCAGGAAATACTCATGGTTCCTTCCGTTAAAAGGATTTGCTGCCCTTGTCATGAACATTCACAATTCAGGGTATTTTTAAATCCTAACTTACTTTATAATACCCAGGGGCAGCAGCTAGGAATAGCCAAATCCAAAGGAGTGTAATGCAAAGGTCAACTCAAGCCCAGGTGTGGGCTCAGCTACCTACACCTGTCCAGATTCAAGGCCGCATTATTGAATGTCCCCTGATCTACCAACTTCCACAAAACAGCTTGAGCCAATCCCTTGGACGAAAGCCTAAAACCCTCCTCTTCTCTCTCTGCTAAAATCTCTGTTGACATCAAGAATGTTCAAACCCAGCCATCTAGGCCTTTCTCTGACTCAAGGCTCTTATTGCACAGCCAGAAGCATTTGCCCCAGGGAGTGTATTAAGCCAGCAAAATGTTGTGGAAAGAGCACTCAGTGCAGAGTCAGAAAGCAAAGGTTCAAGGCACAGTAAAGTCTCCAACTTGCATTTGTGATATGAAACCTCTCTGAGCCTGTAGATGGGAATCACTCAACTGTAGACAGAAATCACAGCATCTCTGCATCCTTCCTAAGGCTGGTGGGAAGCAAATGTGTGTTCAAGCATGCAGCACGGTGTCTACAAATACAGGTGATAGAGAGATAATTGGTGACGGACATCAGGGCTACACGGTACCAATTTCCCGCTGGTCCAGAGTCTTGCCTGCCACACAAAGTGCCTCTGTCCCTGCACAGGCAGGCTCTGAGGCCCTCCATGAGGAAATTCAAGAAGGGCGGTTTCCTGGCCTATCTACCTGCAGGAATGGCCAGCTACCCTTCTGTGTGGAAGACCCTGTCTGCTGACCCTAGGCAGCGGACACTGAGTTTTCTCCATCTACCATCTGCCAGTTAGCAATGCTCCTGGTTTCTGGATTTTCATTCACTGTAATCTTTGCTTTCTGCAGCTGGGATTGGTTTAGTTGACAAAAAGAGCTCTGCAATAACAGTGTTAAACAAATAGTGCTGGGCCTGGTATTTTTAGATACGTTAAAATTCTCTTTAAGCACGATGTGAGGGCCTGAAAAACTCAGGCTGTTTCCTATGGCTGAGCGAATACTGATAAGGGCTTTATCCAATTTATAAGGCAAGAGAAGGAAATAATCATGTGTGATGGAATTGGACAAATAATCCAGCTCCAAACAATTATGAAATATAATGCAATTACAGAAGACCGTGCCAGGGTTCTGGAAGTACCAGATTCTTCTCTTTCGTGAATCAACGATAATGTAGAATTTTAATGCTCACAGGCCTCGTGAGTAACCAAAAACCGTAGGCAACTAAAACTCAAGACAAAACCAATATAAACACATGTGCGTGTGGCAGGCACACCCTTTCTTTCGCATGTTTGTGCACTGATTTCACTGCGCCCCACAAACACACCCTGCACTCTCCATCAAGCTGGCAAAAAGCATTTTAACTCATGACAGCCAAAAAAACCCAATCCTGTAGATCAGGGGGAAATTTATATTCAACTGATATTGGGGGGGAGGGGGTGGAATAGAGAAGTCTCATTATAGAAACCACTTAGCAGAAATGGATAACATTTTTTAATGTTTATTTATTTATTTTGAGAAAGAGGGAGAGCATGAGCAGGGGAGGGGCAGAGAGAGAGGGACAGAGAGAATACCAAGCAGGCTCCTTGCTGTCAGCACAAAGCCCAACTCGGGGCTCGATCCCACAAACTGTAAGGTCATAACCTGAGTTGAAATCAAGAGTTGAACACTCAGCCAACTGAGCCACCCAGGTCCCCGTGGATGAAATTTCTCAATGGCTCTTCTGCACTTCTGAGCTCCTACTTTTCCACCACTAACTTTGCTTTCCCTGGTCCTCATCCACTTGGACCCAGTGAGGGTTGTTTCTCCCTAAATGCAGAAGCCTAGTAACTAACAACTAGAGTTCTTTCTTCCTGTGATGTCGCTTATGGAGTGAGGCCCTACCTTCAGAGGTCAAGGTTAGAGGCGTGCATAAGCCTGAACCCTTCGTTTCATTTCGCTGGGTTGTGGTGTGGATTATAGTTTAGGCACAATTAAGGGAGGACCACAAGGGGTTGAAAACGATGGGAAGGAAATGGGGGAGGGGGCTTAGGGAAGGAATACCCCCCCTTGAGGGGGGTGGGGAACAAAGCTACTGTACCTCTTCACCACCTTGATCCTCACGGAACTCTGAGAAGCCAGTAAGCCGGATGGAAAAGATGAGGGTTATGGTTACAGGCTGAACGAAGCCAGTCTGGTCTCCATTCACCTGACATTTCTCCCAGGTGCCTCCCATTCACAACTCAGGAAGACCCACGTGTGCACCTATCATCATCCCCAGCTCCTCGTCCAAATAGAGAGGTCCTTCCCTCTGCAGTCACTAGGACCCTATTGTCAGGTGGCTTTTTAGGTCCCTAGGAGAGAGCAAAAGAGTGGAGGGAACTGACCAATGGTCCTGGATCTGAGATGCTGGCTCCTTCCCATTCTTGCCTGAGCTTCCTCCGAACAAGCCCCACCTAATGGGCAGGTGCATGCTGAGCACTCCTGCAGGGCTCTTACTTCATACCCAATGACCCTGCTAGAAGCTCAGGACAAGCTCTGGCCAGACAGGCATGCTGGCCGCCGCCACCACCCCCACCTCCATGGCACCCGTCTCAGGGCTGGACATACAAATCCTTCACATTGCTGCCAGGGTACCTTTCTGAAAATTGAACCCCCTGTCTCTTTTTTGTTTTCTCCTTCCCTCTCCCCCCTCCCTCTCACATGAAAGTGTGCTGTGCATGCAGACACACACACATATGTACACTTTTGTTTTAAAACTTTCAGAATAGAACTTCCTTTTGTTCAAATTTTCAAGTGGCTTGCAAAGCCCTTCAAGATCTGACCTCTGCCCCTGACACTGTCTCCACACCCCAACCCCTTGCTGCTTCTTTAGGTTCCTTGAGCATGGACACCCCTGTCGCCCCTGATGACTGCACAAGCAGCTACGTCCCCCCTCCCCCTTCTCTTCTTCTTCCTCTCCCCCCTCCCTCTCTTTCACCTCTCCTTCCTCCATTTTTCTGAGAGCCAGCTTTTTACCATCCTTCAGACATCACCTTAATACTGTCTCCCTAAAGAGGCCTTCATGACAATCCTATCTAAAATGGGATTCCTAGGGGCACCTGGGTGGCTCAGTTGGTTGAGCATCTGACTTCGGCTCAGGTCATGATCACATGGTTTGTGGGTTCGAGCCCCACGTCGGGCTCTGTGCTGACAGCTAGCTCAGAGCCTGGAGCTTGCTTCTGATTCTGTGTCTCCCTCTCTCTCTGACCCTCCCCTGCTCATGCTGTTTCTCTCTCTCCCTCTCTCTTTCTCTCTCTCTCTCTCTCTCTCTCAAATATAAAGTATTAAAAAATAAAAATAAAATAAAATAAAATGGGTTTCCTATACACAAACCTACACAAGGCATAACTCTCTACCACAGCACTCCATGGCTTTTAGCTTTGTGGCACTTACTGAAATTTGCAATCACTAACCTCTTTATTCTCTTTTTTACTGTCCATCTAAGCAGCTTACTGTTAGCCCCAAGATGGAAGAGACTATGATTCATTCATCCAGCATCCGCATATCCTGAAATCATAATGTTATTATATTACCATAACTTAGATTTCTCTTGTTTCTTTCATACCGGCCAAAAAGAGGAGAATTCCTGTATTTAGAGAATAGTGAAGAGGCAGCCTCGGTTGGGGGATTTGTACTGTGAAGTCCTGGAAGCAAATGTGGATAAGATACAACAGGCAGGCTGGCACAGCAGCTCTTGAAAGCTCATACGTGTGGGCTTGATCTGGCTGCACACTTTGAGAGGAGCAATGGTGAATGAAACTGTACCCAGGGCTTTCCTAGCCTTGACACCAGATGTGAAATAGCGAAAAGACTCTGAGCCCACATTGGTGAGAATAACATAAGACAGGGTAAGGTCTTCAAATTTCATATCTAAAAGAAAGCAGATATTATGATAGTTGTTGCTCTCATGGGCAAAATCAGGCCCAATTGGTACAAACTTCAAGGAATTGAACTCACTTCAATACAAAAGCAAACATATTAATACTGCCCAATAATGAAACCAATTACCTTCATGAGGCAGTGAAGTCCCTGGTGCTGGAAATGATAAGTTGGGAACAGAAAAAGGATTACTGGGGAGATCATTTCTACCTTCTATGGTCCCTCCCATTCCAAGATTCAAAGGGCAATGGAGAGCCAACAAAAGTTTTGAGACAAGGTGATGCGATAAAATGTCATCTTGGAAAGATCTATGAAAATTTTTGAAAACAGAAAAGTTTTCAGTACCAAAGAATTAGTGGTACCTTCAGATATCAGACCAGGAGGGAGAATTATTACTCCTAATGAAATCTGATTTGACAAAATCAGTTCAAGAAAATAGTGCTTTCAAGATTTGCAACAGCTATCAAAGTCTCCAAGATAAGAACTTTCTTCATGACTAACATCTTTAATAAGGAGATGAAGGCTTCTGCATCAGAGATTTTAGAATATATTTCAATAAGAATGGCCCCTCACCTTAGCATTCTATGTGGGATACTCAATTACAGCAGTGTTCAAGATCAAAAACTTGTGGGATGTCTGATCTGTTTACATATATTCCAACCAGCAGTTGAAGAGCTTTCTCTCCTATAAGTAATTAAAAGGAGGCTCTCAGAGCACAAAGTTCTAAAGGGCCCTTAAGCTACCTGGGTCTCCTGTAACACTCTTAGTACAAAACCCTTATTTAAAAAGTTCAGGGGCACCTGGGTGGCACTGGTTAAGCATCTGACTTCAGCTCAGGTCATGATCTCTCAGTTTGTGAGTTTGAGCCCCGCGTCGGGCTCTGTGCCGACAGCTCAGAGCCTGGAGCCTGCTTCAGATTCTGTGTCTCCCTTTTTCTCTGCCCCTCTCCCGCTTGCACTCACACTCTCTCTCTCTCTCTCTCTCTCTCAAAAGTAAACATTAAAAATAAAAAAATGAAAATGAAAATTTCAAAGATACCAGCCTTCTTGTTGGATCCTCATCACCTGATAGTTCTTTACCTGTTTGGTCATGGAGGAAAAGGCCATCTTTCCACAAACTCTGTAACGATCAGGCCTGCAGGTGCTCAACCCTGAGCAATGAGCAATGCATCTGCCTGATAGCCTCCCTTTCGTTTTCTTCTCCTTTCCTTTTCCTGTGTGACTGAGACAAGGGCCTCTCCAGCAGAAATGCATCTGTGAAACCCTAGGTAGTGATTCAAACATTTGCCAAATGAGCCAACTGCTGGAACTAAATCGGTTTTGCTCAGGGGTTGGTAGTGGTTATGATTTCGGCTCGCCATAGATCCACAGGCATGGACCCACGTCACCCGGCGCCTGCCTCCCCCACACATGGTAGAAGGGGCACCTGTTGCCAACGGACTTAATTCTCTCCTACCAAATAATGAAAACCCAATAAACATGTTTTTCACCCCTTGCCATTAGAGAAATTACTTTCCTTCCATACTGGAAGGCATAATGAGTGAGGGGGAAGATAAGGACAGGTGAAGCAAATAGTGGCTTCCTCTGGTCTGGCTGTGACCAGGTCAGTCAACCGTACAGTAAATGGTAAATTCAAGCCGATGATGCCAACCATCATTAATAAGACACACCACCTCACTGGCTGAACACCGAAATATGTTTTTCAACCCTTTGCAAGGGTGGAAAAGAAAGAATGAACAAGAAGAGGAAAGCCCAAGCCGTCTTCATTTTCTTTTCATATTTCGGTCAGTGGAAAAATATTTTTTCAACGTAATAGAGGGTGACATCAGATTTACTTAGTCTGGAAGAATAGCCAGCCCCTAAGTACGTGAAGTAATCGTGTCCAAACCACAGCCGAGGTGCCTCCGGAGTCTCAGGCAGCAGACTTTCGGAAACAGGACTTAAACATCAGCAGGCACTCTTCTTCAAAAGACGTCACAGCCACTGGAACAGGACTGAGCGAGAACGCTGCGGCACAGCCAACATCCAGTCAAGGCCGGTGATTTCTGCTAAGCGCTCGGGTTTGGGAAGCTTTGCGACGTGGCCTCCAAAGCCCTGATTTGAAACCACAATGTGCAACAAGTGAGTTCATGCTCTTCTCTGAAACCCACCCCAGCAGATGCATCTCTTGATACAATGGGTGGTGTGGGGGGAGGGTCTTAGAATCTTCTCTAAAGAACCAAAATAAACCATGGAACCATCTCGAAGCCCTGCTCCTACCCAAAGTCGCACGAGCTCCATTTAAAGGTTCAAGAAAAAGATGAGAGGTGGGGAAATACTGGACTAGGACATTAGCTGCTACATTTAAGCCCCCACCACAGAATCTGAATGTGATTGAGGCTTCGCAGGGAAACCTCCGTGGTCTGAAATGTGGCAATTACTGGTCTATTAATATAGGATGTTAGTGGCTGTCAAGGAAACTCTCCAAAAGAGAGGTGGGGGATTCTTACTGCAAAGGTACACTGCGCATTTTTTTTCCACCTGGGAGAGAAGAAAGAAGAAATGTGCCGGGACACCATTCTGCCTAGGATGCAAAACCTTTCTGATGGACCCCAAACAAAAGCTGAGAAAACAGGCATCTTTTCCTCCCTCGCCCCAACCGTCTCAAGCCTAGAAATCAAAGAATTTTTCCAATCCCAGGATTAGTGAGGAACCGAGAATGAAAATGCAAGGGAGGAAAAAAAAGAAAAAGAAAAAAACATGTTTAAAAACATTTTAGCTTATGACCTTCAGACACCAGCGCTGGAGAACGGAGTAGGCGGCTGTCATCCGCGCGTCCCTGCACTCCAGGAGCGCAGCTGCGGGGAGGGGGGCGTCTCTGCCCAACCCGGATGCAAGGGGAAGGCTGCCTGGAGGTGGTGCCCACAAGCCAGGTGAACTCCAAGGGTGAGGCCGCCGCCTCCCACCTCCGCTGTCCCAGTTTTCTCTGTTGTCTCTGCGCAGCCCAGCGCCTGTCTTTAGTGGGTAATTCGTCTGCCACCGTGCCCGCTAGTTAAGCCTTAGGCCTTTTATTTTTTTTTAATGTTTTTTTATTTATTTCTGAGAGAGAGGGAGACGGCATGAGCAGGGGAGGGTCAGAGAGAGAAGGAGACACAGAATCTGAAGCAGCTCCAGGGTCTGAGCTGTCAGCACAGAGCCCGACATGGGGCTCGAACCCACAAACCGTGAGATCATGACCTGAGCTGAAGTCGGATGCTTAACCGACTGAGCCACCCAGGCGCCCCAAGCCTTAGGCCTTTTTAATGACCTCAGGTGTGAGCAGCAGAGAGCCGCATGGAGCAGCATTGGCCCGGCCGAGATCACAGGGCCCAGGTCCCTGAGCGCCAGGCCCCCGCGCCCACGCTGCTAACTGCGCCCCAGCACCTCCTGGCCCCCACCCCCAAGCAGCGGGGAGGCCAGAAAGAGGGCCCCTCCTGAGGAGCCTTCCTGTTGGAAGAGAACTCAGAGGTGCCTGGAGAAAGGAGCCGGCTTAAAAAAGGCAGTCGGGACATTCACCTGTGGTTAAGTGAGGACCCGCTAGATTAACTGTGAATTCCTCAGATACCCCCAAATCACCGCAGAGCCCGAGGAGGAAGAACGGCTTGAAGGAGAGAGGAGGGGCGCAGGGTGTAGATAGGCGGGATTTCTGCAGACCCCGCGGTTGGGGGGTACGTACTAACTGGGGAAGGGAATTCTGCAAAATTGGAACACACAGGCAACTGTGTCTGTAGGCAACTCCGACAAAGGGCACAATCTAGGAAATTGAACAGAGAGCTGTCCCCCGTCTCTCAGCCTACTGACCCACTTTCCTTGGGCTACGGCTCCCCAGATCCCTGCCCCTCGCTGAAGCTTCCTATCAGCCAATAGGGAGAAAACTGTAGGTGCGGATCGCAAGGCAGGCGGAGTAAGCAACAGGGGCCTGTTTGACGGCTGTTGGGTTTCCTTTCTTTTTTGAGAGAGAGACACACACACACTCAAGTCTTTCTTTTTCCCAGAAAATCCTTCCTGAGCCACCCCCCCCATTCCCACTGTTCATCCACATGTACACACCAAGATATCTCCTCCTGCACCGTGCCAAGGACCTGAAATTCAAATATTGGGTTAAAACACTGAAAACATCTGCATCTAAAACAAACAGATGTGTGTGTGCTGTTTTGGAAGAAGAAACCTTTGATCCATTCTTAGTTGTTAAAGTTTGTGGCGCAAAGAATTGTCTGAGAGTGTCCAGCCAGTCACTCCAATGAGGCACAGAATAAGTGAGTTGGGTACATATTGACAGTGTGTCCTGGTGTGTGAGATGCTGCTAGTTGGAGTAGCGCACACACACACACACACACACACACACACACGCACACACACACACACACCACTTTGAGAAGCACAGATTCTCTACGATTTTGTCTAAGATTGGGCTTAGTTGTCAGCAGCCCAAGATGCCCGCAAATAATCTTGTTCCGACCACCGGCCTGGCTAGAAGGCAATCCGGTCACCTGATCGCTGGCTGGCACACCCCACGTGCGAGTGAACGGCCAGAGCCGCTGTGGTGCCAGCCCCAGATCCGGCGCCAGGCACACCTGGGTCTGACTCCTAATCCTCCCACCTTCTGACACAACTGCTTGAATTCGAGTTCTGCTCTCCCTCGGAGCAGCTCTATGACCTCAGGCAAATTGCCTGCCTTCCCCGGGTCCCTCCACCCTCCTCTACAGCCTGAGCACAGTCACATCAGCCTGGGGCCAGCACTCAGCCCCCTGGCCGGGCACGTAGTGTAAGTACATGTGCCACGATGAAAGTGGACTATTGTTACTTCATTATTAACTGTGAGATTTTAGCCAGGTGATTTTCCTTCTCTGAGCTTCCTAGTCCTTATCTGTAAAGTGGAGAAGATCACCTCCATGCTTACAGGAGCATTGCGAGGTCTGAAAGAAACAGAGGCAAAGTGCGTAGCACCTGCCTGACAGAAAGGAGGAAGTGTGCAACAAATGATGGTCATGATGTTAATGAGGGGGAGGAGGAGAATTTTGATGTGAGTGACCCTGGAGCCAAGCCAGGAAATTCACAGGCATCAGCCCTAAACACCCGTTTGCAGAGAAGAGAGACCTCCCCCTTGTAAATTCCCATCCCCCGCTGCTGTGCCTGCTCTGAGATACTCTCCCTCCCACCAGATTGCTTCTCCTTTGCCAAATAGGTTTTAAACCACAATAACAAAGATCAAGTGATCTGGTCTGAAACGACAGAGAAGAGAACCCAAATTCAGGACTCTCCCATATTCAATTGTGACTTCCTTTCCCCCCTTTTTTCTAAGCTCTGATGTGAGGTAGTGTCTTGGAGAATTGACTCATCTGCCCGTATTTGTTCATTACAGCCGTTGCTAGGAAGTTATTATGTAAATGGCTCTGCTCCTCACTCTCCATTATGCTTTTTTTTCTTATTATTGTGAGATGGAATTAAGTGCCAGCCCTGTGCTGAGTTTTCATTAGACTCTTTCCAGACTCTTCCCTATTTTTCTCTCTGGCTTTATCAGTCACTTTAGAAGTTAATCCTTTTATATTTTAAGGACTTTAAAGAAGATATAAAAACTCTCGAGTATCCTGGGGGAGGGGCTGGATTTCAAAGTGGCTCAAGCTCTCCCTGCGTTCAGTTCGTTGCGTCAATATTTAGTGCCTGGCTTTTTTAATTTCCAAAATTCAAATTAAAACATCATCACGGTCTTATAAGCTTCACTACCTCTCATAATCAAAGGACAAGTTTCAACCTGACCGAAGGATAAGGCAGTGCTGAGCCACATTCATTACCGTCCCTTCCACTGGATTAGGTAATCAAGTTTAATGAAGATGAAAATCTTTCAAGAAAAAGTGAAAAGAAAATAAACACTAGTACTAACAGTTTTTTTAAAATGAAGTAATTACTACAAAATCCATTTTGGAAAACATGGAGGACTAGGTGGCTGTTATATTCCTTGCCACATTCCAAAAGATATTTGTTATCTGTTCCAAAGTGCAGAGTCAATATAATTTTTACCCCCCGAAGGGATACCAAACATATATGAAGATTTCAAAACCAGCCCAGCAGGCTTTCCAGCAGATGGAAAGTGAAGTTGCACATTTCATTTCGGTTACCTGCTTCTAAATCATTGATTTTTGTAGAAATGTCACACCGTGCTTGAAGAGAAGTCTCTCTTTCTCTATAAACATACAGGAAACTTCGCAGAAAATGCCAACATTTTTAGTTAAGAGAGAAGGCTTCAGAAAAGCCCATGAAATTCGGCTCACTCTCCCCTCTTATGCACACAATACCGAGCGACTTCAATTACACACCACCTTTCATCCCTACATGTCAGGAGCAGTTTTAAGCCTAAAACAAGCAGTGAATTGGCCTTACCCTGCTGAAACTTAGTGGGAAAAACAGTGGGAATCAACTACTTACTCTTTAGTTTCAATACACCGAGGAAAAGGGGTCAGACTTCTTGCTTGAGGTAATAAGGCCAAAGCTGTGAGGGGTAAAAAGACTGTGGGTTTACACCTGTAGTTTTATTTTTCATGATGCTTTAACCTTCAGGCCAAATCTTCAAAGACGAGAACCAGCATTCTAACATAAAAACACATGTTCAAATTCAGTATCCCACCAAAACTATCTACATTTAGCCTAATTTTCTGCTACGAAGAAAGGGCAACAAGAAAGAGGAGGTAGAGAAAGATGGCCAAAGAAGAAGGATTGTCACAAATCTAGATGTCCCGAACCGAAGTAAAGTCAAATCATAGAGAACACTGAATTCACAGAAGAAACACTGAGGAAAACACAACAAGTAAATGACATATATGGGTCTCATTTAATTCCCGATTCAAACTAACAATAAAAAATAACTCAGGGAAATTTAAGTGTAGTATGGACTGGGTATTAGATGATACCCATTATGATTAATTTTTTAATTTTGTTAGTAACACGAGAGAAAACGGCATTTTTTTCTTTTCTGTTTAGGTTTAGTTATTTTGAGAGACAGAGAAAGAGAGAGAGAGAGAGAGAGAGTGTGTGTGTGTGTGTGTGTGTGTGTGTGTGTGTGTGTAGGAGGGGCAGTGAGAGAGGGGAGAGAAAGAATCCCAAGCAGGCTCTGCACCATCAGCACGGGGACCGATGCGAGGTTCAAACTCCTGGAACTGTGAGATCATGACCTGAGCCAAAACCAGGAGTCAGATGTTCAGCCAACTGAGCCCCCAGGCACCCTGAAAATGGCCATATTTTTAAAAGCTCCATATTCACATATGTATGGGTAAAATGAGATCTGATTGGGATTTATTTTAAAACACTTAAGCAAAACCGAAAAGAGGGGAATAAAGGAAATAAGAAAGGGAAACTCTGGACAACTGAATCTGAGTCAAGGGCATATGAGGATTCATTATTACCGTTCTCATTATTATGACATTTGTGTATGTTTGAGAATCTTCACAATGAATACTAACGGAGTTCCCCTTACTCAAAAAAGGTAGCAAATCTGTAAGCCAGGGGTATAAAAGTTTCTTGGGTGTTTATCCAGCAGAGGGAGAAAGAGACAGCTCCACTAACTTAGCTCCACTTAAATAGCCCTGAGGTCTCAGACATCAGGGTAAAGATGATCAACGATCTTTGGGCGAGAAGACTACCGCTCTCAGGAACCATGTTGACTGATTATTACTTCTCTCTCCCTAAAGGCTGAGCTCAATGTTTTTATTAACCTAATGACATATAAAGGGGGAAAAAATTGGGAAAGCCCATTAATTATGGTGAACTGTAGCACAAAGCTCAATGCTGAAGTGAATAAGACAGGCTATAGGGGTGGAGACAGATAGTATTTATTAAATGCACCAAAACAATGGAGGTGCCATATTAGAAGGAATAGTGGGATGCAGAGGGGCACTTTTACCTGAAGGATCAGGCAGAGTTTCATAAAGTGACTTTTAAGATGACTTTTCAGCACCTCCCTGTCCTCACTGCTGCACCTGTTCACTCTCTATAGCGTTTGCTGATCATCAACAAGTACTACTGAATGTTATTGAACACTCTTGCCACTCTCCTCAAAGGTTGCCAGTAGCTCAACTTAGGTACAGAGTGGAACCCAAGTTCTTCAGCCAGTCATTCGTTAAGAGACATATTGCATCTCTGCATCCAAATAAAATCTTCAATAATGGCACTGCTAACCTACTTGGAGAAGGACTTTCCACAGCATCTCTTAGTGAGGAGTTTCCAAGTAATCATATGGAGAGTTTAGTTTATGTTCTTCAAGCCCCAAATACTGTCTCGGTTTGCATTCTTCCAGAAACAAATGTTAATATATGGGTTTGAGTACATGTTGGTGCTTTGGGCAGTGAGCATGGACGTATAGGTGAAAGAGGTACATGACACAGGGAAGGAAAGAAGCCAAGAAGAGCGTGTTGTGAAGCAAGGTACAATCGCAGGCCATTGGACTTAATCCTACGGAACTCAGAGATGGTCCATGGAGCCCATGCTGAGAACCCTCTCACCACCCCCCCACCCCCCCGCCACCAGGGGGAAGGAGCCCAGACACTCATCCACCAACTCTAGTGAGTCACTGACTGAGAGCCTGGGGGGGAGGAGAGTCACACCTGCCCCGCTCCCCACGCATGGCCTCATAGGTCTGGCAGACAATGAGCTGCAGGTGTGGGAGAGGGAAGCTGGGCTACCACGCCTAGAAATTGTAAGTACTGTCAGGATATGAGCAGTTTTCTAACACACATACCCAGGTTTAGACATACACACACATATACAAATCTGTAAAGTCATATCCATTAAAATTCCACAGATGGAAAAAGGCACTACAATGAGTTAATCATGGCATTTGATTAAGTTCATCTCTGCAAATCATCTTTTTTTTTTAATGTTTTTTATTTATTTCTAGGAGAGAGAGAGACAGCGTGAGCAGGGGAGGGTCAGAGAGAGAGGGAGTCACAGACTGAAACAGGCTTCAGGCTCTGAGCTGGCAGTCAGCACAGAGCCCGATGCGGGGCTCGAACCCACGAACCGCGAGATCATGACCTAAGCAAAAGTCGGACGCTTAACCAACTAAGCCACCCAGGCGCCCCTGCAAATCATCTTTCTATAGCAGGAGTCATCAGACTATAAAGACTATAAGCCAAAGCTGGCCTGTTTCAGTAAACAAAGTTTTACTGGAACACAGTCACATATATTCTTTTACCATTGCTGCTTGCATGCTACCATGTCTAAGTAGAGTCGTTGCCACAGAAATCAAGTGGCCTACAAGCCAAAAATATTTACTTTCTGGCCCTTTATATGAAACACTTCTGTTTCCCTGTGAGCCTTTTTCCTCTGAACTATCATGTAAGAAGCCCAGAAGCAACCTCTAACTTCCTCTGATAAGTCCTTCTACCCCTAAAGAAATGGCCTCCAAATGTGTCTGTCTCCATATCCATTCTCTAATATGTCTCTTACTCCACTGCACTGTACATATTCACCTTTGTATATGTATATTCACCACCGCCACCAGAACTGAGCTTTATTCACATTTACTCCTAACACCTAGATATTCAACAAATGGGTACTTAAATAAAATAAATTCATTTGAGGGTGAGCTCATTGGTCATCGATTTATCCTGGGTTGGGCTCCAAAAAATGCAAACAACTTGCTCAAGATCACATACGTGGCCAACATCAGAGCCAGGTAGGCCCTCTTATTCTAGTCCAGGGTTTTTTCTTACACATCGACACAATCAGGCAGCGTTACTGCCCTCAAGATACACGTGCTACATTTAACACATGGCATTTGGGGAGGAGCAACTCAAGGTGATGACTTTTATACCTTCCCTGGGTGATGACCTGGACCTCTATACCTAGCGATCGCCTTGTCTGTATAAGCCTCACAGCGGCCGTGACCATGATCTACATCTCTGAAAACCCTCCTCCACCTACTAACCATTGTTCCGAAGATCAAACCTCAAACGTCTCTCTCTCACAGGGCTCTGTGACCTGTTATCTTTCAAAACCACCTTAGGTGTCAGTAATAAATCTTTCACCTTCTGAAGAGGTAAATCAAAGCTTCGGACCTAACCAGCAAAAACTGGCTTTTCATTATTTCCGCCTATTATAAGCACAAGTGTTCAGATAGCACCTTTCAGAGCTGCTGAAACAGTAAACAATAACAGAACATCTTTACTGCCTGATAACGAGAGGCGACTTACCTTCATCAAAATAAATCTCAGCAGATTTCAACACCCTTGGTAAAAGCCAGAGAAAAGAAAAAAGAAAAACATTAGTGAAATGATATTTTATTTTTATCTTTTATTTATGTCCTGCTTTTTTTAAAATAGGTATCGCACCCCCTAAATACAGGCAAAAGCTGCATGCAACCAGTTAAGGAAATTTGTTACCTGCTTAGCAATTTTTTTAATGTAATTCAGAAAAAGTTAAGCCAAGCTATAGATGAAAGTGTTTGCCACAAACTGCCTATTGGCTCTAGCCCATCTGGGGCCTGCTTATAGAATCAAATGAGGAATTTTTAAAAAAATATGTGTGTCCAAATAAATTTAAGAGCTATTTTTCTCTCTTCAGGAAAGATAGGGCTTAATTTTTATGATTTCCAAAAATAACTGCCTCTCCCCTCTTCATGTAAGAATCTTAACTCAAAATCCTACCTTTTTTAAGGTGGCAAAGATCTATGTCAAATCTTTTCAAAGTAATGTTTTGCATTCAATAGATATTTTAAAGACACTTCCTTACTTGTTTCATATGTTTAAAATAAGTCTGTATGGGGGCGCCTGAGTTGCTCAGTCAGTTAAGCAATCGACTTCGGCTCAGGTCATGATCTCACGGTTCGTGGGTTCGAGCCCCACATCAGGCTCTGTGCTGACAGTTAGCTCAGAGCCTGAAGCCTGCTTTGCTTTCTTTGTCTCCCTCTCTCTCTGATCTTACCCTGCTCACGCTGCCTCTCTCTCTCTCTCAGAAATACATAAAACATTAAAAAAATAAAAAATAAATAAAATAAGTCTGTATGGTAGGACAAATGGAGGAAACAGTTGGAAAAGCGATCTAGCTCAATGTGCAGGTAGAGAGGAAGTCCATAGTGGGCCAAGTCAACACTACCGTCTCCACTTTGCAAATAAGGATGACATGGCCCCTAAAAAGGGAAATGACTTCCTAAGATCAAAATGAATACAGAAAACGACCAAGTGTAGACCTTCTGCCTTCAGGTATGAGTCCTCTCTTTGGCCCGAGGCTGACATCTGTGTCTAAGAGTGCTAACTTCTCTTAATTATACGCTTTGTGCATTTCATAAATTGTAATTAAAATGAAAAGAGTGAGAACAGACTGGTAAACTAGTGTGTATTAAGCAGCATAAGGTTATCACAAAAGTTACAAGACGACATGACTAACCGACACGTATGTGGGAAGTCTTCTGTTCTACAGCAGCTTTTGCCATACTTGTTTAGTTTCTTGGTCTGGACCTAACAAGAGAATAATGTGAATAGGACTCTGTAAAGTTTGAGAGGTTAGCAATATCAAGTTCAGACTCCTGTCCAATGTGATTGCTTCCTCCCCCCCCTCCAGCCCCCACTCACAGCACATGAGATCTGCAATCATTTGAGGACCCACCCATGATGTTGATTAACCTGAAACAAAATGTTTATATAAAAAAGTATAATCTCCAAATGTACTTAAAATCACTCAATCTAGTGCCACTCTATGGACAATGGGTAAGCTAATATTTCAAGATAAGTGTATGGAGAAATGTATCCTAGGAGAATATTTTATAATATCCCCATGGGAATTTTTTTCTCTCCCTATATATCTATTTTTGGAAAAAGGTTTTTATCTGTAGGATTGAAAACAAAAAAAGATATCCATGCATTAATAAGGATAGGCAGAATCCACTGTTACTCACTTAGCTACAAATAGTAGCCCCTGAGAAAATGATCCATTCAAATAATCTCTTAAAATGATATTTGACTATTATATACCCAATGTGATTTGTGTTGAATTTAATTATCTAAATTTAAAATACAAGAGACATCTAAAGCCATTATTTCATTTGGAGTTGAATGAAGTAAGTCATTTGGAAGTACAGTTTAATTTCTTAAAGTCATAGCATAACTAAGGGAGATGTCCTCAGTCTATTTCTACTCTGGAAACACACAAGAGCAGCCTGAGATACTTAATTGTAAAGTGCAATCTTATAAAAGAGCAGAATTAAGTAGTCGGATGTATTTGCTACATTAAGGCAAAATGAAAACTACTATGATTAGAGCAGTTTGAGAAAAATGGATGTAAAATACTTTCCGTTTAAATTATAGCAACAGCTACAATTAAAAGAGCACTTTGCTACTTGTTGGATGGCAGGAAGATTGTTTTCGTATGCAGTTTAGCCTTTGGGGTTTTTTTTCATGCAGCCCTGTTCCGGCCCATCTCCAGCCTTCCTAAATGGCTCTCCTGAGAAGGATGGGCCTCTGCAGAGCTCCCTGAAAAGGCCACAGGAAAGGAAAAAAAAAAAAAAAGAGGCTCAGAAAATCTAATCATGGCCAAAAAAAAACCAGACACAGGAATGAAAGCGTCAATCAAATTCAGTTCACAGAGGGGTGGCCTCAGCTCATGTCTGTGATCAGTTGCAAATGGCTAGGATGGCCTCTTAAGGTGGAGAAAGTTTAACAGGCTGTTACTGAGAAAGGCAAATGTCTTTTTAAAAAATTCTTATTAGTTTTTAAAACAAGGACAATATTTATTCTTTATTGCAGCGTTGTCAGTATAAGTCCATCAAGAATCAATTATATAGACCAAAACCCAAATCCATTCTGCACCCCAGTAACAGTGGGCTGTGTTCTCACAGACGTTTCTATGAATTTCCACACACACAAGAGATCACACCAGGCATACTCTTCTTTTTTTTAATGTTTATTTATGTTTGAGAGAGAGAGAGCATGAGCGAGGGAGGGGCAGAGAGGGAGACAGAATCCGAAGCAGGATCCATGCTCTGAGCTGTCAGCATAGAGCCGGACTTGGGGCTGGAACCCACAAACTGCAAGATCATGACCTGAGCCAAAGTCAGATACTTAACCAACTAAGCCACGCAGGAGCCCCACACACCAGTTGTACAACCTTCCCTTTTCCTCACTCCGTGTGAGGCCCAGGAGTGGATAGAAAGGTGGAGAGGGACTTTTTTTTTTTTTTTTTTCTAGGAGAGAGAGAGAGAGAGACAGCGTGAGCAGGCGAGGGTCAGAGAGAGAGGGAGATACAGAATCTGAAATTGGTTCCAGGCTCTGAGCTGGCAGTCAGCACAGTCGACACGGGGCTCGAACCCACGAACCGCGAGATCATGACCTAAGCGAAAGTCGGACGCTTAACCGACTAAGCCACTCAGGCGCCCCGAGAGGGACTTTTACTTGGTGCTAAAGGCAGCTCTCTACCATGTTCCCCAAATTTGTCTGATAATATAAATTACCTGAGCAATTATTTAAAACACAAAAAGCCAGACACTCTCCTCTGAAGAAGTTGACTTTTTACATCATGAATGCGGCCTTTTGATCCATATTTTTGCCCAGAGTTTCAGTTATTTCCTATAATTGGCTGGTTTGGCAAGCTGTGTTCTGTGCAGGTGGGCAAAATCAGGATTCACCTAATCCTGAAGAATAGAAGAAAGGGGTGTAGACAGAAATAACTTGGAAGAAACACATCACACAGAAATAGGCAAGCCCTAAGAAATATCCTGCATCACTTTTTATTTCTGTGTTGACCAGGAGAGAAGGGGTGATCATTACTCTCCTTTCTTAGATTTCATATGAGCTCCCTATTTGTCATGTTATATTATACTTATCTCTATCTGTATGTAGTTATTACCAAGACAACAGCTTTTATTTATAATTATTTTTTAAGAGAGAGGGTGTGTGAGAGCACAAGAAGATGGGGGTAGGGAGAGAGAGAGAGAAAGGGAGAATCATGGGTAGACTCCACACTCAGCACAGAGCCTGATGTGGAGCTTGATCCCAGGACCTGAGCCAAAATCAAGAGTCCGACGCTCAACCAACTGAACCACCCAAGCGCCCCAGACTACAGCTGTATATGCTCAAAAATGGGGAGTCTGAATAATTAAGAGTAGTAGACAATGTATCCTGTTTTGTGGAGGACCCATAATGAAGAGGTACCTGCATTCTGAGGTCAGCAGAGAGAGAGGAAATATAGGTGAGGGGCCCAAATGTAATCCTGGGAACTTGTGCCCTGGCAGAAATTCCAGAAAGTTATTGCAACTGGAGTGCATTGGAGAAGAAAACAGTGATGGAGCCTGTTGTCACTGCTATTCATTTTGATCTTAAAGTGATGCAGAGCCCCAGGAATCTCCCAGCCACCATCACTGTCCTGGGGCCTCTGCTGAGACAAGGAGAGAGCACCCTTCTTGACCACCTTTTGTGAGCCGACTATGGCAAAACTGTGTTTCTGAAGGACTTGACGGTCTCCATCCTGGAAGCTGCCAAGCATCTATGTTTTCTACAATCTAAATACTGCCTACTTGCCAGATGTTTCACCTAAACTTACAAATGAAGGTCTCCCTTTCCCTTGTTATTTATGTAGGTGGCTCCACACACCCCCTTTCGAGCCTGAGGGTCTAGGATGTAACTCATTTTATGATAAAAAGGAAGATCTGTTCATTTTAGCAGTTGCTGCTGCAAGGATATATTTCAAACACATTTGTAGTGAATGATCACACTGTATGGCACAGTCAAATTGATATGTGAAGTTCCCAGAATAGTGAGCAATTAATACAGAATGTACTACAAATCACTGGGGCTTGGGCTGAAGATGGAGTGCTGTTTCCATACACCAAGAAATGAATTTGTATGCCAGATGGATACAAGAAACGCACTAATGGTCCTGGGCTGTGGCTGGGTCACGTAGCATAACTACTGAACATGTTAATACTGCCGCCCA
The DNA here is from genome assembly GCF_003009895.1 of Hyaena hyaena. NCBI lineage: Eukaryota > Metazoa > Chordata > Mammalia > Carnivora > Hyaenidae > Hyaena > Hyaena hyaena. The sequence goes on along the minus strand of NW_024080714.1, from coordinate 1,006,829 downwards.
GAACATGGCAGTTAAGCACTGGAGAGGCAGACAAAATCCAGAGTACAGTCACCTTCTCCTCCACAAAGGGCAGGGTTTGAGGAATGTGAACTGGCCTATGGCATCCCACAGACTGCCCCAGGACCCAAGTTGTAGCAGGGCTCACCTTCAGAGAAAAGACTTGGTGCTTTGATTAAAGTCCCATTGGATGGTTCATTTAACATTCACCTGTCTTGTGTTTTTAAATATGTCAGTGGGTCACCTTATAAATAGAGTTCACTATTTATCTAGAAAGTCTGCTTCTTTCAGCATCTATTCTGTCTACACCATGGCCCAAGACTAGCAGGATTATACACACAGCTAAAGGAAAGTGGCATCATTTTATATTAAATGATGATTGCTTAAAATGATTATTTGGAAGTTAATCAGTACTGGCTTATGACCTCAGTTCACATAATAGTGATTTAATACATGCCCTGAAGGAAAAAATACTCACTTCTCAAGAGTTTAACCTACTCCCACGACATAACTCATACCTTTAAATAATCTAGTTAGATACTTGTGGTTAGCTGTTATGAATAATCAAGACATAATTATTGTGAATTCCAATACTGAAAAATAAAATGAAATAGACTAATGATGCACATATATGTCACAAAGTATTTGCAGTTATACTATTCATATAAATCATTTTTTAAAAGTAATGGTTTTTCTATATATGAAATACACTTATTTTAGAATATGAAATATGTTAAAAATGAAAAAACAGTTATAAAATATATCAATATGATCTTAATCATATTGCTTTTTTCTATGTTTTCCATCATTAAGAAAAATCACCATCATTTTAACATCTCTTTAATCACTTTACCTTAAATGGAATATAATAATGAAAAAACATATACAGTATATTTTCAATTCACGTTAACATTATTACTGACAGGAATGTTACATGCCACTTAAGTATTAATATATTTTCAGCTACATTTTGTCTTTGTAATTACAAAGTAATACATGTTCATTGAAGAAATGTTAGGAAAAAAACCCATAAAATAACGAAGAAGAAAATAAGAATCTCCCATAATCATCTAATTTGGATAGAGAAAAAATGCATTTATGTATCCTTACTGAAATTTTGCACTTCCTTTAACCATCCATGTAGACAGAAAACCACACTAGCATTAGAAGACAGGAAATCTTAATAAAATCAGAGAGTGGGGGTGGGGGGGAGAACAGGAATTTCTAAAACTGAAAAATACAATACCTAAAATTAAAAATTCAGTGGATAGCCTTAATAGCAAATTGGACACCGAAGAAGAAAAGATCAATGAACTTGAAACTAGGTCAAATAAAAATTATAAACCAAGTATTGTTAGCCATGCCTGGGATCTTATCATCAATAAGAATCACAGTACAGTTATTGCAGATATCTTAACATTTATACTCATCAATACTTTGAGAATATACTATTAGGTCCATCACTAAATCACATATGAAATAAGATCTGTCTATAGATATATAACATACAATATAGCTGGCCTACTATTAGTCACCTCTGCACCTTGTGGTGGTTTAGCCACCAAGAAGGGAAGTAGCATGTTTTCATAATTGGAATTAAGCTCAAACAGCTTTGATGATAGACTTCTAGTTTGGGCCATGATAGAAGAATGAGTATCAGACTTACTCAGCCACTGTAAACAACCACTAAAGTTCACAAATTGTATGAAGCAAATATTTCCAAACATTGGTAGTATAAATCACCAGGCTGTGATCCATGAAAAAAAAAAAAAAGGAAATACATGAGATAAGCTTTACATCCACCCCAGTTTTCTGCCTGGAAGCACTTTCCAAAGTGCAGCACATGAAAATAAAACCAAAACAGATTGGTGGTCTCACTGGAAAAAGGAAACAAATATCTGCTTGGGGTTACTGAGGCAACCAGAATTTACAAGTCAGGAGGAAGTGAAAAGTGAAGGATTCCCAGAAATCTGCATGGGGTCTCTGTGAGTTTTTGAATAAAACTATGCAGTGTGTGCTCAGTGAAAGACTCCAGAAAGCCTAGCATATGAGGAGGTCCAACTTAGATTCTGGAGGTTTTATCATGGCAGGATATTGACCAAGCAAAGTGGAGATCTGAAGATGGACACCCTGGGCATTCACTTAAGAAAGTTCACACTTTAAAAGCAATTCTGCTCTGTATTAAACTAAGCCTCTTAATTAATTGCTTGACAGAACAAAAGTTAATATTCCTTTTAGGTAAAGGGCATAATCCACACTATCAATAGGTTAGCATCTACAATGCCTGGCAGATAATCAAAAAGTACTAGATACTTGAAAAAGCAAGAAAATGTGATTCGTAAACCTTGAGAGAAAAAACATTGATATAAACAGTCCCAGAGATAACATAGCTACTAGAATTATCAGACAAAAATTGTAAAACATGTTTGTAAATATGTTGAGATATTTAAAAGAAAATATGAACAAATGACTCCATGGATAAGGGATCCAAACTGAGAAAGGCAAAATATTTGAAACAATTAAATGGAATTTCCAGAATTGAAAAATAAAATATCAGAAGTAAAATATTTATTGCATGGACTTAAAAGCAGATTTGACACTGCAGACTATATTGGTGAACTTGAAGATAAATAAATATGGAGCTAAGGAAACTGAAGCACAGAGAGAAAATAAACTAAATAAAAATGAACAGATCCTTATGGTATGTGGAAAAATAGCAAACAAGCTAACATATATGTAATTGGAACTTAAAACAATGAAGGAAAAATTGGGATAGAAAAAATTAAGAAAATATGGCAGAATTCTTTTCAAACATAGTAAGCTATGTGCAAACCATATATGCATCCAATAAGGGATTAATACCCAAAATATGTAAGAAACTCTTGCAACTCAATAGCTATATAGATATATAGATCTCACAGTTAAAAAATGGACCAAGTACCTGAATAGACATTTTTTCCAAAGAAGACAGAAGTGGCCAGTAAGTACATGAAAAGATGCTCAACATCACAAACAATCAGGGAAATGAAAATCAAAACCACAATGCGATATCACCCCATAGCTGTTAGAATGACTATTAACAAAAAGATAAAAGTTAACAAGTATTGTCGAGGAGATGGAGAAAAGGGAACCCTTGTATACTGCTGGTAAGAATGTGAATTGATATAGCTATTATAAAAAATACTATGGAGTTTCCTCAAAAAATTAATAATAGAACAATATCACTTATAAGTATATAACCAAATGAAATGAAATCATTTGCTAAAAAGATATCTGTATCTCCATGTTTACTGCACCATTATTTACTTATATATGGAAACAACTTAAGTGTCTATCCACAGAAAGAAAATCTGATATTTACTTTTGTGATACACACACACACACATACAGAGATTGAGAGAGAGAGAGAGAGAGGAATATTATTTAGCCATAAAGAAGAAATTCTGTTATTTGCGACAACAGGGGTGAACTTGGAGGGCATTATGCTAAGTGACATAAGCCAGACAGACAAAAATAAATACAGGATGGTATCATTTATATAGGAAATCTAAAAAAATTTTTTTAAACTGAACTCATAGAAGCAGAGTAAAATGGTAGTTGCCAAGGCCTGGAAAAGTGAGGGGTGGGAGGGATGAGGGGGGTTGCTGGTCAAAGGGTACAAACTTCCAGTTTTAAGATGAATAACTTCTGAACATCTAATGTACAGTATGGTAATTATAGTTAATAATACTGTATTGTATACTTGAAATTTGCTAAGACACTAGACCTTGAAAGTTCTCACCAAAAAAACCTAAGTATGTAAGATGATAGATATATTAATTGACTTGATTATTGTATTTATTTCACTATGTATATGTGTATCAAATCACCACATTGATTTGTCATTGGATTAATGACATAGTCCCAGCACAGTGCTTGGTCATGGTGTCCAGTACATGAGAGTGTCTAATAACCCTTTTCAGATATCAGTTTCCTCATGTTTTGACTAAGATGGTCTCTGCGGTCTGCCTTAGTTTTGAGTCCTTGAGTCTATGAACGTTCAGTCTGTCAACAAACATATTCACTTCTATGCTACAGACTGAAGATATAAAAGGAATCAAACATATTTTCTGACACTCAAGGAAATTATGGCCCAACGGAAAGAGGAAAATAATAAATGCTGGCATAGAAGTGGATAAAAGTTGACAATGAGAAACAATAAAGACAATGTGCTGCTCTACCCTTAGGTCTACAGTCCCATTTTATACAGTAACTAGAACAAGTCTATGTCACAGCCAGTGGAAGGGTGGGACTGGGTCGAGTCCTAACTTCTGGCTAATCTGAGATCTAATCCGACTCAATGGCTCATGCATCCCCTTGACATTCACTGCAATATACCACACTTGGTTACACCTGCCAAGGTAACCCAAGTTTGTAGAAGCCAATTATTGGCCAAAAATATCTGCACAGTTTTGTATGGATAGATGTGCTTCAAACAGTACTATCAAAATGCATTTACACTCAAGAAAAGCAGAGAAAAGGTCATTATGGGAAAGATTAATGTTGATTTTCCTGGCTTGGGCTTAAAATCAGAAGCTTAACTCTTCATTAACACAGGTGATTAGGCTGATTATACCATTATAACTAGTAATCGGTCAGATGGCTTGATTAGACTAATTTATTGTCATTACTCTGACGTGAATTTCTTACACACAGCACCGTAAAAGGGAGAGTTTGTGTTTGTAAGTCCACAATCACTCATCTTAAATTTTCAGTGTCAGATGATTCTGAGATTCAGAAACGTTTGGACTTTAGAAAGGTAATTTGGTACCTATACCTTTCAGTATGTAACAGTCCTAGCAGGGCCTGGGAAGGCATTCTGTAATCAAACAGCAAGACACATGAATTGTCACATTAAGCAGGATAAATAAAGATGATGAAGAGCCTTATGTCCACTCAGGCCAGGTTTTGCTGCCAAATGAGTTCAGGTCAGCTTGGGTTTTGCAACCTGAAACAAAACACTTCGGATTTTCAGAACTTTTCGGATTTTAGAATTATGAATATGGAATTAAAGACTGTATTAATTAAAGACTGTATCAATTGTTTTGTAGAGAACAATTGGCTAATTCTTATCTAAAACTTCCACTGATATAACTAGGTTATACACGTGATCAATAGCCAGAATTATGACAGAACTCTTCTTCACTGAAAGCTATGGGCACTTGCAGAGAAGGAAAGAAGGGTATCCATACCATTACTTGCTTTCATGCCCACAGCAGACAAAACTAATTGGCCACTGCTTTTACTGAGTCTGGATCAGGGGCTGGCAAATTATGGCCAGTGGGCCAAATACAGCTACTGTTCATCTTTGTAAATAAAGTTTTATTGGAACACACCCATACTCTTTGGTTTACCTATTACTTTTATGCTACAACAGCAAAGTTGAGTAGTTGCAACAGCGACTCTATGGCTTTAGAAGTCTAAAATATTTACCATACAGTCATTTTAAAAAATATTTCCTGGCTCCTGGTAGCCTCATGATCCTTACCCCAGTACCCTAGTTATTTCCTACCAATAGATTAGAGGGGACAGTCAAGATGAAATCTGTCTCCATCCCTGGAAGGGTGGGTTAAAGTCATTCATAGAAGCATCCATTACTATATTATGGACAATTACCCTTCTTAAAGGGATGCAATGATTCCAACTGTTCTAAGATTCATTGATAAGATTAATTAATACTAAGAATTATACTCTATACTTTTATGGCATAATATATATAAGTATCTCAAGTCTCCCTAACCACAAATAGAATTGTTTCCACTTTAAACAAGATGAGAAATACAAGAAAGCTTCGTTTTTATCAGAAATGACTGGCACAAGATCCATTTCATTTGGCATTTAAAAATATGTAAAATGATGATTCTGATGTTTCTCCTACAGCTTATCTCAGGATGGTAGCTTATTACCCTAAGGTAGGTGCACAGGCTGAGTAATGGAGGAAATAGTCCTAGTATTAGATTCACTCAAAGTGAGGCATGAATTATCTTGACAAAATATAGCTCAACATCGGTGGTTAATAGCTGGCCTATTCAAGTTTGTGTCAACATGAAAGAGCTTTTTATCTTGTCTCTGTTTTTATTCAATGTAATACCATGGTGGGAACCTGTAGGGTTAATTACAACCTAATAAATGAATGGATGTTCTTCACATAACCTAGAGCTATTTCCACATATAATTCAGTCTCCAAGGCCACTCTGCTGTCTGGCCATCCACTAACCAACACAAATGCCAATACTTGGAGAAATATGATACCTTCACTGAATGTCTATGTACACAGCCTTCTCACTTACTGTGTGCAGAGCTCTGTGCTAGGCACTGAGGAGAATTTCTGGAAGTATGACCCTTTCTTCTTGTCCTCAATATCTTACAAATTAATCAAGAAAGCAAAGCACACACTCATAAAAATTAAACAATCATAAAGAGCTAAATAATACCAGGTAATGTGTGATCATTTGCCAAACTTCAGGACAACTTTTCAAACACTTCAACATAAATCACACTGTAGCAAGAGTTCAAAACTGTGTGGAAAATCCTTCTCATCTAATATCATTAATGCATGTTTCAAACAGTGAGATTTCTATTTATTTTGACAACTATTCCCAGTGTCAGGAAGTAGCAAGCAAGTATGAAAAGATGAGTAGACAGGAACTTGACAACCTAATTTTATAATATGAATTTTGAAAATATGGGAGAATTTTTTGTTCTATTTACTATACATTCTCACAGAGCCTCTTGGATATTATACCTTGAGGTAGTTTAAATGTAGGAAAGACCACAACTTCATTTTCAAATGGGGAAATGAAGAACTAGAGATTTCACATGGCTTCCCCATCATCAGTGGCAAACTAGCTTTGATTGCTGGTCTTCTAACTCCAAACTGCGTCCGGGGGGGGCGGGGGGGTGGGACAGGAGGGTGGGTTACAACAGCCTGGATCATGCAATACTGCACTAATCTTCCTGGTAGGGAAAGTCCCTGGGTAGGTCTGGGGTGTCTGCAGGAAATTCAAGATAAGAACTGAAGACTAGCTGCAGTTTTCAGGTTGTAGGACAGCTAACACTATTTTGAAGGCAGAGCATCTGCAACCAATTCCAGCTTCCAAAAGAGGACAGAATAATAGTGGGTAGCTATAAAGCAAGGTCTGGATTCATGGCTCCCTTTTCTATGGAGAAAACTTTAAATAAATAAATAAATAAATAAATAAATAAATAAATAAATAAGATGTTCTCACCATGGAGAGAAAAGTCATTCCCAATAAATACCAGTATTTAGAGTGACCAACCATTTCAGCTTTCCCAAAACTCTCCCAGTTTGCCCTTGAAATTCCTAAATCCTGAGAAATTCATTAGTCCCAGGCAAACCTGGATGGTTGGTCACCCAAGAAGGGGAGCATGGTACCAACACATGAGGACACTCATTTGGTTTAGAACTGGGCAGACAACTACTACTCCCTAACGGTCCTCTCTGAGGTTGAGTGCATTCCGGAAGGTCCCCTACTTCACATACTCTAAAACGGATTACTTTTCCAATTAAGGTGTTCAAGCTTCTCACTAACAAACTATCATTCCACAGCCAGTCCACATCCGGGGACTGTTAGATGAGTCGGCCAAATCATGCAAGAAAACACTCTCTTTTGGAATAATCTTTTCCTGACTCAACCTAGGATTTTTTTTTCTTTTTTAACCAATTTAATGTGGAAGAAGGAGATATCTTTGTTTCTCTTTCTACTATTTCTTGCTTAAACGGTACTTTTGTCAAAATGTCTGTGATTACCCAGTGACAAGCACAATGTAAGTCCTTATAGGTACTTTTCCCTTAAAGTTATTCAATATCTTAGAAACTTTATTTTTAGCAAAGTGCTTTTAAGAAGAGAATTTTGAGGCAAAAGTATCGAATGCACGGGTGAGAACAATTCAGTTCTGTGCTCTGTAAGCCTGGCCTCTTACCACAGCCAACTCCTTCCTGGGGCCATCCCCATCCCTATCAGTCCAAACTGTGGAAACACAAGCCAGTTTACTGGCTTAAACCCAACATCACCACAGAGGAAACTCTTCTTCCCTAAGGAAAGATAGAGACACACATAGAGAGAGAGAGAGAGAGAGAGAGAGAGAGGCCCTGCATGCCAAAGTCAAATGTAAATGGGAAAATGGCATTTGGCTCATATACTCATTGTGGTTGACCAGACAGGTTGGCCTAGGTAAGAATTCTGGTCCCACCTCTGCAACCACCTGTGTGATCAGAAGGAGCATTTGACCTGCTCCAGTGTGAGCTTTTATAAAACAAGATGTCTCAACTAGAATAATCTCTAACTTCTTTTTAGCCACAAAAACCACTGAAAGTATTTCTATATCTTTGCTTTAACTCATATGATCAAGATTTGACTTCCTTATTCATGCAGACAATATTAGAGTGCTTCTGTCTCTAGGTGGGATCTAGGCATACATTGGTAAATAAGCAACAAGTCCCGTGCCCTCACAGTTTACAGTCTTATAGGAGAAAGGCAGTAAATAAGAACACACACAAGGTATAAGTATTAATTAAAGTGGCCACATCCAGTACATGAAAGGGGAGTAACTAGGAGTTCAAGGGGTGCCCATCTGATGACTTCCATTTTCCCAGTGAGGTAAAGTCACCAAATTAGTGTGCACTGGAGAGAGGTAGGAGAGAAGAGATGAGACAGAGAAAATCATCTCATAAGGGTACAGGGAGCTTGTAGAGAAGTGTGGCCAGATGGCCAGGCAGTAGGAACCCTCCTGAGATCTGAGATCAAGAATCTAAAAGGAACCCAATCTGCTTAATTGTGGTTGCCTCTGACGAGGCACCACAACTCTGATGCAAGCAGAACAAAGCAGACAGCTGGGTTCATCAGGGCAGTGTTTTTCAGCCCTGCCTGGGTATTAGAGCTATCTAGGAGCTTATTTAAAAAAATACTGATGGGGGAGGGGGGGATGGGCATGGAGGAGGACACTTGTGGGGATGAGCACTGAGTGTTATGTGGAAACTAATTTGACAATAAACTATTTGTAAAAAAAAAAAAAAATTAAAAAAAAAAAAAATACTGAGACCTAGGCTTCTCCTGCAAAGACTGATTATGTTGTTCCACAGTGGAGCCCAGGCATAGGTAAGTTTGAAGGCTCTCTGGTATGGTTAAAGTGCTTTTGTTATGGAGTTTGAAAAGAGAGTAGGATAGCCAGAAGATGTAAATGTCTGTAAGACCGTCATACTGATTGAGCAAGGAGCCTAGGCTGGACAAAATATGAAGGGAAGCTGAAAGGGAGTTAATGAAATTAGGGGGTTCAGTGGACCACAATGAGGCCAAGGAATGATTATACTGGGGGATCCTTGAACAAGTAGCTAGAAGGACAAAAGCCTTTAGTAGAAGCATGGTATTACCATTTTACATATTTAAAGGATTTCTTAAAGTTGTTATGGTGAAGGAATCTAATCTGTGGCCATGGGAGTGGATGGCTAGCCAACATAGAAAAAATGCAAAATACTGCTGATGAGAAGGTCAAGGAACTGAGAGACCAGGATGTGGTGCAGACCATCCACCTGGAAGCTGAGATTGGCAAGAATCATCACAGGAGTAGGGGTGTAGCAACGGACTCTGAACCAGCAATTAGGTCCACAATAAATGAGAGAATGTGAGAGAATGGACAAGGATACAATCAGTGTCCCAGAGCCAGCACAACTGAGTTATTCTAGAAAATTAGACTGGGACAGAGGGCCTCCAGGGTGCCTAAAGGCCTGAACCAGGAAGTTAACAGGCCTCAGACAATGGGCTGAGCTCAGGGTCTAATCTGAGAAAGAAGGTAGGATTTATATGTCCAATCACAGCATCTCTCTAACTCCAGACTCATTGAGCCAGAGGTGCAGTCAACATCCACACTGGACATCTAGCAGCCATCTCAACTGAACATGTCCAGAACTGAGCTCCACGTGACCCCCTCCTTGCCTGCTCCTGCGAAACCTTCCCAGTTCACTTAGAGTTACATTTATCCTTCCCATCAACTGCCACCTTGACTCTTCTCCTTCTCTCACTTCCCATCTGCAGTTTTCCCCACCCCACTGCCAGCCAGCATTGTTGCTCTCTTAGTCATAGCAACAGACTCCAAATGACTCTCCTCACTTTTGCTCTTAGCCCCCTACCATCTGTTCCTAACCCAGCAGCCAGAGAGTTGCTTTTAAAATAAAGTCTCATAGCCAAGGATGTTAACAGGTTTGGCTGCTGAGGATCCCCACCACCACTGACCCCAGCTAATGGAGTTGCCCTGAGTCTCTGTTGCTACGTCTCTTCCCCACAGCTGGAGCTGTTGCTGTGGTGAGACCTGTCCCCAGAACCCCAGTAACTGCTCTGCCCACTCTCTGGTATTGCGATGCCACAGTACTCACCATCCATAGGACTGGAGCTGCCACTGCTCTGTGCACTGCCCCAATGTTTCTGACATTTGGCTTTAATGGATCATCACCAGGGCTACACTGTTGATGCTTTGTAACTATCCCCTTCCATGAGTCAGGACTTTAACCTACAGTCCCCAGGGTGTTCTGCTCTTGCACCTTGCTTCCTGAACCCAAACAACCAATGTACTCTGTCATCCCAGACTCATGCTGCTAATGCACCACCCTCCTCTGGAACCTTAGTCACTGCAATGAGTCCCAGAGACCCAGGACCCAGTTCCATGAAAGACCCACACATACCCACATCTCAGACACTGGTGCCAGCAAGTGTAGGCACTGTGGTAGTTGTGAGTGCATCTCACCCCAATAGAGCCTGCCATTCTGAGTGCAGACACACAAGACCCAGAACCAAGAGGAATCCCCTCCACTAGAACTTTCTCCCACAGGCAAAGAAGAAGAACAGGAGGACCCCAGAGACTTTCACCTTCAAGGACCCCAATAGTGCTAGCCAACCTCTGGGATCTTTGTAGTCTTGGCCGTAGAAGAACTCAGTGTCTTCATTGACACTGATCTCAGCTGATGGAGCTACATGGAGACTCTACTACTGTGCCCTGCCAGGAAAGAGAGATGCTACATTCTGCCTAGCTAGCACCCTCACATCCACCTTTAGGTGAAAGTCTTTCTTTGCCAAAGGCCATTTCAAAAAGGCTGGAGGAGGTGACTCCTCCCATAAGTGCACAGACATCAACACAAAGCCATTGGAAACACAAAAATGTGAGGAAATGTAACACCACCAAAAGAACACGATAACTTTTTTAGTTACTGACCCCAAAGAAATAGGGACCTGAAAAAGAATTCAAAATAATTATTTTAAGGAATCTCAGTGCAATTCAAGGGAACACAGATAGACAACTCAATGAACTCAAGAAAACAGTGTGTGAACAAAACAAGAAGTTCAACAAAAAGATAGGCATCATTTAAAAAAACAGAATTTCTGAAACTAAAGAAATACAATGAATGAAATGAAAAATGTAATATGGAGTTTCAATAGTAGGCTCAATCAAGTAGAAGAAAGAATCTGCAAACACGAAAATAGATCTCCTGATATTATCCATTCAGAGGAGAAAAAAGAAATAAGAATGAAAAAGAGTGAGAAAAGGGGTCCCTGGGTGGCTTAGTCAGTTAGGTATCTGCAACACTTAATTTCATCTCAGGTCATGATCTCACAGTTGTGAAACTGAGCCCCATGTTGGGCTCCACACTGAGCATGGAGCCTCCATGGAATTCTCTCTCCCTCACTTAAAATAAATAAATAAGCTTAAAAAAAATTTTTAAAGAGTGACAAAAGCCTATGTTGATTATGGGATAATGCCAAGCAAAATAGTATTTGCTTTCTGAAAGTCCCAGAAGACAAAAGAGAGAAGAAAGAAGGGAAGGGAGGGAGGGAGGGAGGGAGTGAGGGAGGGAGGGAGGGAGGGAGGTAGGTAGGAAGGAAGGAAGGAAGGAAGGAAGGAAGGAAGGAAAGAGAGAAAAGAAAAGAAAAGAAAAGAAAAGAAAAGAAAAGAAAAGAAAAGAAAAGAAAAGAAAAGAAAAAAGAAAAGAAAAAGAAAAAATTACTTAAGAAAATAAAGGCTGAGGGGCACCTGGGTGGCTCAGTCAGTTAAGTATCCAACTTCAGCTCAGGTCATGATCTTGTGCTTTGTGGGTTCAAGCCCCCCATTGAGCTCTGTGCTGACTGCTTGAAATATGGAGTGTGCGTCAGATTCTGTGTCTACCTCTCTCCCTCACTCAAGCTCTGTCTCTTTCTCTATCAAAAATAAACATTAAAAATTAAGAAAAAAAGAAAATAATGGCTGAAACTTCCCATATTTGGGGAGAAATACAGCCCCCAAAATACATGAAGCTTAAGGTTCCCCAAACATTTTCAACCCAAAGAAATCTTCACCAAGACCCATTATAATCAAATCCTCTAAAATCAAAGACAGAATTTTTAAAGAAGCAAGGGAAAAAAAAGACTCACCAAATACAAGGGAACCCTAATAAAACTATCAGCAGAAACCCTGCACAGCAAAGGAAACAATCAACAAAACTAAAAGACAACCTAATGAATGGGAGAAGATAAATTAAAAAGGCAGCCTACAGAATGGGACAAAATATTTAGAAATCATCTCTTAAAGGGTTAGTATACAGAATATATAAAGAACTCCTACAACTCTACAGCAAAAAAAAAAAAAAAAAGTAAACAATCCAATTTAAAAATGGACACTGGACTTAGATATTTTTCCAAAGAAGACATACAAATGGTCAATAGATAAGCAAAAAGGTGCTAGACATCGCTAATTATCAGGGAAATACCTCGTATCACCTCACACCTGTTAAGATGGCTAATATAAAAAAGACAAGGGATAACAAATGTGGATGAGGATATGGAGAAAAGGAATATAAATTGATAGTTACTATGGAAACAGTTTAGTGATTCTTCAAAAATTAAAAATAGAAATACCACATGATCCAGTAATATTATACATCTGGGTATATATCCAAAGGAAATTAAATTAGTATCTCAAAGAGCTAAGTGTACTCCCATGTTCAGTGCAACATTGTTCACAATAGTAAAATACAGAAACAACCTAAATGTCTTTTAATCCTTTAATGGATGAATGGATAAAAAGCGTGTGATCTGTTTATATATTTGTGTGTGTGTGTGCGTGTGTGTATAGGTGCATAGACATATATGTGTTTATGTGGTGTGTATATGTGTGTGGGTGGTAGAATATTATTTGGTCATAAAATGGAAGGAAATCCTGCCATTTACAACAATATGGGTGGACCTGAAGTGTGTAATGCTAAATAAAATAAGTCAGAGAAAGACAAATACTGTCTATCACTTATACATGAGTTTAAAAAAATACAGACACTGCAAGGAGGAAATGACGAGCTGTTGCTCAAAGTATACAAACCTTCCATTTTAAGAAGGGGCACCAGGGTGGCTCAGTTGGTTAAGTCTTGAACTTTAGCTTAGCTCATGATCTTGTGGTTTGGGAGGTCAAGCCCCACACTGGGCTCTCTGCTGTCAGCACAGAGCTTGCTTCAGATCTTCTGTCCCCCTCTCTCTGCCCCTCCCTTCCTCAGGTGCTCTTGCTCTCTCTCTCTCTCGCTCTCTCTCTGAAAAAATAAACATTTGAGAAAAAGAAGTTCTGAGTTTCTAATGTGCAGCATGGCAACTATAGTTAATAACACAATATTGTATACTTAAAAGTCACTGAGTGTAGATCTTAAGCATTTACCATACACACACACACACACACACACACACACACACACACACAAAGGTGGGGTAGATGCCTTAATTATCTTGATCTTGGTAATCATTCCACAAGATATATGTATATCAAACCATTGCATTGTACACTTTAAATATATACAATTACTTTGACAATTATTCCTCATTAAATTTGAAAAAATAAAATTGCAACCTTTGCTCCAGCCACTTCTTATCACCTTTCCTGATGCACTTGCCACAGAGCCCCTATCACCAGCTAATTATTAATGCCAACATTCTATTACATGTATGTAACATATTACATGATACTTATTTATCATATTTATAGTCCGTATTCCCACCCTCAAAGTAAACCGCATGAGGAGAGGGACTTTGTCTCTTTTGCTCACCACTATATTTCCTGTGCTTAGAACAGTACTACACACAGGAAGTCCTCAACACATACTTATTAAACAGATGAACAAATAAATGCATGAGTGTGACTATTTAATGAGATGAATTTGTGTCCAGGGTTGACCCAAAGCATGTCAAATCTGAATTTTTATTGGGGAGTAGGAGACTTAGGTCAAGAGCATGAGGTAGAACCGAAGTTATAATAAAAACTTCCCATCTTTGACTAGAGAGTGTGAGTTTATTCTGCTGCCCATCAGTTGAGGGAATGAAGAATATTAATGTGCACTTTATGCCTCCATCTCTGAGGCCAACATTGTGGGTGGGAGGTAAAAGAAATAAGGCAGGGACTAATGCAGGTTTCTACTCTACAAAAAATGTGTAAACATTTGCAAGCATAATGTTGCACCAGATGCTTCAATCGAGAGAGAAATGGTCATGTGAATGTTATGGTTTGCTGGATAAAATGTGGTCTCAAAACATGAGTCAGAGTCCCCTAGAAGGTCTGGAATTTCTAATAATTAAGTTTCCTTAGTGCAATAAAAAAAAAAACACTATGATCTCATCTCTCCCTATAAGCAGCTATGTTTTCCAGGGTAACAAAGCTCAAAATTTCTCTTAAAAAGATTTTACTGGATGAGATAAAAGAAGCCAAATGCTCATGTGCATTTCCCTGACTAATGTCATCATCATTGCTAGGTTGTAATCTTTGAACAACCCCTTCCATTTAGGATTTGTTGACATTATTTAAGCTTGAAAAAAATATTTTTAAAAGTCTAAGAGTTCAGAAACCAAACCCCCTGCATGATTAAGGTTTTTATTACAACTGAAATGATAGAAGTGATAACAATTCATCCCTTGGGATTATATGTCCGAAAGAGCAAATCCATACCTCAAATTGGCTCTTGATATCTAGTCTATAAGAGATGAGCCAAAGTTTAAATACAGCAGAGAAGCTTCAGTGCAGCCCAAGCTCAAATACAAAAATGAAGTATTGCCTAGCTCTTCTGGAGAAAGCAGTTTGGGGGAAGAAGAGAAAAGGAATTATGGTGTGTGTGTGTGTGTGTGTGTGTGTGTGTGGTTCCAGGCCACCACAAGAAAGAAAATATCTCAATAAAGCAAGTCAAATGAAATTTCTGATTTCCCAGTGCATGCAAAAGTTACATTTATACCATACCATACCATACCATACCATACCATACCATACCATACCATAAAATAAACTATAATGTCATCTATATAAGACTATTAAGTATGAAATAGTATTATGTCTAAAAAATGTACATTCCTTAGTTTAAAAATACTTTGACTCTTCCTTTCATGAATGATTTCTCTATAGCTGGTAATGCAATTTGATAGCATTTAATCCACAGTAGAACTTCTTTCAACGTTGAGGTCAATGCTTTCAAATCCTGCCACTCTTTATCAACTAAGTTTGTCATATTCTAAATCCTTTGTTGTCTTTTCAACAATCTTCACAGCATCTCCTCCAAGAGTAGATTCTATCTCAAGAAACCACTTTCTGGGGCGCCTGGGTGGCTTAGTCGGTTAAGCGTCCGACTTTCGCTTAGGTAATTATTTCACAGTTCGTGGGTTCGAGCCCCGCGTCGGGCTCTGCGCTGACTGCCAGCTCAGAGCCTGGAGCGTGTTTCAGAGTCTCTGACTCCCTCTCTCTCTGACCCTCCCCTGCTCACGCTGTCTCTCTCTCTCTCTCTCCTAGAAATAAATAAAACATGAAAAAAATATTAAAAAAAAAAGAAACCACTTTCTTTGCTCATCCATAAGAAGCAACTCATCATCTATTCAGGTTTGATCATGAGATGGCAGCAACTCAGTTCCATCTTCAGGCTCCACTTCTAATTCTAGTTCTCTTGCTATTTCCCACCGCATCTTCAGTGATTTCCTCCACTGGAATCTTGAACCCCTCAAAGTCATCCATGAGAATTGGCATCAACTTCTTCCAAACTCTTGTTTGTGTTGATATTTTTACCTCTTTTCATGAATCACAGATGTTCTTTTTTTTTTTTTTTTTTACAGTGGCTAAGGGTTTTATTTGCTTTTTTTTTTTTTTTACAAACAGTTTATTGTCAAATTAGTTTCCACATAACACTCAGTGCTCATCCCCACAAGTGTCCTCCTCCATGCCCCTCCCCCCCTCCCACATCCATCAGTCCTCAGTTTTTGTCAGCATTCAAGAGTCTCTCATGGTTTGCCTCTCTCCCTTTCCCCCACCATTTCCCCCCTTCTTCTCCCCCACGGTCCTCCATTAAGTTCCTCCTAATCCTCCTATATGTGCAAACATATGATATTTGTCCTTCTCTGCCTGACTTA